>NC_059133.1:92676753-92979783 GCF_020740605.2 Lemur catta | reverse complement strand
ACACAGCAGCATTTAAAAACTTGAAGTTGCCTTTGACCCTTCCCTTTCCTTGCTTTCCTGTACCTAGTCATCAAAGCCTGTTGATTCCTCCTTTCTAATGTCTCTCACCATCACCATCAGCACCCCCTTTTTTCTGTGCTAATTTGCAGTTAAGACCCTCAAGGATCTCACCTTTCAGCTCCTACAATGCCTCCTACCTGACCTCCCCCTGCAGCTACATCCTCCCAGCAATCTTACACCAGGGTAATCTTCCTTCAACTCCTGCTCAGGAACCATTACTGGCTCCCAGGTGACTAAATAGCATCCCAATTCCTAGGCCTAAGATTCAAAATCTATCTTCTAAACTATATTTCCAGTTAAAGCTTTCATTTCTCTGCTTTAGTTAAAACTGATCTGCTTGCTTTTGCCCAAACATGCCTCATGTCTTTTGTGTCTACACCTTAGCTGATGCCAATTCTTTTGTGTGGAATATCTTCTCCAGCCACGCCTTGACCAAGTGACATCATATCCATGATTCACACCCAGTTCCAGCGTCTCCTTCTCTAAAACTACTTCAGGCCACAATGAACTCGTGGCCCTGTGTATTATGGACTGATGACTTAAGTACATGGCACTTAGGACTAAGAGGCTCATTTGGCAAATCATTATGTGCTGTTATACTATATGCCATTCTTTACATTTTTGTTTTGTACTAAAATTTTCGTATGTTCACAATCCCTTTTCCTAAAGGCCTCCTAGGTCTTTGGCTCTCCCATAACACACTATACTATATTTTTTGATTGACATCAGTTATCGACACTTAATAGCTATTTGATCTTGAGCACCAGTTTCCTTCATATGTAAATGGGGATATTAATAGTCCCTGCCTTAGTGAGTTGTTTTAAGGACTGAAGAAAATAATACATATAAGTAGTTAGCACAGCACCTAAAATATAGTAAGGATTCACTAAATTATGTATACATACACACTCACAGAAAGAGGGCAGTAAAGCAGGCCTTATCTGAGAAATTCTGGTGCAAATGAGTATCAGAGCTTCTAAATCTAATCTTCATACAGTATGACAACCAAATGACTAAGGGATTTCAACTCTTATCTCCAATTCTAAAGAAGATTCATAGCTTATTTATTTTATAAGGTACTGATTATGGCTTGCCAACAGCACTTTCTAAATTGTAATATGCTTTTTTTTTTTAAAGAGAGAAGGTCTTGCTGTCTCCCAGCCTGGAGTGCAGTGGTGTCATAACTCACTGTAGCCTCAAACTCCTGGGCTCAAGCGATCCTCCTGCCTCAGCCTCCCAAGTACCTGGGACTACAGGCATGTGCCACCATGCCCAGCTGTAATATACTATTAAATTATGGCACTGGAGGGATAGAAGACTTTGGAGTTAAGGCAGAACTCAGTTTGAATCGCTGCTACTTACTAGCTGTCACTTCAAGCTGGTTAATGAGTCAACTTGTTTGGTCCTCAGTTTCAGTAGTAAAATGAATATCTACCTTAGGGTTATTTACTTATTTATTTATTTTTTGGAGACAGAGTCTTGCTGTTACCCAGGCTAGGGTGCTGTGGTGTCATCACAGATCACAGCAACCTCGAACTCCTGGGCTCAAGTGATCCTCCTGGGCCCCCTCCCCCCCCAAAAAAAGTGATCCTCCTGCCTCAGCCTCCCCAGTAGCTGGGACTACAGGTGCACACAAACATGCCCGGCTAATTTTTTTCTATTTTTAGTTAACTGGCTAATTTTTTTTCTAGTTTTAGTAGAGATGGGGTTTCGCTCTTGCTCAGGCTGGTTTCAAACTCCTGAGCTCAAGCAACCCTTCCACCTCGGCCTCCCAGAGTGCTAGGATTACAGGCGTGAGCCACCGTGCCCGGCCATACCTTAGGGTTTGTATATTAAGCATGATATATAACAAATGCTCAATAAATATGAGATTGCTTGATCTTTGCTTGAACAGTGACATGCCCAGTCATCTCATCTCATCACGTGGTTTTAAATACCACCTGTAAGATGATTTCTCCCAAATTTTCATCTCTAGCGTAGACTTCTCCACTGAACTCCATGCTTGTATAGCCTACTTGACACCTTGAATGGGTGCATGCTTAACGGATATCTCAAACTTAACAGGTCTCACATTGAGCTGCTGACTTCCCTCCCTTGCTGAACCTGCTCCTCTTAGCCCTCCTTGTTTCAGCGAACAGCAGCTTACTCTCTGTTTACTCAGCACTGAAATCTTCCAACCATTCTTGACCTCCCTCCCCTCTGCCCTCAATCCCTTCATCACTCTGGCCCAGCCACAAAGTTCTCCCTTCCCGAATGCCAGGCAGGTCCAGCTATGGCGCCTTCACATAATGAGTCCCCCAACTCTGCCCTCAAGCCAACCAATCAGCAAATACTGTCTGTTCTACTCTCAAAATAAATCCAGAATCTGACCACTTGTCTCCACCTCTACTGCTCCCCCAGTCCAAGTCCCCACTGTCTCTGGCCTCAAGACTGATCTTCCTGTTTCCACTCATCTCCCTTTCGTTTCTTCTTCTTCTTTTTTTTAATAGAGTCTCACTCTGTTGCCCTGGGTTTAGTGCAGTGGCATCATCACAGCTCACTGCAACCTCAAACTCCTACACTCAAGTGATCCTTTTGCCTCAGCTTACAGAGTAGCTGGTACAACAGAGTAGCTGGGACTACAGGTGTACACCATGACACCTGGCTAATTTTTCTATTTTTATTAGAGATGGGATCTCATTCTTGCTCAGGTTGGTCTTGAACTCCTGAGCTCAAGTGATCCTCCTGCCTTGGCCTCCCAGAGTGCTAGGATTACAGGCGTGATCCCAGCCCCTTCAGTCTATTCTTAACGCAGTCTCCAGAGGGATTCTACTATAACCTAAGTTACAACATAGGGGCAGTTCACTGCTCTGCTGAAAACCCTCTGAAGGCCTCCAATCTCATGCAGAGCAAAAGCCCAAGTCCAGCGAGAGCCCACAGGTTCTGTCCACCCCAGCCCTGCCCCGCTGTCCTCTGACTCATCTCTCACTCTGCCCTTCACCACTCTGCCCAGCCTCAAAGCTCTCCCTTCCCGGAATGCCAGGCAGGCCCAGCCTTGGCGCCTTCACAAACTGAGTTCCTGGCCTGAAAGGCTTTTTCCAGAGATGAGCTCAAGTCCTTAACGCACTTGAGATCTTTAGTAAAGATCTTTAGTCACCTTATCAGGGAGGACTATCTTATCTAGAACTGCACAGAACACTACCCCTCCCTACCCTGTAAAACTCCTCCTGACACACACTTCTAGTTCTTTCCTGTTTCATTTTTCTGTTTTTCTCTTCAGCACTTATTGCTCTTTAACATACTATGCATTTTACTTATTTATCAATTTTTTAAAATTCTTCTTTTTTTTCTTTAGTAGAGATGGGGTCTTGCTCTTGCTCAGGCTGGTCTTGAACTCCTGACCTCAAGCGATCCTCCCGCCTCGACTTCCCAGAGTGCTAGGATAATAGGCGTGAGCCACCAAACCCAGCCTTAATGATCAATTTTTGAAAGCAGAGATTGTTGTCTGTTTTGGTCTTTCCTGTACACCAGTGCCTAGTACAGTTCTTGGTACACAAAAGTTCTCAAAAAGTATTTGTTAATAGATGAAAGATGAGTGAATGAATGCTCTGTACTTTAGGAAGTCAATAAAATATTAAGCACCCATTATGTAGTTAGCATTGCATTAGGCATTAAGGGGAATATGGTAGAATTTAATAGGTGCTTTCTACTGTTAAGGAGCAAAATCAAAGGGCGACACTCTATGATAAGTGCTAATCTAATCGTATGGAACAGCCAGGGCTGCAGAGGTTAGAGAAAAGAGAAACCAATATTGACCAGAGTAGTCTTGGGGAGCAGGATTTGAATGGACAGGAGATAAGGGGGTTCCAAGGGAGGATAATGACACGGTAAAGACACAGAGGTGGGAAAGAGCATGGAACACTCACTCCAAGGGACCAGGCTAAGTACAAGAGGGGAAAATAGCACAACAAAAATGGACAGGAAGGTTTGGAAAACCAGGTAGAGTCTGAAATGGCTATAACAGGGGAAAAAAAAAATAGAGAGTCCACTTGCTCAAGACTTCTTGGGCATGGCTCCGGGGAAAAAAATTAAATTAAAAAAAGAAAAAAAGTTAAAAAAAATCAGTAGAATTGGCTGGATGTGGGGGAAGAAGGAAAAGGACAAATCAAAGATGGTTAAGCCACTAATGTAATGGTCTTCAAAAGTTTTTGCTGGTATAGTCCCTAAAAGAATTTTGAAAAACTATATGTACGGCCAGGTGCGGTGGCTCACGCCTGTAATCCTAGCACTCTGGGAGGCCAAGGCGGGAGGATCGTTTGAGTTCAAGAGTTCGAGACCAGCCTGAGCAAGAGCAAGACCCTGTCTCTACTAAAAATAGAAAGAAATTAGCTGGACAACTAAAAATATATATAGAAAAAATTAGCCAATTAGCTGGGCATGGTGGCGCATGCCTGTAGTCCCAGCTACTCGGGAGGCTGAGGCAGGAGGATTGCTTGAGCCCAGGAGTTTGAGGTTGCTGTGAGCTAGGCTGATGCCACGCCACTCTAGCCTGGGGAACAGAGTGAGACTCTGTCTCAAAAAAAAAAAAAAGAAAAGAAAAGAAAAACTATATGTCCTCCTCTCACATTTAAAGTTGCCATCTAAAATTTACATGTTTAAACAACAGCAAGTGATGTGTGTGTGTTTTTAATGCCTATGGAAGACATGCTTTAAACACATAGGGAAAATGTTTGCCATGCAATCCAAACGACAAACCAATCAGCTGGATCAGACTTACTTTCTGTTAAAAAAGGTCTAATTTTATTTTTTAATTTACATGAACATGTTAATACTTCTCTGTCATGACAACCGTCTTATTTCTGAATTCTGCTTCTAAGATGGATAGACAGGGCCGGGCGCGGTGGCTCATGCCTGTGATCCCAGCACTCACTGACCTCAAGGTTCCTTAGCTCAGTGGTTGGGAGGCTGCCACTGACAGGGACAAAAAGATTGGAGAGAACTGGCTCTGGTGGTGGTGTTGCTGGTGATACTTGAAGCCAGGAAAAAAGATAAACTCTTACACGGACAGATCATGAAGGAAGGGCACACCAAGGGCTGAATCTTGGGAAATGCCTATATTTAAGGGAGTGGAAGCAAAAGAAACCAAGATAAGACAGAAAAACAAGGACGTTAATCAGGATAGTATACACGTGAGAAAGGAACAATAATATTTCAGGTAGGAAAAGAGCTTAATAACACCCAACGTTACAAAGTCAAAGGAGGGAGGAAAAGGAAAACATGGCTGTAGTTCACAATAAAGTCATTACTATGAAATAGCAGTAGCATGATGGATGAGGATAGTATCTGAGCTGTAGGAAAAAGGGATTATTAGAAAGGGGGAAACTCTGGCTATTCCCCTCAGATTGGAGGAAAAGGCAAGGAGACTGGTATAAAAACATAGCAGGCAGGTGAGGAATTGTGAGAAGAACCTTCCTCTTCTGAACCCTAGTATGGGTGAAGCAGAATGAGACTGTGGCTTGAGGGAGAGCACGGCCTGTCCCTGGGGAACCAACCAAGCAAGTACAATGGGAAATTTGCTTTGGACAGTATCATATGGCCACATTCAAGGTCTATCAAATAGCTGTCTGCTCTTCTAATCAAATTTCAGATAGATTTCCCCCAAGAATCACAGACTAGAATATAAAAAGGGACTGGTCTTGAAAACGGCTTACTTGTAGTTTTTTTCCCCCAAAATATTTTCATATGATAATTTTATCATTATTTCTACTTTAAAGACTTGTCGCTCAACTTTTTTTTTCTGTTCTTTCAACAGAGTGGAAATTGCCTTGTGCTAGAGAACTTACAGGGAAAAGGAAGATAGATACATAAAGATAGGAGGGAGAGCTAAACCCTGGGAGACCCAGTCTATTTAAGTCCCCGCAGTCCCCAACCTTTTTGGGACCAGAGACTGGTTTCATGGAAGACAGTTTTTCCATGGACCAGGGGTTGGGGTGTGGGAGGATGGTTTTGGGATGATTCAAGCGCCTTACATTTATTGTGCACTTTATTATTATTACATTGTAATATATAATGAAATAATTATACAACTCACCATAATGCAGAAGCAGTGGAGCCCTGAGCTTGTTTTCCTGCAACTAGATGGTCCCATCTGGGGGTGATAGGAGATGGTGACACCCGAAGTGTGTTGCTTAGGTCCAGTCTACTCCATAATCTCGTTTTGGTTCCTGTCACTTCGGAAAACCCTGCTTCATAAAGATAGGATGTTGGAAATGGAAGCAGGCTTTTCAGTGCTTTTATGGCAATCTCAGGATATTCTGCCTTGACTTTAACCAGAATGTATGGAGATTTGAAGTTGTCTCAAACATGCCTTTAAGGCCACCATCATTTGTGATCTCAAGCATTTGATTCACTTCTAGCAATGACAAAGTCGCTTCACCTGGCTTATTCACAAATGGTTCGCAGATCCACTCCTTCCCAGTTTGGGGGTCCTTTGTGGAAGGGAAGTAATGCTCAAACTCTTTTGAAAGCTGAGATGGGTGATCGTGCACCAGCTGGGAGAAAGAAGGCCCTGGCTCAGTCTCTTTCAAAATCTCTGCTAATGTTTGAAACGTGTCAAAAATCCCAATGCTCACTCGTTGCCCCCATAATTCCAGTTTGGCTTGGAATGCAGCCACTTTATCTGCCGACTTGAACACAGTTGTCGTTCTCCCCTGAAGTGACAGATTGAATTCATTGAGCAGGTTGAATATGCCACATAAGTTAGCAAGTTTTGTGACCCATTCTGTGTCACTGAAATGTGCTGCCAGTGGTGACTGTTTTTCTAAAAGGAATCTCTGGAACGGCTGTCGTAACTCAAAAACTCTGGCCAGTGATCTACCTTTAGGAAGCCGTCTCACTTGTGTGTGTAAGAGAAGACGTGCTGTGTCCATCTCTTCACAGAGCTGTGTGAACAGACGTGAGTTAAGGGCATGTAATTTAATGTGGTTGATAATTTTAATCACATCCTGCAAAATGATGCTTAGTTCAGGTGACATTTTTTGGCTAGCCAGCATTTCTCTATGGATGACACAATGCGTAGACTCACATTCAGAAGCGACCTCCTTGACCCGAGTAGTGAAACCAGAAAGCCACCAGTTATGGCAGCCGCTCCGTCTGTACCTATACCAACACAAATGACCAATTCAGTTTTCCTGACATGTGATCATTCAAAGACTTGCATAGTTCTGCAGCTGTGGTGCTGGTTGGCAACAAAAGTGCACATAACATATCCTCATGCACATCCTCCTGAAAAATATATTGCACAAAAAAAAAGCATTGTTGCCTGTTGTCAACATCAGTAGACTCGTCAACCTGGATTGTGTGCCACGGTGACACATTAATCCTATCTAACAATTGTGCCTCAGTATCCTCTGCCATTTCATCAATTCATCTAGATATGGTGCTAGCCAAAAAAGGAACACGTGCCACCTTTTGAACTACTGTCTCTCCTGAAGGTTCACAGCAAATGTCCTTAGCAGCAGGCAGGATCAACTCTTCACCAATAGTAAAGGGCTTCTTAGCTTCAGCAATGCGGTCAGCCACTAAGAATGATGCTCTCAGTGCAGACACATTTGATGAAGTGGTGGCCTTCAATAATTGCTTCTGTTCTTTGTGTTCACGTTTTTTTCTTTTGAACAACTCCAAAGGCTTGTCTTTTAATGCAGGGCACTTGGTCTCCACGTGGTGAAGCAGCTTTGAAGGTTTCATGGCTCTGTTGGATAGCTGGTCGCCACATATTATGCAAACAGGCTCGGAGAATGTGAATGACCTGTTGCAATGAACCTGTAATTTAAGTAGAACTCCTGGTATTTTTCTTTTAAATGCAGCTTTCATTTTGTTGGCAGTCTTAGAGTCTTCTGCTGTCTCATCATTGGGTCTTTCCCCTTTTGCAAAGAAGCTCTCCAGTGACGTTTGTTTTTTACTCATTTTTGCTAGGGTTAGCTTGTGGGCTTACCAGAACTGTGACTGAGACAAGTGCACAGTGCGGGAAAGAGGCGCGGATGGAAGTGGTAAATAAAATAATTGGTGGACCACACGCAGACTAAAATAAGCGTCAGATTCTGGCTTAAAGCCTGCCACCAGATGCAGCCATACACCTGAAGTAAGATGCTCACTTGCTACTAAAAAGCCTGCCACCAGATGCAGCTTGTCACTTGTCACTCATTGTGATAGGGTTTTGATATGAGTCTGCAAGCAACTGATTTATTACAGTCTCTGTGCAATCAAACCTCTCTGCTAATGATAATCTGTATTTGCAGCTGCTCCCCAGCCCTAGCATCACTGCCTCAGCTCCACCTCAGATCACCAGGCATTAGATTCTCATAAGGAGCGCAAACCCTAGATCCCGCGCATGCCCAGTTTACAGCAGGGTTTGTGCTCCTCTGAGAATCTAATGCCCTGGCTGGTCTGACAGGAGGCAGAGCATATGTGGTGATGCAAGATGAGCAGCGGCTGTAAATACAAATGAAGCTTCCCTCACTGGCCCACCGCTCACCTCCTGCTGTGAGGCTCTGGGTGTGGGGATTAGGGACCGCAGACTTCAGTGATCAGGCACTCACTGCCTAAAACCTCATTAATGATCTGCTCTGTCAGCTGGAAGAGCACTTGTAAATCAAGGACATTTACATGGGGATGTAGCTCACCTTTGGAATTTGCTCAGTACTGTTCACAAGATTAAGCCTTGTTGCTAGTAAGGGCAGGGTGCCAACATGCCTCCTACACTCCAACAATCCTGCCCTCCTTGGGCTCAGTCATGTGCTCAACGGTTACTCATGAATAAACAGATTCTTAGAACTGAAGAAACTTTAGAAACCTATTCCAAACCATTCATTCGATAGATAAGAAGCGGAGGCTCATGGGGATAACCGGCATGCCAAAGGTTAACAGAGCTGAGTTCAAATCAAAATCCCTATCACCCGATTTCCATGCTAATATTCTTGCCACATAACTTGGCACTTGGCAGTGACCTGAGAAGGAATCACTACTAACTAGCTGTATGCTCTTTTAAAGCTACAACTTTAAAATAATACAGCTATATTATTCTTTGATTTCTAGATTAACAATCTATATGCCAGCACCTGTTTGTAACATAGGCACACCCATTTTTATGTTTGCTTCTCTTCCTACCTAAAAACATTTAAAAACTTTATTGTAATGCGTTCTCCTTTGCTTCCTTAATCTAATTCTTGGGCACTCCACCCCCTCACCCCACCGTGTGGTAAGAACATAACAGTTAATTTCTGAAAGTTACCTCCAGCTGAACATCTCAAGCATTTTGACAACTGTGATCTAGGACTCACGGAAACTGGGACAAGTGGTCGAAATGTCCTGGGATGAAGAATAGAGGGATCATTTTACAGGTAAACTAGTGGGGGGTGGTTACTTGTGAGAAAGAAAAAGGGTTAGAGAGGTTCAGAAATACCAGTTTTTTAGGCACTTAACCCAACCAACCTAAACCTGAACCACCCCAAAGTCCTACCAAAAGTAAAATTCTTTAGTTTCTCCATTTAAGCCAAGTGCTCTTAGTAAGCAAGGCTTCTTAAATGCAGTGCTAGCGACTGATGTTACACATACACACATGTTGGTTGACTGGTGAAACCTGCTGCAAAGGCTGAAAAATTATGATACAACACAGAGAAATTGCGCACTCAGGTTCTCACTAGCTTCTGAGCCCAGGAAAGAGTTCGTCATCCTCAGTGGCAGCCCTCAGGAGTACTTCAAGTCTGATCAGATGGCAAAGAGATGTCAAGAACGTTATCCTGAACATCTGGGTTACAGTATTTTTCTCTACTACTACAGTTTGCTCAAATGGTTATATACTTATTTTTACTTTAGTTCAGGTTTTTTTCCTAAAACTTGTTCTTTAAAAATTTATAGATGGAAAGAATATTTAGCTTTAGAGGCTGTTGACTGTCACTTTTTTTATATTAGCAGAGCAGGGGCAACAGATATTCAGACTGACTTTGAGGCACTTTAAGACACCTAAATGCCTTTACTAGCAAAGATAAAATGACACCCCAGGTGCTTCTATGCAGGGCATTTTATCACATTTTAATTCTGTGTAAATTAGTAAACCAAGTGGTTGCAACTTCTAGCCAGATTATCTGGGCTCTGAAACCAGGATGATCTAGTTAGGAACTTCAGCTCTGCAGCTTGAGCAAATTACTTACATTCTTTGTACTTTAATTTTTTCATCTGTGAAAGAGGGAAAAGACCACCCATTCTGCAGGGCTGGTGTGCAGATCAAAAGTGAAAGTATCTGCAAAAGCATCATAAGCATGATACATGTACTTCTTTAGGCCACTTGGACAATATTTACTGTATGTACAGCCAAATATTTTATGTGAGCATATATACACCTAACTTTTTTTTTTTTTAAAGAGACAATGTCTCGCTCTGTTACTCAGAGTGGAGTGCAGTGGTGTGATCATAGCTCACTGCAACCTCGAACTCCTGGACTCAAGCGATCTTCCTGCCTCAGCCTCCCAAGAGGCTGGGACTATAGGCATGTGACCCGGCTTACACCTAACTTCTTAAAAATGGAGTATTCTTTTAGTTAGTTTTAAGCTATGAAATCTTAGGCTAAAAAATTTGAACCACCTAGGGGTGAGCAGTTTTGGCTTTTGCCCACCTCCAACTGATTTAACTAAATGAAGCCTATAGAAAGTTTCAAAAATAAAGGTCTGTAAGTTGTACCCAGTACTCCCAGGAAGAAGCATATTTGCTATGAAGATAATAAAGCTTCAGTTTTAACCCCCTTTTAAGGCTCTGGGGGGTGGAGTGGGAGCTAGCAACATGTTCACATGGTCATATATTTTTGTAAAACTTGTGGAAGTGTTACAAAAATATTCTTTTTCTTAAAGAAAGTCCCCAAGATTGTATAAGCTTCAGGTCCCGCAAATCCTGGATTATTAAAAAAAAAAAAAAACCCAATAACCACTACAATAAAACTAGGCATATGCCTGAAAATCTGCGGCTACTCCCTGAATTCTACGGGTACCAGGCTTCATCCAGGGTCTTCTCAAGAACAGGCACATTCCCCACATTAGTTGTCGGGGGCTTGGCGGGCAGGAGGTAGGGGTGTTTGGCCATCAGCAGCACAGCAGGCCCTGGAGGGGTGAGGCTGAGCAGGCTTCAGCAGGGCTGCGACCGCCAGGCAGGGAGAGCGAGAGCCAGCAGGAAGTTCTGAAGAGAAAGGACAGCAGGACTGCGAGTTTGGACTTTGGGATGTGCTGCCACCCCAGTATGCGTGGTCAGGGAGAATCACGTAGCATTGAACACGTCTTCCTTTTTCGTCAACACTTTCACCTACAGTGGTTGAAACCCAGTGCTCATCACAAGAGACTGCACGCGGCAAGAACAGAAAGCAGCCAGAGCTGGGGCCACAGGAAAGCATGGGGTGCAAGGCAGGGGTTCGGGGAGTTGAGGGAAGCTGCAGCTTCTGGGCCAGGGCTGTGCATTTCGGACAGCGGTGCATTTTAGACTGTTTACTGAGAGGGGAAAGCACCGTGGCAGCCACCTGGCACAGCTGATGCTGTCCTGGGAAGACTGCGGCCCACCAGAGGCACAGAGAGAGGAGAGGAGCAGCCAGCCCCAGCTCCCCTCCCTGGCTTCCTGGCTTCTCTCACACTCTGTATTATTACTCCCTCCTTTTCTTGCCCTTATATAAACTTGAAGTGTTTTAATACCATTTTTTATGCTTGTTGGATTGTACACTTTACGGTTCTCTCCCAAATAAGTCCAAGTAGTGTGTGGTACATGTACCCTCCACTCTGCCCTTTATGGACTGATTTTCAGTGGAGAAAAGGTTCTTTGCTCCTGTTCTAACCTGACCTGGGCTAGCGTTGCCCAAGGGTTGCCCTGCCACACGGTCCAGAGGCTAATTAGCTGCTGGCTCTCCAACCCACTCAAATGCTGGTCATGATAATTTCTCTCGTCTTTAGCCAAATCTAATCTCTGTAAATACAAATAAGGTAGGTGAGAGTTCTTTTTATCAGTAGGTGTTTCTGCAAATGAAACAATAAACTCTTTTACCCAGCTAAGATTCCAACAGGAGAAAAGGTAACAGTGAGAACACCCCTAATTGTCCTTACAAATGTGAAGAGGTGTAATTGTTGGGTTCTCATTCCCTTTCTACATATCCCTTCAAAAGAAATTAGAAAAGAAAGGTTCAATCCCATAAAAATATTTTCCTACTACTATTTATGCAATGCACTCTTATATACCCTTAAAAATGGGCTAAGCACAAAAGTTAAACATTGGATTTTGTTAAGGTCTATGTGTCACCTGAAGAACTTGAAACTGGCCTGAATAAAAACCATCTTAATTGGTTATTATAATGAGACTTAAAAACTTAAAACTTAAAACAAGATTTTATAGGCAATGTAGTGCAAAAAGCTCTTCTTTTTCTTCTCATAGAATTTATTGAGTGCTTAGGGAGTAGGTTTTTTTTTTAACTAATTTTCAATTCAATTAAGCAAAAACAGCTTATTGTTTCATGTCTCACTGAAATGAATACATTCTAGTATTCAATGGTTTTCAATTTTTTACAACCTACTACAGTATGCTAAATACAACTGACTCTTTCATAAGTCGCTTTACCTATCTCTGAAAACTGCAGCATGCATAAGGATTACCTGGGATGCTTATTAAAAACGCAGATTCTCAATTCCTGAAGTGAGGCCATGCATTGGCATCACACTAAGAAACAGTGCTATGCAGAAAGTATGAGGGAATGGTTCACGTCAATAGAACCACTGTCGAACTCAACATTGTATTTGTTAACGTATACAAAACCTGTTTTCTGGCTAAGAATTACCATTTTTGTCACTTCCACTTCATTATTAGTATGTGGGTTTTCTTTTTAGAATCACTTTCACAAAGAAAAATTTGTTTTGTTTTTTTAACACTTTATGATTGTTACTTCATGTGCTATCAGGAGCAGAAAACAAAGAAGAGGACAACTTGGGGCTACTCTCACGCCTGCACTGGAGTCTCAGACGGGTTGGTGGCTGACACTCTGGGACCTTTCTTTGAGCTAGACATCGTAAGCACTTGCATACATTAATTCACTGAATCCTCACAACTCTATGAGGTAAGTATCTCCATTTTGCAGAAGAGAAAGCTGAAGCACAGAGAGTTAGTGACTTACCTAAGGTCACAGAGCTGGTAGGCAGCAGATTTGAACCCAGACAGCCTGGGTCCAAGGTCTGTTTTTAAACTGCTCTGTTGTATTACCTCTTTAGTTTTCAGTATTCATATTGGAGCCTCAGCCTACCCAAGATGACCACATATTCCGTACCTAGGTGTACACCCCCACCCCCCAGGGTCATTCATAAGGATCTGAAACCTTGGGTTTAAATCCTTAAGTTAAACCTGACTTTTCTGGCTGCTAGTATCTTTCCTTTCCATTTCACAAGTTAAACTTCCTGTAACACTGCTTTGAACATATCACTGCCTGCTCAAAATACTCCAGTGGCTTCCTACCATCCACAAGATGAAAACCAAATTCTTAGCTTGGGACTCAGGCCCTTCACAATCTGTTTTACCAATCTGACTGTGCATTCAATCTCTATGTGAATCCAAGGCATTTTTTCCCCCAGTGATCATACATAGTCCCTCTTTTTTTTGTGTGTGTACAATTCAGTGGATTTTAGTATATTCACAACGTTATGCAACCATCTCCACTATTTAATGCCAGAACATTTCCATGACCCCAACAAGAAACCCTGTACCTCGTAGCAGTTACTCCCAATTCACTCCTCCTTTTATCCTTTAGCAACCACCAAAAATCTATTTTCTGTCTTTATGGACTTGCTTATTCTGGGTATTTCTTGTAAACGGAATCATACAATATGTGGCCATTTGTCTCTCGATTGTTTCACTTAGTGTAATGTTTTTAAGGTTCATCCCTGTTGCAGCATGTATCAGTACTTCATTCCTTATTATGGCTGAAACACATTCCATTGTAATGGGTATAACATCTTGCTTATTCATCAATTGGTGGACAACTGGGTTGTTTCCACTTTTTGGCTATTATAATAATGCTATGAACATTTGTGTACAAGTTTTTGTGTCAACTTATGCTTTCAGTTCTCTTGGGTATACCCAAGGAGTGGAATTGCTGGGGTCATATGGTAACTTTTTGAGGAACTGCCAAACTGTTTTCCATAGTGGCTGTACCATTTTACATTCCCACTAGCAATGCATGAGGGTTCTAATTTCTCCATATCCTCACCGATACTTGTTTTTGTTCCTGTTGTATTATTGATTATTGCCATCCTAATCGGTGTGAAGTAGTATGTCATCATGGTTTTGATTTGCATTTCCCTAATGAATAATAATATTGAACATCTTTCCATATCCTTACTGGCTATGTTTATATCTTCTTTAGAGAACTGACTATTCACATCCTTTGTCTATTTTAAAACTGGGTTGTCTTTTTATGGCTGAGTTCTAAGAGTTCTCTATATATCTGAATACTAGGCCCTTACCAGATATCTGATTTACAAATATTTTCTCCCATTCTGTGGGTTATCTTTTCATTTTCTTGATAGTGTCCTTTGATGGACAAAAGTTTTAAGTTTTGATGAAGTCCAATTTATCACTGACCATCCCAGCTGGAAATGCTCTACTTCTTTTTACATCAGCAACCCAATATTATTAATACTTAAAGATTTGGGGAGAATTTTAAAAAATATTAAAAAAGACATATTTTAGAATATAATAAAAATATACATCAAATTTTGATATAAAACAAGGGGGCAAAACTTGAAGAAATCTGGAGCTTCTGGTGAGATGATGAGCTGGGTCCCCCGATTACTCTGTTAGGCTTTTAGCAGACTTAGTGCAAAGGCTGAGAAGCACTGTCCTGCAGCCACTTCTGTAGTAAGACTGAACCTAAACTGACACTGGGCATACTTGGGAAGTTGGCTGTGTTTTAAAAACAAATGTGTGCTATCCAGGAGTTCCTATGTTTTGCTTTTATTTCCTATTCTTTCAGAAAGCCAATAATCAATGAAGAATTAAAAAGTGGAGTCAGATTATTCTTTAGCTAAAGAATGAGAACTTCTGACAGCTCTTATGGTTTAGTATTTTTGGGCAGGCCCGCAGTATGTCTGTACTCCAACTTCAAGGGCTATGCCGTAGGAGCCTTAAAGGGCACAGTCCTAGTTGGCCTCTGCTTGCTGGCTTGTACACAGCAGTTTGATATTTATGGAGAGTAATCCAGAGTAGTGGCCAAGTCTATCTGAGTTCTGCTATCACAGCAGAAACTGGAAACCTCAAGAGCTATAAGCCACGTACCACATCTACATGGGTGCCACTTCTCATTAGAGCATATACAAACATACAGAGACCAGAACTTTAAACTTTTGGGATCTAATATCTTCATAAGAATTGCATACAATATATGCACACAAATCTTCTATTTTTTATAGTGAATTCTTAAGTGCCTGCAAAATTACTATCTCACCATATATAATTTTAGGTAGCAGATATGACCATGTACAGTTTGCTTATGAAAATGCCATAGCAACATGAATACTTCGTACTAAAAAACATCTTTAATTAATTGACAAAAGCTTTTTATTTTTAATTTAAACTTTAGACTATGGTTAGAGTGAGGCATTTTAAATAGTCTACATGATGACTTAATGTGAGCCAAGAACGAAACCTGGATTTGATAGTCTTCTACTCACTCTCTGACAAACTGTCCCTACAGTTATAATGAAATGACATTTCTATTAGAAACCTCTATGATTGACAATTATTGTACATATGGTGCTTATACAGGATCCTTCATTCAAGGCATCCAGGGCTTCATGTGTCTTATCTTCAAAGCTTCCGCTTGAATAGGTAAGAATTTAGATGAAAAACCAGTCCATTTTGAGCTAAAAGGAAATTCTTATCTAGAAATTACTTATCCTTTTTTTGGTGTCTTACTTTCCACACCCCCTTCCTGTTTTGAAAACAGGGAGAAATAAAGATGCATACAACATCTTTTGGGTTATACAAATAATAGATAAGTTTTGAAGGTCTCTAGGAAGCTATTATTGTTTCACCAAGAGAACTCCAAGTGGGCCCTAATCTCCTGGTCCCCGACTTCAGCAATTGCTGGGAATATGTGGAGACAACCATACCTTAAAAACTCTGTGCTTGAGAAGGATAGTTTGCTTTGATATTAGAACAGCTTTCCAGCCCTTTCGTTATGACAGAGGCGTCCGTTTGCCATTCCATGGCGAACATATCTTACTCCTACTCTGTAAACCTATCTTGTCCTTCCTTAGTAAACTTCATTTCATGCTAACAACAACAACAACAACAAAAAAAACCCCCAGCTTTCCCTGCCAGCTGCAACTAGGGCACCTAATTTTTGTTAAAGTTACAAGTCACAAGTTATTAATTATGTTAAGAAATGTAAGGCGATCAATTAGGAGAATGCTATATTACTCAAGGGTGTTGATGCAATTCCTTCTTATCTGTCCTCTTCATCAAAAGTGTGAAGCAGATGGTGCATGTAATAATGATGATAGTTATGATAATGAACATAATGATATTAACAATATGATTCAGCAGTAATAATATTTGAAGAATAACAAGGTATGTCACCAAATGGGAGAAATTAAGCCATAAAGAATCTGAGAGTTTTGTTTATCCCAAAGATCACAGGATACAATGACATTTCAAAAAGTTTAAGGTACTATCAGTACATCAAGTATTATAAAACAGATACATGAAGAAATACACTAAACCAGGGGCCCTCAAACTCTAGGGTATTAAGTACAACCTGGAGGGCTTGCTAAAACACAGATTACTGGGCCTCACTGTCAGAGTTTCTTATTTAGCAGGTCTGGGCTAGACCCAAGAATCTGCATTTCTTTTTTTTTTTTTTTTTTTTGAGACAGAGTCTCGCTCTGTTGCCCGGCTAGAGTGAGTGCCGTGGCATCAGCCTAGCTCACAGCAACCTCAAACTCCTGGGCTCAAGCGATCCTTCTGCCTCAGCCTCCCGAGTAGCTGGGACTACAGGCATGTGCCACCATGCCCGGCTAATTTTTTTTTTCTATATATATTTTTAGTTGGCCAGATAATTTCTTTCTATTTTTAGTAGAGACGGGGTCTTGCTCTTGCTCAGGCTGGTCTCGAACTCCTGACCTCGAGCGATCCACCTGCCTCGGCCTCCCAGAGTGCTAGGATTACAGGCGTGAGCCACTGCGCCTGGCCAAGAATCTGCATTTCTAACAGGTTTCCAAGAGATGCAGATGCATCCCAAGACCACACTTTGAGTCACCTTGGGAAGAGGGAGATGAATATTTATTGAGAGGGAAGGGAAAGAACAATTATGTAAAACTATCTTGGGTCAGGCTTGGTCAAATGTTTACACAGTTTATCCCATTTAGTCCTCACAGCATCCCAATGAGCAATGGTTCTCAAACTTCTCTAGAGCAAAGGAGAATGAACCCACCGCCCAAAGGGTATGCCTAAGCAGTCCTCTATAAATAGAAAATTTCTTTGATGACTGTATTATTTAAAAATTCACATAAATTTTGCATTATTTCAAAATATTGCTGCCTGTTATGAATTCAATATAAGTCTAAAAATTATTTATCAGATATATTGCTTAACTCTTAACCTTGTTTTTTTAATAAAATTGGTCTTTGCGAACATGAAGAAATGGATGGCTGAAGTTTGGTAATTGGTTTATGGTGAAACAGTACATATTTGATCCAGAACTTGAACTAGGCCTGCAGGTCTCTAAAGACAATGCACATGTTATACCTTACTGCTTCCCACTCCCACCCACCTGAAAGGTCTATCAGGGTTTTCTCTATTACTCTTTTATGGATCCAGCTCTTGTTCTAGCTAAAGAGGACTACTTGTTGCAGTAGTCCTTTTTTTTTTTTTTTTTTTTGAGACAGAGTCTTGCTCTGTTGCCTGGGCTAGAGTGCCGTGGCATCAGCCTAGCTCACAGTAACCTCAAACTCCTGGGCTCAAGGGATCCTCCTGCCTCAGCCTCCCCAGTAGCTGGGACTATAGGCACTTGCCACCACACTGGCCTAAATTTTTTTTGTTTCTATTTTTAGTTGCTCAGCTAATTTTTTCTATTTTTAGTAGAGACGGGGTCTCCCTCTTGCTCAGGCTGGTCTTGAACTCCTGACCTCAAGGGATCCTCCCGTCTCGGCCTCCCAGAATGTTAGGGTTACAGGCGTCAGCCACCGAGCATGGCCTGCAGTATTCCTTTTAAAAATGGTATTTGGTCTTCAGGTCTACTTGCTGTTCCTCAGATTTTTCTCACTTTTAACCTGATCTCCACATATATGTTCATTTTTTTTTTTTTTTTTTGAGACAGAGTCTCGCTCTGTTGCCCAGGCTAGAGTGCCGTGGCGTCAGCCTAGCTCACAGCAACCTCAAACTCCTGGGCTCGAGCAATCCTCCTGCCTCAGCCCCCCGAGTAGTTCGGACTACAGGCATGTGCCACCATGCCCAGCTAGTTTTTTCTATATATATATTTTTAGCTGTCCATATAATTTCTTTCTAGTTTTAATAGAGACGGGGTCTCACTCTTGCTCAGGCTGGTCTCGAACTCCTGAGCTCAAACAATCCGCCTGCCTCGGCCTCCCAGAGTGCTAGGATTACAGGCATGAGCCACCGCGCCCGGCCCAAATATCATTTTTAAAAGGCTGCTGGACTGGATACCTCAGTGAGTTCACGTGGCTGCCCATATATGCTTTAATGTCAGTGGATATGTAACTTTTTTGTAAATCAGCTTGTGTAAATAACCCCATGGGTCCTAATTTATACAAGCCTCTGCAAAGAAATGATTCTGTTTGGTAATAAAGTTATACTGGAATTCAAAACATGAAGTTTTGTGTGATGTAAGCTACTGGAGTACAGATAAAAAGTAGTTGGAAAAATACATTTAAAAGAAATGCCCTGGGCATGTTGGCTCATGCCTGTAATCCCAGCATTTTGGGAGGCCGAGGTGGAAGGATTGCTTGAGGCCAGGAGTTCAAGACCAGCCTGGACAACACAGTGAGACCATGCCTCTACAAAAAAACAAAAAAGAAATTCCCAAACAGGAAGCTTTGGATTATGATGAAATTTGTGGCTATAAATTAGAATAAAGTAAAAAAAAACCTGTAGAATATACCTAGACTTTTATAATTGGAAGGGGCCTTGAAAGTCATTTAGGACAATCCCCTTATAGTAGTAGAAATTTTGGACCCTGCTTTGTATTATGGTTAGAAGTCCAATTTGCTTAGTTAATGCTGTTTAATTTCCACCTAGCTTAGCTTTGGTCTCTTTATATTGTGATTTCCATGCTACCTGAAGAAAGCTTTTTGTACTGAATAATGGATTTTTTCCTGAAGGGCCAGACCTGACTTTGGTCCAAAGGGAAATAAACTGTAGGACCTCCTTTGATTTTAAAGGTCGCTAACTTTAGTGATGCTAATTTTGAACCTCTGAGGAATGAATTCTTACCCCCAGCTGCAATTTTTGATCAGTCCAACAGCCAAGCCACAGTCATAGCCAAGACTAGAGAACACTCACACTAAGTGGGGTAGCCATCTGCTCCATTTGGCCCGCTCTAGCTTTGGACGCTGAGAGGTAGCTCACAAGCTGATTGCATCTTGGTTTAACCATGGAGAGTGAAAACAGAAAATGACACCAAGGACATTTAACTTTCCACCCCACGTGCTCCTCCCAATCCCAATACGGTAAAGAGCAGGAACCCTGGAGTGGGGCAGAACTGAGCGTGGCTTTAGGTAAGTTACTTAACCTTCGTAGGCCCTAGTTTCCTATCTGTACAAGGGCCATCACAACAGTACTGTAATTATCTTATGGGGAATTTGCGGGTTTAGGTGGGGAATTGCCTGTTGAGCATCTAGGACAATGTCTAGCACACAGAAATCCTTAATAAATGCCAGCTGTTATTATTATCAAGGAGTAGAAACATGAACACAATCAACTGAATTAAATTATCTTGTTTGCATTAAGCTTTTCCATGGCATTTCATTCAATCTCTGATTCAGTTATGATACCAATATTCATTCCTTAAAATTGTATCTGTAACCCAGCTTCTTTCCTGAGCTCAAGACTAGGCGCCACAACTTCCAAGATACCCAGAAGTGCCCTTGGAACCTAAAATAAATCCCAAACCAGACCATTACCTGGCACTGAGCAATATATGACCCTCCTTTTGACCTCTGGCATTTATGAAAGATACCATTATCTTTCTACCTACCCAGGCAGGAGAATGGAGTCTTTTTTTTTTTTTTTTTTACTACTTCTTTATTCTCCAGTCAATCAGTTGCCAAGTCATTTAGTCATACATTCACTTACACAACAAATATTTATCAAGCCTTTTCTATAAGCCAAGTACTGTGACGCTGGGTACACTGTGGAGGACAAAACTTCCATGGTTCCTGCCCTTATCTACAAATATATGATTACAAATTGTAATATATTAATGTACTTGGGAAGAAATTCCAGTCCTTATGAGAAAGTGTAACAGGGGACATAATTTAAAATGAGAGACAGGAAAGAACTCTCAGAGGAAGTGACAATTTGAACTGAGACTGGAGAGATGAAAAGGGGTCTGTCAGGTGAGTGACGGAGTGAAGAGCACCCCAGGCAGCGGGCCAGCATGTGCAAGGCCCTGAGGCAGGGAGGGCTTCACGCCTTTCCTGAGGAACTGAAAGGCCACATGGCTAAAAGGTAGTGAGCTTGCGTGGGACGAGGCTGGAGCAGCAGGCAGGGGCTTACCAGCCAGATCTGGAAGCCCCTGAAGGGTTCTGAGCAGGAGAGGCACAGGATCGGATCGCTCTGGCTGCTTTTGGAGAGTGGACTGGAGGGGGCAAGAACAGAATTAGAGACTGGTCAGGAGGCTACTTGGTGGTTCTGATGACAGATGGATGGTGGCTGTGGTGATGGAGAAAAGTAGATGAATTTAGACACAATTTGGACGTTGTATTGATAGGGCTTGGTGACTGGGACGTGGGGAGTGAGAGAAAGGGAGGCGACAAGTCTGGTTCTTAGGTTTCTGGCATGAGTGGCTACGTGGATGACAGTGCTTGCAGATTCTACCTTTCTTCAAAACAGTAGGTATTGCTAGAATATCCCACGGGAGGTCCCCACTTCCCCCCCTCAGTGAACCACCTTGCCTCCAAGTCATCATAACTTCCTATCTAGATCACTGTCCCTTCTCCTTAGTGTCCCTACCTCTTGTCTATGCCAACTTCAAATCACCTGCGGCTGTTTTATCTTGCAAAATACAGCTCAAGTCACAATACTCCCCATTCAAAAGTCTCCAATGGTTCCTTATCATCCTCTCAAATACAAACTCCTTACCTTGACTTCCAAGATTCCACAACCTATACAGTCCCAGCCTTGTTTCCCACCACTTCGTTATTTAAGTCTTGCTTCAGCTGAACTGGAGACTTACTATTCCTTGAGCATGTCACCACATGCTCGTGCCTCAGTGCTTTTTCGCTCATGCTATTCTTATGTCTTACCATCTCAGTCTACTCAACTTTCAAGGTTCCTTATTTATGAAATGTCCCATCTGTCAATTTCATAAAGCTCTGTACTCTTACAGCGCCTGTGTTTCTCCTGTTTATCGGGGTTAGGAGTGCACTTTTCTCAGGCCCACAGTCTGCCCCCTCACAGACCATAATACCTTTGAGTGCCTGGCTCCTGCACTCCCACTGCTCCTACTGCTCCCACTACCCCTGTCTTTGCAGGGTCAAGAATACTGCTTCACCCACAGTAGGAACATTTTATTAAATTTATTGTTATTAATTATATTAAGGAATGATGGGACACAAGCTGTGGAAGGGGAGATGTTTTCCAGTAGCATTTGCCGGCAGCAGGGCTCACAGCAAAATTCCTCTTCAGTACCCTTGCACTAGAATCCCTGCGATTGTGTCACACACAACACAAACATGCACACATCCCTTTAATAGAGTCTTCTGGTTGTTCAAAATACTCCAAAGTAGTAGTCTACAAAGAGTAACAGCCTCTAACTCAGGATTTTTCAAACTGTCTGTTGTAACTCATTAATAAGTCAAGAAATCAACTTAGTCATAAACAATACTAAAAAATAAAATAGAAAAGGCAAGTATTGTTTCCTGAAACAAGTTTCAAATACATATATATGTATATATATATGTATGTGTGTGTTCTACGTCGCAACATAAATCGTATTTCTTACCATGGGTCCCAGTCAAAAAGGTTTAAAAGCTACTGCTTTGATGCTTTGTGCCCCACCCCCTGATCAAACCACAGAACTTAAGCAGAGAAAGTAAGATGTTAAGAAAATAGTAATGAGACTATCTGACTAAAAATTATTTACGATTAAAAATGTTTGAATGATATATCTAATGCTTCCCTTGGGGTATCTGCATTTAGAGAGAGGGACTTTTAACCCAAATTAATCTCTAATCAGTAGAAAGTGAATGGGAAATCATTTTGGACTACAGGCCTTCTTGGCACATCTAGCAAGGATTTCCTCTAGTATCTCAGTTTCCTGAGAGAGCTGGGCTCAGGAACTGGGAACTCCATTGCTGAAAGGCTACTCGTTTCTAGGTTACAACACACGTAAGTGGTAATACAAAAGGTACACCTTCTTCCATGCACATTTCAAGCTTATCAATTTATATTTATATGCGTGTACTTAATCTATGCCTAGAAATACAATCTTACATATCCACATGAATCAGCTATACTTGACATAAGGCAACAAGAAGCCCCAAGTTGATCTAAAAATGAGAAATACCGTGAGTTACTGAACAATAGTTTATGTGAGATAGGAAGGGGGATATGGGAAATCATAGAATGGGCAAGGGGACTTAGGAGCATGGTAGATGTATTACACCAAGTGTATATTACTTTGATGATTGATGGTAATGAGAGAAGATGAGAGAAGAGAGGTAGGATAGGGGCAAAACAATTTCCTAGTCAGCTGTGTGTCCCATGACAGTACATAGCAGTAGCCCACCAAAAGTGTACAGGCAGTATTTGATTATGTCAGCACATAAAAGTTAAATTCCAAGTCCTAATTCCAGCCCTAGCTCCATTTAACAGGTTGCCCCTTATAATTTGATGCTACGTGTATTATACTGTCAATTTATAGATCAGAAACCAAGAGTGAGCTTCCTAACTAATGGATGTAGACACTATTAATTGTTAATTACTATCTCAACAAATAACTGGGTCAGAAACAAGGTTGAAAGAATAGGAAGTTCAATGCTGGTGTAAAGAACCCTAGATTGGGGTGTCAATAAATTTGGGTTATACCTGGGTGACACAGAACAAATTGCACAACCTAAGGACCTTTCCACCTTTAAAATCTTACAATACTACAAGGCAGGGAAAAGGTGACCTTTATTTGGAAGAAAGGAAGAGCATCTTTGTTTGATATATAATAGGCAAACAATGCTATTAGCCAAGGTTGTTTAAATATGAATTAATGCCTCTCCCATTATCTAGATTGGATTAACACCATTTGATGATATCATATGTCAATGTCACTACTGACAACTGGATAAATACCAAACTATGTCAACCACTCTACTGACAACTGGATAAATTCCAAACTTCTTTCTGGTATTTAAGGCTTTCCACATGTGCCCAACTTTCTCTCAAACTATTATGGGGAAAGCTACTTATGGTGTTTGAGATAAAGTTGGGCAGATGAGGAACTGCTCTTGCCCCAGGCCTGTTTCCTTATCATTACTTTAGTTTTTGCTTAATTCTTCCCCACTCTCCTAGCTGAAGTTCTATAACCTTCATAAAACCTTCCAACTACTCAAATGACTTATGTATCTCTGATATTGACCTTGGAATTCCTATAGAACTTTACAGCAATCCTACATGTAGGCATTGTTGTCCTCATTTCATAGATAAGAAAATTAGGCCAGGAGAAGTTAAGTGGCTTGCCTAGGACTTCTCAGTTTGTGCCCTGCAGCAAGGCTGGGTCTGATCTGTTTGCCTTCAAAGCCCACACCTTTTACCATTGTACCATGCTACCTCCCGGTACTCAAACACCATGGAGTAAGGATGTGGTAAAAAAAAAAGCCTATAAACCAGTTATCATACAGCTTGTTGTGGCAGAAATTCAGAGGCACCATATCCTTTGAACCATACGGTTAATAAACTTTGGAATAGCATGCATCATTTTTAAGTGGGTTGTCAGACCTGTTTCCCAAGCCCAGTATTAAAATGATATCCCAGGATAAATGACAGGTGGGTGGCTAAGGAAAAAATAAAGCAACATGGTATAAGAAAAAAAATATTAGAAATGGGACAGAAAAGACACAAAAGTGTAACATAAGCCAATAAGTAATGCACAAAATAGAGACTCAGAATAAGTAAGTGTGGAATATGGGTCTGAAAAGGCCCCAAGGTCTAAGTTAGGTGGCCTATGCCTACCGATGAGACGCGCGCGCGCGTGTGGGTTGTTATTAATAACAGACAGCAGGACACATGGACAGAAAGTGGAACTCAAGAGAGCGACAAAGCTAGGTCGTGGGGGCAAGGGTAGAACATGGCATGATGAGAGAGGGTGGGGACGCGGAATGAGGGGCCAGAGGGCACAGCAGGGGTCGAAGAGGAAGGTGAAGAGGTTCAGAGGGCACAGCGCCCCCAGACTCCAGGCAGGACTTGTCTTCCCCTCAGCTGGCTGGGGGGCTTCAGAATTCACACCCGCACCCCACCAAGCCCTCGGGGGTGGCTCCGGGAAGGGGGGGGGTCCGGTCCCTAGTCCTCCCCAATTCCCCGGGGACTCCGCGACGGGGCGGACCGAGGCAGGAGGGTCCTTACCCAGGAATATGGAGATGATGAGCCGCAGCGCCTGTTCTGACGCGCCCAGGGACGTCGCCAACTTGTTAAGGCTCAGCTCCTGGAAGGCCGACCGCAGCACCGCCGCCGGCTCCCCTACCGATCCCACGTCCCCCTCCGCTGCGGACGCCATCTTAACTGCGGGCGCCCCACCGGGACCCCGAGCTCCGCGCGCCCCGAATGTGGGCAAAACGCTGTAGCTTCACCCCCAATTCCGGCCCGGGGACCGCCCACGGCGTGCGCATTGGCTGCAGGCCCGCCCAGCGGCTCCAGGCTCACCCCGTTATTGGTAGATCGGAGCAAAGGGCGGGGCCTAGCGCAGCAAGGTAGGAAGAGGGCGGGTCCGCACGTTTGTAAGGCAAAGGTGACTTCTGCCGGGAACTAAAACGCGGCAGGCCGAGGGCGGGCGAGGCTTGGACTCGGTACCCAGGGCTGCCATCGGAAACGTCCGAGGCCGCGGCCTGGTGATTGCACAACTCTGTTCTAACTGCTCGGGGGAGGAGTCGGTCCGCTAGTGTCCGGCCGACTCGTTCGCGGCCTTCCCATTGGCCGAAGCGGGAGCAGGCGAGAGTCGGGGCGGGGAGGGGGGGGCCGTCACCCGACCGCGAGGTTACTCTCGGTCACCGGCGCGCTGGGGTTACTGGGGCATGTAACGGAGAGGCGGGAATTCCTGCTGCCGCTTCGCGAGCGCCTCCTAACGGCACGCCCGGGCTGTTCTTAAGTGCTTACGCTGCTGAAGGGTCTGGGAGAGCCCAATGCCCGAGGAACACTATTTGCCTGCTACTTTTATTTCAGGGATCCCTTTCCCGTGCAATTTCCTATAGCAAAACGTGACCTTCCCCTGAGAGGCGATGAAATGAAGATATGCCTTTTTAACACTATCATTTTAATCAAAAATCCAAACTAGTTTTGTCGCTATTTAAGTAATACATGTTCGTGTGTAGAGTTTAAACAGTATGGAAACATCAATCAGAAAATGAGAGTCCTTTCTTCCCACCCTACTTCCCGTTCTTACTTCCTACAGGTAATCCTGTTCAGATTACACTAAAAAAGCGTGTTGAGCATTTAGCTTGGGCCGGGGACTGTGCCAGGTTTGGGAATATCATGAGCCCAAAGCTATGGACTGGGATGGTGCACAGCCAGTTAATAGCATTAATGAATGTGTAATTTGCAAGCGAAGGTAAGTGCACTAAAGGAAAGGATGAAGGTTCTATGAGAGTATGTAACAAAGGAACACTAAGGGTTTCTTTAATAACTGGAATTTGCAGAGCATTCTTGTACAATTACAGCTTATAAAAGCGCTTTTATTCATATTATTTCACTTAATCTGGCTGTGCAACAGGATGTTTATTATTATGATGTCCTCTTACAGATACAGAGGCTTGGAGAAATTAAGGAACTTGCTAAGTTCCTTTACCAGTAAGTGACAGACAGAATTTAAACCTAGGTCTGTTAAATTCCCTGCTCCCCTTTCCTTCCTTTTTGGGCAAAATTAAAAAAAAAAATTCATTCATACAGAAAAGTAGAGAATTATATAATTTCCCCAGGTTAAGAAACAAACCACATATACAGTTGAAGAGCCTTGTATATCCCTTTCTGGGGACATTTCTCTCCTTCCCTTCTCAAGGTTACCACTTTGCTGACTTTGGAATTTATCAATCCCATGCCTATTTTAATACTTTGCATACTGTGTATATATAGTACATACATGATATATAGTAATGTTTTGCATGTTTTTAGACTTCATAGTAATGGTATTACAATAAATGTAACATTTACCACTTGTTTTTATGCTCAACATCTTTACTGAGATGTATTCATGTTATTACATGTAGCTCTAATCTGTTCATTCTGTGATTTAATATTCCATTATGTGATTATACCACAATTAATTTTTCATGGTCATATTGAGGAATACTTGGATCGTTTTCTATTTATTTCTTCTTAGAACATTGCTGCAGTGGACATACTGCTTTAAGCCACAGCAGGAGTTTCTCTAGGTCTGTGACTTCTTTCTTTTTTAATTTTTCTTGGGATCTACTATAAGAAACATATTGCTACTCAGTAATACACGTATTTATACATTACACAACAAATACATATACAGTTATACACTGTATAACAATGTTTCAGTAAACAAGAGACCGCATGTATGACACTGGTCCCCTAAGATTATAATGGAGCTGAAAAATTCCCATGACCTAGTGACATTGCAGCCATCCGGACATCATAGTGCAACATGTAACTCACATGTTTGTGGTGATGCTGGTGTAAACAAACCTGTGCTGCCAGTCATATAGTACATAATAATAATGATAATAAATGACTATGTTACTGGTTTGTGTATTTAATATACTATACTTTTAATCGTTATTTTAGAGTGTACTCCTACTTATAAAAAAAGTTAGCTATGAAATGGCCTCAAGGAGGCCCTTCAAGAGGTTTTCCAAAAGAAGTCATTGTTGTCATAGGAGATGACAGCTCCATGCTTGTATTATTGCTCCTGAAGACCTTCCAGTAGGACAAGATGCAGAGGTGGAAGACAGTGATATTGATAATCTGGACCCTGTGTAGGCCTAGGCTAATGTGTGTGTTTGCATCTTAGTTTTTAACAAAACATTTTAAAAAGTAAAAAAAGAATTCTGAAAACTTATAGAAAGAAACTTTATAGACTAAGAATATAAAGAAACATGCAGCAGCTCACACCTGTAATCCCAGCACTTTGGGAGGCTGAGGCTGGAGGATATTTTGAGGCCAGGAGTTCAAGAACAGCCTGAGCAACATAGCAACATAGCGAGACCCCTGTCTCTACAAACACTAGTAAAATTAGCCAGGCATAGTGGTGTGTGCCTGTAGTCTCAACTACTTGGGAGGCTGAGGCAGGAGCATCACTTGAATTGAACGGTTTTAGGCTGCACGAGCTTGAGATATGATTGTACCACTGCATTCCAGCCTGGGTGACATAGTGACACTCTGTCTCTGAAAAAAAAAAAAAGAAAGAAAACAAAATAAAATATTTTTTGTATGGCTATATGATGTATTTGTGTTTTAAGCTAAGTGTTATTACAAAAGAGTCACAAATTTAAAAAAATGAAAAAGTTTATAAAGTAAAAAAGCTACAGTAAGCTAAGGGTACTTTATTATTGAAGAAAGAAAAAAAGTTTTAAATAAATTTAGTGTGGCCTAAGTATACACTGTTTATAAAGTCTATAACAGTGTGTCCTGGGCATTCACATTCACTCACTGCTCACTCACTGACTCACCCAGAACAACTTCCAGTCCTGCAAGCGCCATTCATAATAAGTGCCCTGTGCCGTTGTACCATTTTCTATCTTTTATATCATGTTTTGATTGTACCTTTTCTATGTTTAGACATGTTTAGATACATGAATACATAACACTATGTTACAGTTGCCTACAGTGTTCAGTACAGTAACATGCTGTGTAGATATGTAGTCTAGGAGCACTAGGCCTATAGCCTAGGTGTGTAGTAGGCACACCATCTTTGGTTTGTGTAAGTGCACTCTGATGTTCCCACAACAATGAAATTGCCTAATGGCGCATTTCTCAGAATGTATCTCCATTGTTAATTGACCCATAACTGTACATATATCTCATATATGTATCTCCTATTGGTTCTGTTTCTCGGAAGAACCCAAACTAATACAGACTTTTGGTACAAGGGTGGTTCCAGAGGAACAAAATTTTCAGGATGAATTTTCTGAATGATTCTGAATTTTCTGGCATGGGCTCTCTAATCTGGTTGGATGGAAAGATGATGATAACTCTATTTCCCACAGCAAAGAGAGCACTGATGAGCTAGGTGTGATCTGGCAATAGAGATAAGCTAAATATCTCCCCAGGGCACTCCTAATCAACCGCTTAGAAGTAGCAAGGAGCTGGGTGACTGTGTGTATGATACTGTCAAACATTTTTGGAAAACTAACATATGATGCAGTTGGCTGGTTGCTCCTATTGTCACCAAAGTGATATAAGAAAAGGATGAGCACAGGGATTTGAATTCCCAGTTCAAGAGCTGCCTAAATTACCGGAACAGTCTACGTCTGCCCTACAGGAGACCCTTATCTCCTGTAGCTGTAGGGCTGAGATTGCTGGAATTTAAACACAGAACCTCATCCTGTGGTTGGCTGCATTCCAACACGATTGGAACTCCCAGCCTCAAGGGTGTCTGCAGGTAAAGCGAGGGCACTGACTGGGAAAGAATGGGATCCGGTTCCTTGGAAAGGGGACGTGTGGGAAGACTGTGATGGAGCTGTGGCATTGCGGCCCTAAATTCTCTCCCGTGAAAGGGGTCTCCTCACCCCCAGTGGAAGCATCCGGTCTGAGGGCGTCAGCTCTGCATTGCCTGAGGAGACTGAAATGGCCTCCCCTGAGGCAGTTGCCATGCAAGACAACGTGATTCCTGCAGGAATCATGTCACTGGAAACTCAGTAAGGCCTTGGGAGCACTTTCACACTGCCTTGGTGGCACTCTGAAAAGAATAACCAAAAAGAGGACGCGTTCTCCTCTCTTTTTTTTTCTTTTTGAGACAGAGTCTCGCTCTGTTGCCCGGGCTAGTACCGTGGCGTCAGCCTAGCTCACAGCAACCTCAAACTCCTGGGCTTAAGCGATCCTCCTGCCTCTGCCTCCCAAGTCACTGGGACTACAGGCATGCGCCACCATGCCCGGCTAATTTTTCTATATATATATTTTTAGCTGTCCAGATAATTTCTTTCTATTTTTAGTAGAGACAGGGTCTCGCTCTTGCTCAGGCTGGTCTCGAACTCCTGACCTCGAGCAATCCTCCCGCCTCGGCCTCCCAGAGTGCTAGGATTACAGGCGTGAGCTACCACGCCCGGCTGCATTCTGCTCTCTACACTCCTGTCTTCACTCTGCATCACTGTGGAGTTTTCATGCCTAGTGGGCCTCTGTGTAATGGCAGGGGCTTCCGCCCAGGAGAGGGCACTGCTGGGGTGTTACAGTCCTCCCAGGTGTGGAAGTTGTTGGGTGGTAGCTGCAGGAGCTTTTATGAACATGGGGCTGGGGATCCTGTGCAAGTGGGGAGAAGGAAGAACCAAGGAGATGTTGATGAGACCCCGTGTGTATCCACAGGCTGGGAAAATATGGTTATATTTGGGGTTGTGGAAGAGGCTACTAGCTGCCCACCAAATCCGAATTTCTAATTCTTTCTGGGCACACACCCTGCAGTTAGGTGTAACCTGTTGTTGAGTCCTAGCCAATAGAGTATGAGTGGAGGTTATGTGTACCACATGGGGGCCTGGCCATAGAAACCTCCTACTGTGTGATCTTCCATGTGTTCTTTTCTCACAGTGATCCTCGAAGGAATGTTCTGAGGAGAGCAGGGCCTTTGCTGTCCCAGATCTGTGTAGAACAAGCTCCACTGACAAACAGGAAACATTTTGGACTGTTTGTGTGGTTGAACAATAAACTTCCATTATGTTTTTGCCAAAATAGTTTTTAGACATATTTGTAATAGAAGTTAGCCTACCTAATTAATCCAGGGGCTCCTCTAAGATTTTATATAACCTGCTACCATGTATACCTGCAATGTAGGTGTTCAGGAATGGAAACGGAGGCTCAGAGATCACTGAAGATTTTTGAGAACACGAGTCAGCTATGATGAGGCTGAACCTGAAAATGCCTTGGGCCAGTGTACGGTGCTTGGCAGGATTTTCAAAAGGGAAGAAAACATGACTGCAGCTAATAGAGCTTTCTAGGAGTGGTAGCAGGAAGAGGGGCTTCCTGTAAAGTATTCATTAAGTCCTTTAACTTGGACATGGAATTCAAAAAAGCCCAAGCTCTTCCTAGAGAAAGAGATGCAAAGCATGTGAGAGGAAGCCAGTTCAATTTATTGCTGAATAATGAAATTGCCCTAAAACTTAGTGCTTAAAACATCAATATTCACTTTTAAAAAAATTATCTCTCATGGTTCTGGGTGCTCACTGGGCTCATCTAGATGGTTGTCACTTAGGGTGTCTTGTGCAGCTGTGGTCAGAAGGGGCTGGAGGTATCTTGACAACGTCTCACCTCAGATGCCTGGTGTTGTGATTGATGCTGATTGACAGCTGCAACCTGGGGGCCGGCGTGGGGGGCTCAGCCAGAACCCCTACATGTGGCCTGGGCTTGGCATCTGGGTTCTGAGGAGTGTCCCAAGAAGACTGAGGGGGCGGGTGCTGGCTGGCCTTTTCTGTTAATCATCTAACTTTGGAAGTCATGTAGAGTCCACTGTACTCTTTATTGGTTGCAGCCATCACAAACCCCCCCAGCCACATTCAAGGGAAGAAGTGACATAGACTCCACCTCTCAATGGAAGGAGTGTCAAGGAATTTTGGGACACATTTAAAAACTATTAAACTACTACAACTACTATCACTGGACTGTAACACAATTTTCTTGTCTTTTTCCTCCACTAGAAAGCAAGTTCCTTTTTTTTTTTTTGAGACAGAGTCTCGCTCTGTTGCCCAGGCTAGAATGAGTGCCGTGGCATCAGCCTAGCTCACAACAACCTCAGACTCCTCGGCTTAAGCGATCCTCCTGCCTCAGCCTCCCGAGTAGCTATGACTACAGGCATGTGCCACTATGCCCGGCTAATTTTTTCTATATATATTTTTAGTTGGCCAGATAATTTCTTTCTATTTTTAGTAGAGACGGGGTCTCGCTCTTGCTCAGGCTGGTCTCGAACTCCTGACCTCAAGCAATCCACCCGCCTCGGCCTCCCACAGTGCTAGGATTACAGGCATGAGCCACCCGCCCGGCCTAGAAAGCAAGTTCCTTGAGGGCACTGGGGACTCTTATTTGTGTTTGGATCCGCACTATGGAGTAGGCATTGAATACATGCTTGCTAGGTGAATGAATGAATTAGCATAGGAACATCGGAAGTTTCAATAAGGTGTCACTAGAGAATGGATGTTCAATTTGTGAGTAGTAAAATACTTGAAGGAACTACCTTCTGCAACCTAATTTTGAAGTCAAAGGGAGCCATTAAAGTTTTAAAAATGTAGAGTTGTCATTAACGAAGATTAATGTTTCAGTTTGCTAGGATAGATTCGGGGATGCTGAGAGAGGAGCAAGGGGAGAGTTTGGAGCGTCTATCCAGATGAGATGTGATGAGGATCTGACTTAGACTAGAGCAGGGCTTGTGAAAGATGTCGAAAAGAGAGAATCAGCAGGTCTAGCAAGGACTGAGGCAGTGGAGAGAGAGAGAAAAAGACAACTGAGCGTTGGACCTGGATGGCTGGGAGAATGGTAGGGTCATAACAGAAATAGGGAATCGGGGTGGGTAGGAGCACCACTGAAATGCTAACGTCCTGTTTCCAGTCTCGACTCTTCCAAGCAGCTTCTTGGATATCCTCTTAACCAGATGCAGTATCTTTCTCCTTTCGACTCCCAAGCCCTTTGTTATACTTCTTTCACGTTGCCTAACTTACGCTACCTTGTACTGTGGCTCTGACCCTCTCATCTTTGTATCCCGAGCAGCACCTAATCTGGTCTTTGTGTGCTTCGCAAGCCATGGATGCGGCTTTAGTTATCAGTGCTACTTGGGTCGGGACCATGGTGAGCAGCTCTCCCAAACTGGCTTTACCGTTTTACTGCTATTTTTCCATGTGTCGTTTCTTTTATTTTTCCCTGCGGTCGCTTTATTTCTTCTGATAGATTCTTTTTTTTTTTTTTTTGAGACAGAGTCTCGCTCTTTTGCCCAGACTAGAGTGCTGTGGCGTCAGCCTAGCTCACAGCAACCTCAAACTCCTGGGCTCAAGCAATCCTACTGCCTCAGCCTCCTGAGTAGCTGGGACTACAGGCATGCGCCACCATGCCCAGATAATTTTTTCCTATATGTTTTTAGTTGTCCAGATAATTTCTTTCTATTTTTTAGTAGAGGCGGGGTCACGCTTTTGCTCAGGCTGGTCTCAAACTCCTGACCGCGAGTGATCCTCCCACCTTGGCCTCCCAGAGTGCTAGGATTACAGGCGTGAGCCACCGCGCCCGGCCTTCTGATAGATTCTTACATTCTTTTCTTATAACTTTTCTAGGTCAAAAAAGTATATCAATAAACTATCCCATTTTGGTTTTATTGAACAATGCATGAATTGATAGTTTGGCAAGCACTGTTTCTGCCTGGAGTCCTTGGCAATAGTCCAGATCCGACGTGTGTTGTCAGAGGGGATTCTCTTCCTTACTCTGGATGTTTCCTTGTGGAAATACCTCCTGCTGGGAGCTGAGTTCTGTGTGAGCCACAGAACTAGGGAGATCCTTGCTTTAATTTGTGAGCGCCCTGCTTAGGTAGAGAGTGCTAGGCTGGCAAATTCCACCTATACTCAGGGCCAAGGAGGAAATTGTGGAAGGACTGGCCTTAAATTCAAGTGGCTTGTTCACAGGCTTGCGAGTGCAAAATTCTCCAAAAGTCACAGGGTGGGTTTCAGGGTGATACAGTTAGGTTTGCTGGTATTGCCTATGTCCTTAAGGTCACCCTAACTTGTTATTGAAATTAAAAAGTGGAAGAAAATCTAGTGTCAGGGTATCTGGCAGAGATATTTGTCCTTTCCTAGGGGCACAGGCTTCAGAGCGTCAGCAACAACCTCAGTTCAAGAGTCCGCTGAGGGTGCTTTTTCCAGCCAAAACACACATGGGGATGAAAGGAAAGCCCTCCCTAAGGGGAAGGCTTTTTAGGTCTTAGTGATTCCATAAAAGAGGCTGTGGCAGAAGCCATCAAAGAAGCACATGATTGAAAACGTCTGTCCTCTTCACATTGTGGAATAAATGTGGAGGTCGGGCTAGGAGAGCTCACCAGCGAGGAGAGCTCGGGACTCACGGGGAAATGGGAAGTAAAAAGTTCCACGTAGGAGGGTCCCCATATGGCAAGTACAGAATGCCCAAACTGACCTTTTTCTCCATGCTTTGCCCGTGGTGTTTATGTTCACAGGACGTGGGATCTGAACAGTTGACATAGGCTGTCTGGCACCGAGGTGAGGTTTTTAAGTACGATTAAGATTTTCTCCTCTTTCGCTGTGACGAGGCATCTTGTGGGCATCTGTGGAGTATGTATCTTGCTCTGTAAACTATGTCTTGCTCCTGCTCTGTATTCCCATCTTGCTCCCCCTCAGTAAATTTCACCTCATGCTAGCCTTAAAAAAAGTTTTTTTTTCCTCCTTCCTTCAGATACTGTTGAATTTCTTCTTCAGGCTTTGGCAACATTAAGTGCTGTGTTCTGGACATACAATTTTAATTTTGTCTGATATGATTGCTTTGGGGTCTGGGAGTGGCTTGTTTTCTAAATTTTGTGGTTGTGGGGCTGGTGTTGTGATATTCTTGTGTCTCATTAACTCTTTGGACTTTTAAAAACCCAGGTTCTTGGAAGATGGCCTTGGAACTCATCCTGTCCCTGGAGGCTTGGAGGAACTAACCCAGTTGAGCCCAGGCTGCAGCTGCTGAAAGAACCACACCTCGGCCCACGGGGTTGGAGACCCTCTAGCTGAGATTCAACACAAATACAAATTGGGATTAATGGTCTTGTGACTTTAACAAAGGAATTTTGGACTTCCGTTACTTTTGACTCTAATGTCGTAGTTTCAGTTTGTGATGGGATTTGAACTGTAATTTTGGAGTTTGATAATGGGAGGGTTTTCTGTTATTGTTCAAATTAGAGACACCTCTTTATTGTGGCATTTCATTGTTGGAGCTTCTTTGTTGTTGGTTTTTTTTTTTTTTTTTGAGACAGAGTTTCCCTCTGTCACCCAGATGAGGGTGCAGTGACATCATTGTAGCTCACAGCAACCTCAAACTCCTGGGCTCAAGCGATCCTCCTGCTTCAGCCTCCTGAGTAGCTGGGACTATAGGTGCATACCACCATGCCCGACTAATTGTTTTATTTTAATTTAATTAATTAATTAATTTTTGAGACAGAATCTTGCTCTGTTGCCCTGGGTAGAGTGCAGTGACATCATTATCACTCACAGCAACCTCAAACTCCTGAGTTCAAGCGTTCTTCTTGTCTCAGCCTCCCGAGTAGCTGGGACTACAGGTGCACCACAACACCTGGCTAATTTTTTCTATTTTTAGTAGAGACGGGTCTCGCTCTTGCTCAGGCTGGTCTTGAACTCCTGAGCTCAAGTGATCCTCCCACATTGGCCTCCCAGAGTGCTAGGATTACAGGTGTGAGCCACCATGCCCGGCCTGTGAGCTTCTTAATACCATTTTTAAATCTCATTTCTGATCTCTGATAGCTATCTTCGATAACATGGCTGGATGAAATTTGAGATGGGAAATGGAACAGGAAGTGAATTTCCTTGGATAAAGAATATATTTAATGTTACCATATTGTTTGGAATCACTTTGGAGCTTCTGGGGCCGGCGGTGTGGAGGACACAGACGAGGAGCAGGGTGGCGTTGGTGCGTGGCTCTGTGAGCGCGAGAACAGGGCTGCCCCTGTTAGCTTCCTAATCACCTCCCACAGGTGGACGGCTATGCCCTGGGTGATCATATCTTCTTAATCGCCAAGACTGTCACGTTCAAGAAAAAAAACCTTGGGAATGTTAGTGGGGAAATGTTCCTATTGGTACTGACAGATCTTTCCTGAAGGGGAGAGAGAGCTCCCTGGCATGACTCTCCCAGCCACTCTCCCTCCCTCACTTTGCCCTGGGAAGGTGGAGTAACTTCTCCAACTGTAAAGATGGGAAGAGTAACCGGCTTAGCCCTCCTCCCTCCTGGGAGAAAGCTGTCTGCTGGGAGGCATATTCTCTACGTGGAGAGGCCTCACCTGGCCCAGCCTTGCCTGGGTCTAGAAGGGTAATTCTGTCTAATTCTAGGGTTCACTTAGCCCCCATTTGGCTTCCACACTAAGCTAATTCCTCTATCTCGGCCTTTATTGCTATTGAAGATAACATTTTGACCTCATTTGCTGCTTTCGTTTTATTTCTCCATTTCTCTAGAACTTGAAGGGGGAAGAGGGATGCTATTTATTTAGGCCCCTCAGAGACCCTAACATTGTGAATATGATAGTTACTCTGAGTAACACTAGTGATTATTTTCTAAATGTCCTATTCATACTGTTTTTAAATTTTTTTTTTTTTTTTTTTTTTTGAGACAGAGTCTTGCTCTGTTGCCCGGGCTAGAGTGCCGTGGCATCAGCCTAGCTCACAGCAACCTCAAACTCCTGGGCTCAAGCGATCCTCCTGCCTTAGTCTCCCGAGTAGCTGGGACTACAGGCATGTGCCACCATGCCCGGCTATTTTTTTTTCTATGTATATTTTTAGCTGTCCATATAATTTCTTTCTATTTTTAGTAGAGACGAGGTCTCGCTCTTGCTCAGGCTGGTCTCAAACTCCTGACCTCAAGCCTCGGCCTGAGGCCTGCCTCAGCCTCCCAGAATGCTAGGATTACAGGCGTGAGCCACCACGCCTGGCCCCTATTCATATTTATATACACTTGTATCACTGGTCAATATTAACATGTAAAGTTTTAATTTCTGGTTTGTGTATCGGCATTATCACATCAGCTGGGGTTCCGGTGATGCTCAGGGTGACAATAAGCACCTCATTTTAATGAATCCCCATAATACTGGGCAGATTATGTAACACACCCCCTGCTCTTTCTAGGCCGTCATTGTGAGAGGTCTTGGCCTTAGTTCTTGTTGAACTGGGAAAGGAGGCAGGGGCCAGAGATGCCGTTACATGTGACTTGTTGTCTTCTTGAGATTTAGAGAGAGAAGAATATATTTCACTTTGATGGCAAAATTGCAGACGGGAAGACAAAACACAGGAGAGGGTAGGAGAGAGTCTAACTCTTCCAGCATGATCAGGAAGTGTTGAACTCAGAAGGAAAAGGAGAAAGAGCCCTGGACAACTTGATAAGATGCCCTTTTTTCCTTGCTGTATACTGAAGCATGCTTTTGATGAGGATGCTGCTGCTGCTACTGCTGCTGTTGGTGTTTGGAGATAATGTTGTTTGTTATTTATTGAGGCTGACTACTGAGTATCAGATAAATGCTAATGCTTAGTGTACATTATTTTGTTTAACCTTGGCCGCAATAAGCCCTGACAGTAATAGCTGTGTCTGATAGTAGGTGATATTATTCCTATTTTACACACGATGAAGCTGAAGCTCAGAGAGGCAAAGTAACTTTTTCAAGGTGATACAGCTCAAAGCCTCTAGTGAATGGTTAGAATTCACTTTGGTTCGTTCATTCAATCAACCATTTCTCAGGTACTCACTGAGCATGTTGCGTCAGCCGTTGTTCTTAGTGCAGGCAACAGAAACCAAGTCTGGTTGATTTTAGCAGAAGAGGAATTTAATAAAGTGATTCTGAATTGCTCGCAGAAATGCCAGGAGAGTCGTGTGTGGAAGCTTCATAGCAGGGACAATGGTCAGAACCTGGCTGCCTCTGTTGCCACGGCCTTGGTCCTGTCGCAGACTCTTTAGCGTGCAATGCCCACCCACTGCAGCTGGAATCTGGGTGCTGCTGTGAACATCACCTCCTCCTCCATTTTGCTGCAGCTGTCCCCAGAGGCTCCGTGGTCCCTGCTTTTTGGCATCTCTGCCTCTGGATTCAAAGCCTGGGCCTGTGATGAATGCAGCGTGCATGGGTCTGCTCCAGAGCTGGTGGGGCGGAGTGGGGACACGTTTCCTGCACCCTCATCTTCTCTCTTGGGAGGTTGGCTCTGCTTCCAAGACTCATGATGAGGAATTCCCCAAATGTGGCAGAGGTTCGATGGTAGGCAGCCGAAGGAACAACACATGGTTGCATGTATGTCTGCCATGTGTGTGACACTGTTAGACATGGTGGACAATACAAAGATGAATCTGACCCAGAGCTTGCCGTCAGAGACCTTACCGCTCACAATTATCTTCCTGTGAGCATGCACATTTATTTGGCGTCATAGTGTGCAAAGTTTGTTCACTCTGATTGTTTTATTGGGTTCCCCGATAGCCATGTAGGGTAGGCAGAACTGATGTGATGTCTGTTTTATCTTCAAAGACATTGGGAAGTTGGGTGATGGGCTAAGGCCTCGCCAGTGGTGAGCAGCAGGGCGAGGACTGGAGCCGGTCTCCTGACCTCAGGGCGGGTGCTGAGCCCACCAGAGGTAAGACTCGTGCACAGACACCACATGGTTTCCTGCGTGTTTCTCACTCCTGAGATCAGGGTGCATCTTATAATCCCTGGCATATCATCGTTTAATTGGCAGCTATTTGTTCCTGGTGGGATATAAAATATTGGAGCATCTTCGGTTCATGAAGTCTTAGATTCATCGGAATGCAGTCACTAAGATGGGAGTAGAAGGGACATAAAGGAGGCCTGAGAGATGGGGAGGCTTGTGGAGGAATTGCCCTTATCTGCAATTCTAAACTCCAAAGGACTCTGAAAAAAAGTGGAGGTTTTTTTTTCTCTTTTCCAAATTTGGCACCAAAACTCATTTGGCAACAAAACCTGACCTGAACCGATGTCAAGTAATTTATAATCTTTAGTTATTCCAGTTATCATGAAGATCGATATGTTTAGCTGCAGACGTATTAATGTTTGACAGTGGAGTGTTATCCCAGTCCCTGGGGGCAGGTGGAGGAGCAGGTGTTACCTAATTTTGCGTCTGTGTACTGTCTTGCCTTTTAAAAATCTGTAAAATTCTGTATTTCAAAACACATCTGGACCCAAGGATTATAGATATGGGGTTGTATCTGAAGTGGGGCTTGATTGGTGGGTAGAATTTATTTATTTTTAATTTTTATTTTTTTAGAGACAGGGTCTTGCTTTGTCACCCCAGCAGGAATGCAGTGGTTTGATCACAGCTCACTGCAACCTTGAACTCCTGGGCTCAATTGATCTTCCTGCCTCAGCCTCCTGAGTAGATGGGACTACAGGTGCGCACCACCAGGGCTGGCTAATTTATTGTTTTTTGCAGAGACGGGATCTCACTATATTGTCCAGGCTGGTTTCTAACTCCCGTCTCTAGTGATCTTCCCACATTGGCCTTCCAAAGTGGTGAGATTACAGGTGTGAGCCACCGCACCTGGCCCAGTGGGTAGTATTTAGACGTTTGGAGACGTGGAAGGAATTTTAGGAAGAGGAAAAAGCATCACCCCATACCAGCTTGAGTCTAGGTGTAAGTCATTATCCAACCATTAAATCTGCCTTAAAGCAGAGATGCCTTGCATTTCTGATAATTACGCTCCTTTAATTCATGATTCATACACAACGGGAGGCTTGGACCTTCTGGGTTTGGCTTTCCCCTTTAGTATCAATCCCCTCCTTTTCCCACAAATCACCTGACTTCCCTGAAAACTCTGAAACACACCCTTTGGCTGAAAAAGAACATTAGGCAATCGGTGAAATTCCCCATTCCTCCTTTCTTTTCTGCAGCCCTGGCTAGAGGAATATCATTCCAGGGGAGGAGGATACTGTCCTTGTTTCAAAAGCAGAGGGAGCTCCAAGATCAAGGCTGAGCTACCCTTTCCCCATGTCACAGTCTCCCAGCCCCCTCTGTTTAGATCAGAGAATTTCGGACATGTGCACTCGGGTAGGGAATCGCATGGACAGAACCGGGACGGGGAGGCCAGCGGGAGGTTCCTGCAGAGGGAGCATCCAGGCCCCGTGCTGCCGTCGCTGGGAGCCGGAGGGGTCACCCAGCATGCCCACTGGCAGGAGCGAGAGGACTGGCCCGCTTGCTCCCATCAGCTTCTGAAGGTAAAACCTTAAAAACAAAGAGCAGAGCTTTGATGGAGGAGAAGAGAAAGGCAGAAAACCTCACTCAGGGGGGTCTGGGCAAAGCTGGAGCTCTGAAAAGGGCAGAATCAAAAACGGCTGAATATAGATAGACAGCCTCTTTCTCTTAGGCTCGCCCTGTCAATCCCCACTTCACCCTCCTACCGACCAGTTTCCAGGGTTAGAAACAATTTTGGCATGATTTTTCTAGGAACTGTGAGAAGATAGCTTGTCTTTTTAGTAAAGGTGAGAAAAAACCCAAAGAAACCCTGGAAAACTCATGCGGGACCTTTCCCACCTCCTTTCCTGTCATGCTCCTTGTCACTTGGCTGCCCCTTTTCTCCTTCCCCACGCAAGCCTGCCTCAATGGGCAGCACCCCCCTTCTCTGGCCACTTGTCCCACAATCCCTGCCTTCGCCTAGTGACAGAAGCTCACGCCTCCATCAGTGGTCGTTGGGAGCATCAGCAGAGACACATGCAGTAAAAGCACAGCAAAAGGAGCAGGTTCGAAGCCATAAGGGGTCACTGTGGAAGGGGAGGGAGGACTGTCCCAGATGGACGGTCATGATGTGCAGAGACCCCTGAAAACCAGGGTGGAAATGGGGACGTTGTTCTGTGAGGGCAGGAGAGAGGCGGATAGAATGGGGATGGGGGTGGAGGAGGAGAGCAGAGGAGAACTGGGGCAAGGTCCAGAGAAGCAACGGGACAAGGATAGGATTTAGTTCTAGTCTTGAAAACTAGTTGCAGTCAGACCAGGGAGGGTGTGAGGGGCCTGGTGCCCTGTGGTGATGATTAGTGACATGGCTCTGCTTAACCTCTGTGTTATTCTCATGAAGGTGACACTGAACCGCAGGTGACCCCTCGCCACCAAAGCAGGTGCCTGTGTTTGTCAGATAAGGCCTGCCACCCCTTCAGCTCCAAAGTCCAGAGGTGCAGAGGGCTGGCACCAAGAGGCGGGCAGCTCACCAGGACGGACACATCACCAGAGATGTGGTAAGTGGTTGGGGTCTCCGGAGATGTACGTGCACTCCATTCCCTTCATCTTCTCCAGAAAAGGGCCCCCCATCTAAGCCTGGGTTTTGGTTTGACCTAAGCCTTTTCATCATTCCAACTTGAGATTGTCCTCCATGGCCTGTTGACCACCCCACTCCTTTCCCCTTCCTTGTGCCTGTGACAAAGGAGAGAGCTCTGCCCTAGGCTGCTGGTACCTGGGTCACCCACCTCTCTCTGCCTTTTTTCAGGTGCGTTGTCCTGTTTTCCCTTTTGGTGTCAGTTTGTGCTGAGCCTACCATGTACGGGGAGATCCTGTCCCCTAACTATCCTCAGGCATACCCCAATGAGGTAGAGAAATCTTGGAATGTAGAAGTTCCAGAAGGGTACGGGATTCACCTCTACTTCACCCACGTGGACATGGAGCTGTCAGAGAACTGCGCATATGACTCGGTGCAGGTATTTATGAGCACATGAGGAACAGAGGTGGGAGACCAGGGCCGGGTGGTGGAATAAGGACGTAGGAGGGAGTGGCACTGGCACACCGGGAACTGGTGTCAGGTAGTCCTAAGGGGGTAAACGTCCTACTCTTTCTGTCCCCTTTTCTGTCACTGCCATGCCAAAATATTACCCCTTCCTAGCGTCATTTTGACTCTTCTCTTAGATAATGTCAGGAGGCATTGAAGAAGGGAGACTCTGTGGAAAAAGGACCAGCAAGAATCCCAACTCTCCAATTGTGGAAGAGTTCCAGGTCCCATACAATAAACTCCAGGTGATCTTTAAGTCAGACTTCTCCAATGAAGAGCGTTTTACTGGGTTTGCTGCATACTACGCTGCCATAGGTAAGGCTCGCCCTTCTGTGTGTGCCTTACTGACTTAGCTCGAAGACTAGAAGCGGGAAGAGCACCGAGCAACACATTAAATGAGAATTCTGTTCATAATTCTTACAAAGTGTTGACTTGCCCTGGGTCCCATTGTGGAATTCAAACACATGATCATATCTAGTGGCAATGATGATATGCATGGCGAGAATAGATGATAAACAGTAAGTTATTGAGAACCACTATGAACTGGGTACTATATTGGGGATTTTACCTATTTTAATATAGTCTTCACTTCAACTCTTCAAGGTAGGTATTATTATCTTTATATAAAGATAAGGAAAGTGAAGACTAGGAAAGTTACTAACTTGCCAAGAATCACACAAGTAAGGTGTGGTGTTCCAACCCATTCACCATGTGGCATTCGAACCTTCAAATTCTGGGTGCTTCTACATCTATCTCTAGGTTAGAATGAAGTTAGAACACAAAGGCAAACTATTGTTTAGATTTGGCAGAAGTACTGACATCTTGTAAAGCAATGACTGCACTAATTATTCCTCCCTGCGGAAGACACTGTCACAACGCTGGGCCTGCAGTGTTGTCTCGGGAGCTGACACGCTCGTACGTGAGCACAGTCAAGGGTCTCCGGCGTTAAGAGCCCCCTTATGGCTGTACAATGGTAGGGCTCAACTCTGGCACCGTATTTCAGGAGAGGAATGTAGGATAATCTCATCCTGGAATGTGGTTCCTTGAGGGTCTTCAAGCAATGGGCCTTTCCTACTTTTTCTTCACTTTGCAGTTTTGGCTTTAACCTCGTTCTCCCTTCTCAGTGATTGTTCTTGACCTCAGTCTCTCTCTCCTCTTTGTAGATGTAAATGAGTGCACAGATTTTGTCGACGCTCCTTGTAGCCACTTCTGTAACAACTTCATTGGTGGTTACTTCTGCTCCTGCCCTCCGGAATACTTCCTCCATGACGACATGAGGAATTGCGGAGGTGAGCGTGGCGTCGAGAGCCTGTGTGCTTCCTGGGATTTGGAATGGCTTGAGGCCGCAGAATGAGCTTTGTCCACCCTTCCAGTTTTGATTAGGCCCAGCCTTCTTTTGGCGTCTACTCTTAGTTACTTGTAAGCTGAGGGGGAGCCACAGAGGGGAGGACGAGAGGGCCACAGGGTAGAGTTAGCTAAGTGGAGAAGAGAGAGAGATGCCTGGAAGAGTCTACCGGGGGCCGTTCATAACCATAACGGGCTCCGTCATGAGCACGGAGGGGAAGCCTAACGGGCACTGGCCATTCCTCCCGGTATGGGTGGGTGTGTAACTGCCCTGCGTGGGCGCTGGTCAGGGTGCGGATCCCAGGCTAGTCTGGACGGAGGACTGTCAGGAAATGGGAGAAGGAATCCTAGAACAGGGCAGGAGCTCCTTTGCCTCACTCCACATTTCATTCTTCTTTCTCTTTTTCTCCCCCAGTCAATTGTAGTGGGGATGTATTCACTGCACTCATTGGGGAGATCGCAAGTCCCAATTATCCCAATCAATACCCAGAGAACTCACGGTGTGAATACCAGGTCCTGCTGGAGCAGGGGTTCCAAATAGTGGCGACTGTGCAGAGAGATTTTGACGTGGAACCAGCCGATTCAGATGGAAACTGCCCTGACAGTTTAGTTGTGCGTGATGGTTGGTTAATTCCCTCACCCCCCACTCACATGGAGAGAGTTCTCCTTGAAGACAAAATTATCTTTTCTCCTGCCCCCATTTCCTTTTTTTCCTTCTTCTTATTTTATGTTACATTTAATACCTGCCTTCTTTTTACCCCCTCCCCCCATTTTACCTCTTCCCTTTAGTTCTTTCTCTCTTCTCATTTCATCATTTTGTTTCCTTTCAGTTTATTGCAGGAGATCGGCAATTTGGTCCTTACTGTGGTGATGGATTCCCTGGGCCACTAAATATTGAAACCGGGAGTAATGCTCTTGTTATCATATTCCAAACCGACCTAACAGGGCAAGGAAAAGGCTGGAAACTTCGTTACCACGGAGAACGTGAGTAACCTAGAAGTGGCTCTTTGGTTGGGGATACCAAAGTCCCTGGACGATGTAGAATCAAAGCAGGTAGATTTTGTTTGGATAGAATCCTGAGATACTTCACTTCCTCAGGAAAATCTAAACCTGTCATTGGTTGCTTGAAATGCCTCTAGCTCTAGTAATCCCTCAACTGGACCTGCAAGTGCAGACAGCTTTGGGTTAGTTAGTAATGCCATGTTATCGTAGACATCTGCCATATTGGACTGTTAAGCATCAGGATTGAGGACAACTGGATGAATTTGGAAAGTGTGAAAATGATGTAAATTGAATAGAGAGTCTCCAACTATTCAGTAACATTTTTTTTCTGTCCCAATTTGTGTTCTTCCCAAGCAATCCCCTGTCCTAAGGAAGACACTGCCAATTCTGTTTGGGAGCCTGAGAAGGCAAAATACGTATTTAAAGATGTAGTGAAGATAAGCTGCCTGGAAGGGTTTGAAGTTGTGGAGGTAAAATACCGCCTGGGCTTCTCCCCATCCCGCCCCAGGTCAGGGTGAGCACACTGAAGCTGTTGAGTCGTTTGCCTAATGTACTTGTCTGGTCAAAGGGTCATACCTTTCCATAGGCAGAACAGCTTAAGATCTTTAGTTCTTCCTTGTGAGCGCTGGAGCCCCTTGGCCAGCTTGGCGTTGTCTCTCTCCTCAGTCTTCCTGGGGGTGGGAGCTGACTGACACCCTGGGGCAAAGCTGTCTTTCAGCCTCCTCTCCTGGGTCCTTTGGGTGGTTCTGCTAAGATGTCTCCAGGCTTCTTGTGATGAGGACTCCTTGTGGATCCAAGGCCAGAGATCAATTCCATTTTTGATTTTGCTTTTCCACATCTCTCTTTATAAATTAATGGTGATGTCTATTATTCTCCAGGGAAGTGTTGGCTCACCGTCTTTCTATTCTACTTGTCAAAGCAATGGAAAGTGGAGTAATTCTGAACTGAAGTGTCAACGTACGTGTCTCCTCAAGGGGGAAATTTTTTTCCCCTCCCAAAGGGAATTGAAAGAGCAGCACATCTAAATTCAAACGCATGGTTTCCTCTTAGGCTTGTGAGAGTGGCTTGGGTTTTTGAACGGAAGCCAGTCATGGAGGCTTTTCTAGTCCCAGCCCTGATCTGGTCCCAGGCCAGCTAGACAGGCAGGTTTCTTCCCAAGAAAGGCACTGTGGGGTTGGTAGAGCTCAGAGCCCCCTGTGGGTGCATTCCTGGCTTCCATGGGGCCCTCCACCGACCACTGAGAACCAAGTTCCTTCTTGCAGCTTTCAAGAGGCCATCTAGGTTGGCAAGTCTCAGTGGCTAGGGAGCTGAGTGCCACCAGTTGGGAAGGATGGCCAGAGGGAGGCTGGTGTGGGAAGAGTCATCCCAGGTGTGCTTATGGGTACAAAGTGGGGAAGGAGTGACATTGGAACTGGCCCTGTGACTCTTCCTGGGAGGAAGTGGCTGTCCTGACCATCAATCTCCTCCTTCCTCTTGTAGCTGTGGACTGTGGCATCCCTGAACCCATTCAGCATGGTAAAGCCAAAGATCCAGACAGCACTTTGTTTGGTTCTGTCACTCGCTACACTTGTGAGGAGCCGCATTACTACATGGAAAATGAAGGCAGTGGTATGTTTCTTCTACTAGAGAAAGAAGAGAGAAAGAGTAAGAAGGTGTTGGATGGCGAATTGCACAGTCTTTCTGGGTCAGAGAGAATTTGTAGAGAAATGAGGGAGATGGGACACACATTGTTCTTTCCCTGGCATGGTCTAAGGATACAGTTTTCACAGGGAGCAGGATGCACCGGCTCTAGGATCATTGCTAGGGAGTCATAGACTTCACAGCTGCAGCAGGAATTCCCCTACGGCATCCATTTCATATGGTTGTCCACCCTCTGGCCAGTTAGTTCATGTAAAACCCAGAGGAGCAATGCTTCCAGCTTCAAGTCACCATGCTATTATGACTGGCATTCTTGATATAGAGCCTTGGTTGTGCTAGATGAAGGGCTGGATTAGACACAATACATCTCACTACATCACTTTTTATTTGATTCAGTTTTTTTTTTTTGAATCTCACTCTGTTGCCCTGGCTAGAGTGCAGTGGCGTCTTTATAGCTCACAGCAACCTCAAACTCCTGGGCTCAAGCGATCCTCCTGCCTCAGCCTCCCGAGTAGCTGGGACTACAGGTGCACCACCACACCTGGCTAATTTTTCTGTTTTTTGTAGAGATCGATTCTTGCTCTTGCTCAGGCTGGTGTGAACTTCTGACCACAAGTGATTCTCCTGCCTTGGCCTCCCAGAGTGCTGGGATTACAGGCGTGAGCCATCATGCCTGGCCTTTGATTTGATTTTGTTTTATTTGATTTTTGTTTTCTTTTCCCACTTGAAGCATTTTCCCAATCTCTACCATAACCCTTTTTCCTTCTGCTTTTGAGATTTTTCTTTCCCCTCTCTTGGCAGGCTAGAGGCCTGAGGGATTGTTTGGGGGATGATCTCAAGAGTTTTTTCTAGCTGATTTGATCCGATCCCTTACTCAAATCCCGGAGGAACTGAGGCTCTGAATGAAAGGAGGGGTGGAGGAGACAAGATGTGGCGGCGCATGTGACCTGTGTTCTCCATGCTATTCCAGGAGAGTATCGCTGCACCGGTAATGGGAGCTGGGTGAATGAGGTGCTGGGCGCGGAGCTGCCGAAATGTGTTCCAGGTAATCAGGGCTGGGGCTGGGGTGGAGACATAGCCGCAGGTGCAGGCGAGTGGGTGTCACCTTCTGAAAGCAGCCCTAATCCTCTTGGGAAAGAACTTAAGGGTCCAGGCCTACCGGAGTGCAGCTCAGTGAGGAGGCAGCAACGCTGGGCGGGGGCCGGCCGGGCCCTGGGGAAGTCCTTCAGCCACACTGAGTCAGGCCGGCTGGGAGCAAACAGAAAAGCCAGTTGGTGGCAGAGTCAGGGCCAGTTAGGTTTGGTAGCGCGGTGGTGAAGGGACGTAGAATTGCTAAGACCAGGGCCTGAAAGCTGAGAGTGAGGAATCAACACTCGGAAACGAGACTAATTAAATCGCGTGGATATTAGATGAAAAGTTTATATGGCAACAAGATATAGAGGACACAGCAAATGGGGCGTGCAGGGAACTCAGAGTTGAGTAGAAGGCCGGAGCAAAACCAGGATAATAATAGTCATCCTGGGAGTAACAGCATTATCAGGAGCCAGGGACTGGGCTGATGCGTTGCATTTAGTGTCTCATTCACGTCCTTGTAACAGCCCTGTGAGGTAGGTGTTCCTGGTCTCATTTGAGAGATGAGTGGATTGAGTGCAAGCCCTGGAGTTAGCAAGTGGCAGGGGTGGGCTTTGATCAACTAGGGTCCATCCACGCTGTCTGATGAGGGATTTGGGTAAGCAGCTTCGTCTAAAATCCAGTTATATGGGGAATGGCAAAGCCATGACACCTGGAACCAGGCACTGGGGAGTGAGAGGCCAAGACCAAAGCAGGGCGCTGCGCCCTCTCTTCACTTCCCAGGCTGACCTGTGGGTTACCAGGAGGGACGCAGAGGCAATCAGGACTCCAGTGAAGAAGGCAACAAGGGTTTGGTCTGGGCATCAGAAGGAGGTAGAGAGGACAGAGTTTCCCAGCACTGGCTCCCGGTTGGGGCCTTGGCCTCATATGCTGAGCCTGGGCTGAGATGTGCCTCCAGAGAGCCTGAGTGTCAGGTGCTAGTGCATTTGGACAAGTCCTGGGCACACAGCCTCCGTTCAACCAACCTTGCCCACGCGCCCACTTGTGGCACTGGCAAGGTGGGAAGTTTAGGTAAGGCCAGGACAAGTCAGGTATTGAGAAGGTCGGCCAAATAGGGTTGACCATGTCATACTAGAGGATTTGCAGGAGGACAGCGTCTTTCCTGCTCCTTCCCTACCTCTCTTATTCCTTCCTAGTCTGTGGAGTCCCCAGTGAGCCCTTTGAAGAAAAACAGAGGATCTTTGGCGGATCTGACGCGAAGATTCAGAGTTTCCCCTGGCAAGTCTTCTTTAAGAACCCGTGGGCTGGTGGGGCTCTTATTGGTGAGCACTGGGTGCTGACGGCTGCCCATGTCGTGGAGGGAAACCAGCAGCCGCTCATGTATGCCGGGTCCACCTTAGTGCAGACCTCGCGTCTGGATGATGCCCAGATGCTCGTTGCTGAACGTGTGTTTATTCATCCGGGCTGGGAGGTGATGGATGACACAGACAAACGGAAGAATTTTGATAATGACATTGCACTGGTGCAGCTGAAAGACCCAGTGAAAATGGGACCCACTATTTCCCCCATCTGCCTACCGGGCACCTCCTCCGAATATAACCCTTCAATCGGAGACTTGGGGATGATCTCAGGTTGGGGCCGAACGGAGAAAAGAGATCGTGCTATCCGCCTCAAAGGGGCAAGGTTACCTATAGTTCCTTTATCAAATTGCCAACAAGTAAAAAAGAAAAAATCCAATATGGATGTAGAGTCCTACATTTTCACTGAAAACATGATCTGTGCTGGAGGAGAGAAGGGTGTTGATAGCTGTAAAGGGGACAGTGGTGGGGCCTTTGTTCTACAGGACCCCAGTGAAAAGAATCCCAAATTCTATGTAGCTGGCCTGGTGTCCTGGGGACCCGAGTGTGGGACCTATGGGCTCTACACACGGGTAAAGAACTATGTTGACTGGATAATGAAGACTATGCAGGAAAATAGCCCCAGTAAGGACTAAGCCATACACATGCCACCAGCCTCTCCATGGGGCACGACCGATCCATTGCTGTCAGTTCCTCTCAATAGTTCTATTATTTCACTGAGAGAAGACATGGGAGTATGATTTAAATAGAACTTGATTGTCACAATACCTGGCTGGAGGTAGAGTTTGATCACAGAATTGTGCTGGTCCTTTAGCTGTGGTTTGAATCTGTGGGGTCCTCTCCCCCGAATACCTACTGTAGATAATATGGGAGGGGCACTCCTATTTTGAACTATTCCACAGGGACACCTTAATTTCTTGTTTCCTCTTTACCTGTTTGCAATTCCATTTACTTTATCATTTTTGGTATCCATTGTCTACTTAGAATAAAGCATGTTTATAATCCAATTCTGGCTGACTTACCTTATTCCACGTCAAGATCTCAGAACCACAGTGGGACGAGGTGACTGAGTTCGGCTGTTATGTCACTGAACTCAGACATCTAGTAACTAATACTTAATTGTTATGAAAATACGGGATTCAGCTTCTCTCCTCTCTTCCAACTGAGATTTACTGAGTACTGTGGATTAGCATGAACATCACCAGTGCAAGGCACCATATTCTGCTTTTGAAACTCATTAAACATACATGAACCTCATTCAGAAGTCCATGCACAACAGTTAGCATTGTATACTTAAGATCTTCTTTAAGTATAAATGGTTTTCATATGTCACCTGAAAATTAATTTCCCTTTACTCATTTGTGTAATATAATGCAATATTATGACTTCATAAAAAAAGAAAAACCAAAGAAATTTAAATTGCTCTTGTCTGCTTTCCTGGTGGTTTTGATCCATTTGTCAGTCGGGCAACAATGTCCTCATTAGCTAGAGCCCTGTACCAAAATGTTACAGTTGAAAGCCCTAGTGAGGGTGGGCCCCAAGAATCTCCTGTCTGTTGTCCAGGGGAAGGAAGAGAAAAACTTCTCCCCAAAGAACGATTAGTGATGAAAATGACCACAGAGTAGAGACTTGGCATGTTTTAGACTGAGGACAGGAGAGCTATCTTAGGGTGTTTTATGAAAGCTGAGGATTCAGAATAAGTGTTGAGGAGGACGCTGGCCTGTTTGATGTGACACATGGCTTTCAGGAGAGCAGTTTTTATCAGAAGCCAAAAAAGGTGTGTTTGGGGCCCATCAAGAAAGGACTTTGATCTTCTGCAGACTAAGAGGGTTAAATTCGCCAGTCGACCTTAGCCTGGTAAACACATGGCGAGGTAACCAGAGGAACTCTAATTGAAGGGTCTGAAGAATCAAAGGGAATCGCAACAGGAGCCTCTGGAAGGATGGTGTCAAGTCAATCAAGCAGCATGGAGCCATTGTGTCATTCCTTAACTGCACACTTCCTAACTGCCTGCCCCCACCTGTCATGGCAGGTGCAATGGAATGTGCCCTGGACAGAAGTGTTTTGGGTGGGAGAAGGAATACTCCTCTAGGGATAAAAAGACATTGGAGAAATACTAAGATTTAGAAACATGAACTGTGGTAGAGACATTTTCCTTTCTTTTGATATTTGGGGTAATAGTAAAAAATTAACCTGGAATATAACAAGTAAGAGAAAAAGGAGGTTCATCCCTCCCAGAAAGACTCTTCAGTCTGTGTGGGCTCTGTCCTTGCTGTGGGCTGAGACCTTGGTGAAAGAAATTCCTCTTTGCTTTACTTCTGCCTCGTACAGTATGACGGAGGTGGGTCCAGTGTCATTAATGGTCCTGCATGATCACTTCCCTGGGCCAATGACAGGGAGGGATCCAAATGAGTCAGCAGCAGAGACCTCAGAGCTGGCAAGAGCTCATCACCAGGGCCGAGGGGGTTGGAAAGTCATTCATTATGGCTTACAGGGTATCAGTTGTAGCGCCTTGCAAATCGCTTGTGTCTGCTTCCTCTGAAACTCGGGAAAAGACACCTTTTTAAAGTGAGTGCATTGGCACTTTTCTCTGGTCAGAAGAAAATAGACTGGTGGATCAACAGCTCATGCCAGGGAGGAAAGAGTGTCCAGCAGTCAAGAAGACTTAATGGGAAGGAACCTCATTGAAACTGGACAGGCCCAGAAGGGCTAGAAGGGATTCTGGGACTCTCTAAAGTTGCTTTTACTGTGATTCCTAGAATCGGAAACATATTCTGTGGAAATGTGACTTTTTCCCTCTGAATATTTGTTATTTGTTTAAAATTAAAAATATGAGAAAGCTTTATTTAATCTTGATCAAATCCACAAACTCTGCCATTATTTAATTTAATCTAATTTATTTATTTATTTTATTTATTTATTTTTTTTGAGACAGAGTCTCTCTCTGTTGCCTGGACTAGAGTGCCATGGTGTCAGCCTAGCTCACAGCAACCTCAAACTCCTGGTTCAAGTGATCCTCCTGCCTCAGCCTCCCGAGTAGCTGGGACTACAGGCATGCGCCACCATTCCCGGCTAATTTTTCCCATATATATTTTTAGTTGTCCAGATAATTTCTTTCTGTTTTTAGTAGAGATGGGGTCTCGCTCTTGCTCAGGCTGGTCTTGAACTCCTGATCTTGAGTGATCCTCCTGCCTAGGCCTCCCAGAGTGCTAGGATTACAGGTGTGAGCCACCATCCCCAGCCTCTGCCATTATTTTTTTTATGATGATTTAACAAAAACCCTTTTTCTTTTGGACTAGAGAGTCACAGAAAGTTGCAAAGACAGTACAGAGAGGTGCTGTGATTCCTTCGCCAGTTTGCCCTAATGGTCGCATCTTACGGAACCACAGTACAATGTCAAAGCCAGGAACCTGATATTGGCACAATGTGTGTGAATAGTTTTGTGTTATCACATTGAAGGTTCATGTAACCATCACTACAATTGAGACACAAAACTATTCTATCACTGCAAAGGTCTCCCTCATGCTACCTCTTTATAGTCACACTCTTTTTAATTTTCTCTTACAGTTATAAAAAGATACTTTAAAAAATTTTTTTAATTAAAAAATTTATTATTATTTTTTTAGAGACAAGATCTCTTTCTGTTGCCTGGGCTGGAGCGCAGTGGTGTGATCACAGCTCACTGCAGCCTCCAACTCCTGGGCCCTATCAATCCTCCTGCCTCAGCCTCCCAAGTGGCTGGGACTGTAGGTGTGCACCACCACTCCTGGCCAAAAGATCCTTCTGAAAGATCCAGCTTCTCTCAGTTGTGCTAAGAGGATCAAGGAAAATGGATTTTGGGTATATCCACCCTTGAACCAAGAAAAGGAGCGACTGGACAAATGGGAGTGCTGGATAAAGTTTTGGCAACCGGAACCACAGTACAAAGAGCGTGGCAAAACCTAAAGGGAGAGTCCCTTGATGGATTTTGTTTCCTGGGGGTGCAGCTTGTGTTTTAAAAAATCTCTCTTCTTCTACAAGGGAATACAAAGGACATAGAAGACCAGCAACTGCCAGGAAGGAGCTCGTTCTAATTTTAACATTGCATCTGCCTGACCTCCAAATGGGCTGTTTGCAATCTGTATCCACCTCCCTTTATGTTTACTGTGGAAGCAAATTATTTCTTCTGTCTTCATTGCTTGGGATTGAGTATGAAATATTTTTGGCATAATATGCACAGGTTTTTCTGAGTATCTGCCTATTTATGGATAAAATGAAAATATTTCTTGATCTCTCTTAGAAAGCAAGAAGAACCTAATAGAAAAAAAAGAGGATAGTTAGAATAAAAATTGACAGAAACTGGGATGAAAGCAAAGAAGTGCCTGGGTACAGAGTTGACAGGGGACTCGGGACAAAAGAGAAACCGAATCCTGGGCCACTGGAGGCTCTCGCTCTGGGCCCGAGTGGACTGGAACAGACCCCCAGGGAGGGTCTGGTCCTCTCATGGAGCCAAGCAGAGGCTGAGTGTGGGGCAGGGCTGACCCCAAGAGGCTTGACAGCGATGTTCTGAGAGGGATTTTGGAAAACATTGATCACCTAGGCTAGACAGAGATGGGCGCTATCTGCTCTGGGGGGTCCTTACTTGTGACATAGTTTATGTAGAAAAAAATTTCCATTAATTTACAAAATTGACCAAGCTTGTCTTAGATGGCCCTAAGCCCTTGAAACCTCTATCCCTGGTTCTTGGTGGCTTGCTCCCCTTTTGGCGTCCTGTGCTGTCCTCGCTGTCATCATTTATCCTTCACTGGGAATGGGTACAAGTCACATGTCAGGCTGACCTAGGAAGGTGTGATGGGCATTTGCTCCTTATTAACAGCGTTTCAGTCAGCCAGAAATGGGAGGGATCATTTGGGTGTGTGGGTGGGGGAGCTTAAAATTGTCCTGGGACCTTGAAAATCATACTACTTTTCTGTCCCTGTACCTTTAATGACAGTAGCACTTTTCATTGCATTGTATCAGACTGACTAAAAGGTGTGTTGGGAGGGAAAAAATGGCAAAAAGTGGGTGATTCCAAGGTCACAGTCACAGAAAGGGTTGCTAGCCTCTGATTGTAGATGTCCAGGCTATACGGTACCAGAAGGATATCTCCCCAGTATAGCAAACAGGGTGCCTGGCACTGGATTAAGCCTGTTATAGAGTTATAGAGCTCCTCTTCCTATACCCCACAACCCCAGGAACCCCCATATGTTTACCCTATTGCACATTTACTGCCCATCAACACCCTTAGTACTTGATCTCCTCTTTACCGAGTTTAAGTTCCATATGACAGGCTGGGCGTGGTGACACTTGGAGCTGGATCTTTCAAACATATCTTTTGGCCAGGCTGGTGGTGCACACCTTTCTATTCTAAAAATAGAAAGAAATTAGCCGAGCAACTAAAAATAGAAAAACCTAGCCAGACATGGTCGTGCATGCCTGTAGTCCCAGCTGCTTGGGAGGCTGAGGCAGGAGGATTGCTTGAGTCCAGGAGTTTGAGGTTGCTGTGAGCTAGGCTGATGTCACGGCACTCTAGCCCGGGCAACAGAGCAAGATTCTGTTTTAAAAAAAAAAAGTTCCATATGCCAACTGTCTTGCATGCACCCTGGACTCTGTTGCCCTTCTGTGGTTTCTTTTTTTTTTGAGACAGGGTCTCACTTTGTCACCTGGGCTAGAGGACAGTGGCGTCATTATAGCTCACTGCAAACTCAAACTCCTGGGCTCCAGTGATCCTCCTGCCTCAGCCTCCCAAGTAGCTGGGACTACAGGCATGCGTCAGCACACCTGGATAATTTTTTTATTTTTGTAGAGATGGGGTCTCGTTCTGGCTCAGGCTGGTCTCGAACTCCTGGCCCCAACCAGTCCTCCCACCTTGGCTTCCCAAAGCGCTGGGATTACAGGTGTCCCTTCTATGGTTTCAACGTAGTCACTTGACAAAATCAAACCCTGCCTTCTCTAAGCCTATCCTGGTGCAGCTGCTAGATGCTGGGGGAAACACACAACCAAGCTCACACAACTGGTTCAAAGAAAGTGAGATTGTCTCACAAAAGAACAACTGTCTCACTTTTAATTTTAAAATTCCCTAATCCATTTTCTTTTTCTTTTTTTTTTTTTTTTGAGATAGAGTCTCGCTCTGTTGCCCGGGCTAGAGTGAGTGCCGTGGTGTCAGCCTAGCTCACAGCAACCTCAAACTCCTGGGCTTAAGCAATCCTCCTGCCTCAGCCTCCCGAGTAGCTGGGATTACAGGCATGCGCCACCATGCCCGGCTAATTTTTTCTATATATATTTTTAGTTGGCCAGATAATTTCTTTCTATTTTTAGTAGAGACACGGTCTCACTCTTGCTCAGGCTGGTCTCGAACTCCTGACCTCGAGCGCACCACCCGCCTCGGCCTCCCAGAGTGCTAGGATTACAGGCGTGAGCCACCGTGCCTGGCCCCTAACCCATTTTCAATCCCACCCTTCTAGATGACTGTTTCATTCCTCTCTCTCCTCAAACCCCGTGATGACCTTATTATCTTATTTTCAACTTCACCAAGAAAACTCAAGACTGGAAGAGAACTCCTACCTCCGCCACGTCTATGAAACACCAGCGTCTGTTCCCTTCTCCCTGGCTTGCCTGAGTGTTATCCTGGATAACGGATCCAGCTTCCAGCTAGATTCCATCTCTCTCCCTCCCCCACCCAGCGTCACCATGTCCCTCTCTATTGTGTAATTCCCATCAGCACAGAAACATGTTGTTGATATTCCTCTAAATTTAAAACAAACTTTTCTTGACCACAGTTCCTCTAACTGCTTGCCCTATTTCTTTGTTCCCCTTTGCAGCAAATTCCTTAAAATAATTGATTATGTTCTCTGTCTTCAGTTCCTCTTCTCCCACTCTCTCTCTCCAGCTCCAGTCTGGCTTTTGCCCCTATCATTCCACCAAACTGTGCTTTTCTGGGTCAACCATGACTTTGACGTGGCTCTATCCAAGGGCCCATCCTCAGCCTTCATCTCCATCTTGGTGTACTTTCTTTCCTTGGCTTCTGAAATAGTGAACTCTCTAGGTTTTCCTCCTACCTCAGCGGTCACTGTTTGTAGTCAACTTGGACCCTCCAAGGGCGGCAAGACCCTTCTGCATTCTCTACACAGTGCCCTGTGAATCACTGGGGTTTTCAGCCTGGCCAGTGGGGGCGGCGGGTGTTTCCGGTCCCCGTGATTGCCGGGTACTCTTCCCTCTAATGAGCTCATGTGTTTTTCCCCATCCTTAGGTACTTTTCTCACATATTAGAGTGGAGTGCTGATCAGGACTCTGCTGAGTACTCGGCACGGGTCTGCAGATCTCCGGAATTCTCTCTCCACGCAGCTTTCTCCTCTCTGATACTCGGTTTTGTGAATTCGGGTGGCCCTGGTCTCCCTGGACTTTTTGGCTGTGTGTCCTCAAATCAGGGAGTTGACCAAACCCTCCCTGAGTTTCTCCTTCTGGCGACTCAGCTTGGAAACTCTCTCAAGGCAGTAAACTGGGGTAATTGTAGGGCTTGGTCTCTCAGGGACCATTGTCTTTTGTTTCCTAATGTCCAGTGTCTTGAAAACTGTTTCATGTACTTGGTCTGCTTTCTTTTTATTCCTGAGACAGAGTCTCACTCTGTCACCCTGGGCAGAGTGCAATTGTGTCATCATAGCTCAACTGCCACCTCAAACTCCTGGGCTCAAGCGATCCTCCTGCCTCAGCCTCCCGAATAGCTGAGACTACATGTGTGTGCCACCATGCTCAGCGAATTTTTTCTATTTTTGGTACAGATGGGGTCTCGCTTTTGCTTAGGCTGGTCTTGAACTCCTGGCTTCAAGCGATCCTCCCTCCTCGGGCTCCCAGAGTGCTCGGATTACAGGTGTGAGCCACCGCACCGGCCTTAGCTCTGCTTTTTGTTGTTGTTTGTTTCAGGTGGGGGTGAATCTCCTCCATCTTGGCTCTAATCTAATAGGCATCTGAAAATCAACATGCGCCAAATGGGACTCGTGGTTTTCATTAGACCTGCTCCTCTTGTGACCTTCCCCATCAAGCTGATGTCTCTCTTTTTCTCACCCCGCCCCCTCCAGTATCTATTCCATCAGGAAATCCTCTGGCTCTTCCTTCTAGTCTTATCTATGCTCACACCACTTCTGGTCACCTCCACTGTATCCCCTGATCTGAGCTGCCATCGCTTCTGTCCTGGATTACTGCAATTGCCACCCAGCTGGTCCCTTTTATGCCCTTTTCCACCTGGAGTCTATCCTCAGTTCAGCATCCAGAGTGAGCCTTTCAAAACGTGAGTGCTCGTACTCTGTTGGAAACACGGCGTTGGCTGCCTCAGCGATTCCCCTGTGGATCAGGCACGTTCTGGCTTCAGGGCCCTTGCCTGCTTCCCGGATGCCTTTCCCCCAGATCTCTTATGTCTAACTTGCTCTATAAGTAGCAGCTTTTTCAATGAAGCTACTCCTTTACATTTTTTATTTAAAAAATATTTTAGTAGAGCTCCATCTCTTTATTTTTTGAATAGATAAAACACCTACATGGTTAAAAATTCGAAAGATCCAAAGATAACTTTTCCTCCCACTCCTGTCTCCCCCCAGAAACCATGAATGTTTCCCATATATCCTTTCAGGGATCTTTAATACACACGCAAGTGACATGCACCCACTCCTCTTTTTTATACAAATAGTAGCATCTTATACACACTGTCTGCTTCTCATTTTTTTCACTTATCACTCTGTCTTGGAGATTGAGTGGCTACATTGCATTCCATTATTCAGATATTCCATAATTTACCTGAAACTTTGGGACCAGACACTTTGCCAAGTCCAGGTTTCTAATACTTTGCTGTCATAAACAACGCTGCAATGACTAAACTTGCACATGTGTCATTTTCCTCATATGTGAGAAAATGTGAGATAAATTCCTGGAAGTGGAATTGCTGGGTGAAAAGGCATGTGCATTTGTACTTTTGATTACCTGTTACCAAATTGCTCTCCCATAGAGTTTGTACCCACTGATGTTCCAAAAAGCAATGTGTGAGAGTAGCTGTCTCTCTACATCTTCACCAACATGGTACATTATCTTTACCAGTATTATAGGCAAAACGATGACATTCAATTTAAATATTTTCCTTATTATGGTTAAAGTCAAGGTTCTAAACCCCAAAGCAATTTGTGTTTTCTTTTCTGTGAACTGTCTATTCAAAGAGCATGGCTTTTGTCTGTGTTGTTCTACTCCAGTGAACTTGAGGAATAAGACACATATATGACTTTGGGGGAAGCGGAAGGTCAGAGGAGTCGTCTGACTCTCCTGGGGACCCCTGTGCTGAAATCAGGACAAGGGACTCAGAATCTTACATTTACCTGGGAACTTCAGAAATAAAATGGTTCAATGCTCTTTTGTTTGCTTGTTTTGTTTTTACCACCTCTGTCTCCTCCACTCCACTCTTATCTCCAGTGGCATCCCGGAGGTGCCTCACTTTTGAAAACATTTCTAAATTTCTAATCATTAAAAATTTGCAATAAATGTATACTCAAGTGCATTACACAGCATTTGTGTATGCTTTTGTGTAGACTATGAGAAAAAGTTTTGTTCTGTCATTTCTGCCCATTCACAATTCATCCACAATCCTGAAATCCAACATGCTCTAAAAACTGTGAGTGTTTTTATAAGCTTGGCACCAAAACCTATTTAGTGGCAAAATTTGACCTGAACTGATGGATAATTATTTAGCATCTTCATCTCGCTGTGAATATTTAAATGTTTTTCCAAATAATTATTCATCTGTTTTATTAGCGGGTGCTGCCTTGGACCCTGCTGGGGATATTACATAACAGACAGTGTATTACATTTCTGTAAAATCTTGAATACTGAAAAGCACTTGGCCCTGAGGGTGTCAGACGAGGGACCTACATTTGGACTTAAAAATTCATCATTACTTGGGACTGTTTTAAGTCTGCACTGGTCTTGTTCAAGTCAGGCCTATGTGTGTTGGGTCATGTGAAGTTGTTCAAACAGTTCAGAACAGTCAGTTGTGCAATAATATCATGATACTGCTCTAGTGTAAATATTTGCAATTCTTATTCTAAGTTTTGGGTCCTTCTATGACCTTTAAATATACCTTAAAGAATATAAGAGATTTAAAAATATTATAAGTGATTCAACTTGGAAATCAAAATTTCATGCCACTCCTCTTTTCTTATTTAGAGATCCTAGGGTGAGCTGTTAAGAAAGCTGCTATATTTACAACTATGCATGTGGGAAAATTAGGATTTTCTTTACGTTACACAATCAAAACAACACACATATGTATTGTTATTCGTAACCCTAATTGTAAATGTGTGTAAACGTCATTGTTCCCATTGCCTTAAGTAAATATTTTAAATATGGCCTTACTAAATATTTTCTACTAATTAAATACAACTTTTGACTCATTTTACTCACTGGAATTTCTCAAAACAATTTTATTTGGAAAGAGTTTTATTCAATTACCCAATGGTAAAAATATGGAAAAGGATAACCGGAGACTGAGAACTATAGCCTCTGCAATCCTTGGAGGAAAGAAAGGTGCCCTGTGGGTTGTTTCAGGTAAAGAATGCGGGTGGGACTATAGGAAAGAGTTTATTTCACACAGCGTCTTTCTGCATCAGTGATTTTAATAAAGACTCTTAGTGGTTATCGACAACTGGTCAGATAATGTTTTTGAACACACTGCTCTCTGCATTCTGACCTTGTGAGTTCCGGGCTCAGCCCTCCTGCTCCATCTCTTTCTTGATCCAGTCCACATAGTTGAGCAGTTTGGTGTAGAAGCCATACCCCCTGCTGCACCCGATGCCCCAGGACACGATGCCCGTGGCCACCCAGCGATCGTCCTGGTCCTTCACTGCAAAAACACTCCCACTGTCCCCCTGACAGGCGTCCTGCTTCAGACTTGGGTCCCCAGCACAGAACATGTTCTGAGAAAACACGTCATTCCTCTTATTTTTCTGGAGCCAGCTCTCACACGCCTCTCGCTTAGCTACGGGCAGACGGACAAACCTGAGGTCATAAGAGAGCTTCTCCTCCATTATCCCAAAGCCACTGACATAGCCCATGAGGCCCCTGTCATAGAAGGTCTCATTGTCGGGGAGGCAGATGGGGAGGAGGTTAGGGCCCAGGGTGACACTATTTTCCAGCTCCAGCAGGGCAATGTCCCCCTCAAAATTGTGGGACTCGTCCTGACGGTAGTCTGGGTGGATGCTGACCCTGCGAATGGGGTGATTCGCCATCTTTGTGATCTCTTCCACACTAGTGTGGCCCAGGAACACGTCCACGGTGGCGTTGTTTTGCATGTCGTGGTCCTTGGGGTAGAGGGTGTGGGCCGCCGTGAGGATCCAGCGGTCGCCCAGCAGGGCCCCGCCCCCGCGCCCGTAGATGTTGGTGAACGCCTGCCAGGGGAAGTTGCCCAGCTGGGCCTTTTGCCCTCCGATGATGCGCTGCTTCTGTTCCACGGGGTGGACAGGCTTCCCGCATACTGAGGAGGAGGGACGGGAGGACAGGGAGGAGTCAGCTCCAGCTCCTGCCCCTCTTCCCTATGTGGTCAGTCCGGCCCCTCATCCCCGCTCCTGGCTCTCGGCCCTTTCTCTTTCTCCTCACATTCCCGCACCCCTTCCCTGGCCTATGGTCAGCTGCTTCTCCTTGCTCTTGTTTATTTCTTCCTGGGGTTTTCTCTTACTGTTTGTCTTCCCTGATTTCCCATCTGTTCCGTGAAAATGCTGGAATGTCAGGACCGCATCCAGTTCTCTGTCCCTCTGTCCCTCTCTCCCCTCCCCTGTCCTTGCTCTGTCTCCTTTCTCTGTGCCGCGCTTCTGAGGCCCTGCAGTGCTGCGAAAGACCCTGGGGATGGCCCAGAGGGTTCCCGCTCACCTGGCAAGCACCGAGGGATCTTCTCTCCCTCCTGCTCATTCTTCCAAATGCCCTGGGCCGTGCAAGTGTACATCCCTGAGAGGAGAGGAGGCTAGAATCAAGCTGGGAGGTGGTGGGTAAGAAACCAGAGGCCAAAGGGCACTGAGTGTGCTCTACAGGGAGTGGGGCCATGAGGACCCAACATGGGCAGGGGTCAAAGGCCAAAGGTTCAAATCTGGAAGGATAGAATATCGAAAGTGTTAAGAAGTTCCATACATATATTTTTGTTTTAATGATAAGTGAAAAAAATCAGAATACTTAACCATATATGTATATATTTCTTGAGACAAGGTCTTGCACTGTTGTCCAGGCTGGAGCGCAGTGGCACAATCATAGCTCACTGCAGCTTCGAACTCCTGAGCTCAAGCGAGCCTCCTGCCTCAGCCTCCAGAGTAGCTGAGACTATAGCTGCATGCCACCACACTGGCTAATTTTTAAAAAAATTTTTGTAGAGATCGGGTCTCACTATGTTGCTCAGGCTGGCCTTAACTATATGTTTGATGTGATCCCTGTTTGTGAAAGTAGACATAAAAACCAGAGGAATATACCAAAATCTTATCAGTGATTACAATCTTGGTAGTGAGATTGTGGATAACAACAGTAGCTTCATTTTCTAATTGCTGACAGTGTGCATGCTTGTCGCTAAGCACTTCATCTGCATTATCCCATTTAAGCACCATAATGACACTTTGATGTATGTATTATCCTCATTTTACAGATGAGGAAACTGAGCTTAATTAACTTGTACAAGGTCACGTAACTTCTAAGTGCCAGAACCAAGATGCAAAGGGAGGGTTATCTGAATCCAAAGCCAAGCTCTTAGTAAATACCATATATAACCCAATTTTTTTTCCTCTTTAACATGTTTCAAACCTACAATACATATGATTTTTTTATTTAAAAAAAAGTTTTAAAGATACCCACAGATGAGTTTGAGAGTCATTTAGTAAAACTAAATGTAAAATATCACAACATACTAGCTTGAGGGGGAAGCATAGTGGGGGAAGTCTCACTGACATACTTGTAGTGGTGGTAATGGTGGCAATGATGGTGGTAATGGTGGTGGGAGTGGTGATGGTGATGATGATGATGGTGGTGGTGTTGACGCTGGTAATGGTGGTGTTGGTGTTAGTAATGGTGGTGTTGGTGTTAGTGTTGATGGTGGTGCTATTGGTAATGGTGGTGGTGGTATTGGTGGTGATGGTGATGTTGGAGTTGGTGTTGGAGGTATTGCTATTGGTAGTGATGGTGGTGATGGTGTTGGCAGTGATTGTCCTGGTGTTGGTGCTGTTGGTAATGATGATGGTGTTATTACTGGTAATGGTGGTGGTGGTGGTGGTGATGGTAGCAGTGGGGGTGTGGTGGTGATGGTGATGGTGGTGGTGATGGTGATGGTGGTGGTGGTGTGAGTGGTGATGGTGGTGGTGTTGGTGGTGCCGGTGGTGGTGATGGTGATGGTGGTCGTGGTGGTGGTGGTGGCGGTGGTGTTAGTGGTGATGGTGGTGGTGGCATTGGTGGTGGGGTGGTGGTGGTGGTGGTGGTGATGGTGATGGTGGTGGTGGTGATGGTGGTGGTGGTGGTGTTAGTGGTGATGGTGGTGGTGGTAGTGATGATGGTGGTGGCGGTGGTGATGGTGGTGATGATGGTGGTGATGGTGGTAGGAGTGGTGATGGTGGTGGTGGTGGTGTTGGTGGTGATGGTGGTGGTGTTGGTGGTGATGGTGGTGGTGGTGGTGGTGGTGGTAGTGGTGAGAGTGAGCTGAATGTCTGTGAGATTCAAGTCTTTTCTTTGTGTCAGCTCAGGTGCCTCCTCCTTTAAACTTTCTAGATTACTCTTGGCACTATAATTTAGGCCCCTGAAGCCAGTGCCCTGGGCAGATTCTATTGGGAGAAATCGCAGAGAATGTCCCAAGAAGAGGAAGAGAGAAGATTGCCATTTGCATCGGTCCCTACCTCGCTCGGACTCACTGCTGCCAGCTCTGGTCTGCATCTTGTAGTACGGCTCATTGCAGTAGTACTGGATACGTGCCTGGTAGGTGTTCATCCCGTTTTTGGTGGTGTAACGGAAGGCCCCATTAGTCAGGCTTCGGGGCTGCCCACAGTCCTTGACTTGGAGAGAACACAAGGCCGTATGAGAGCTGACAATGACTGTGCTGGAGCTTCATTGGAGGGAATGTGAGTTTTCTGCCCTCAGAACACGTGGAGAATCTTAGAGAAACATGGTCAGTAGGGAGGGCACTTGCAATGGACGGGAGTTGGATGGTGTGAAATTGAGTTCTGGGAACACAGCCGTCAGTCCTGCTGAGATGAGGGCTCACTGGGCCATAGGCTTCCCAGGACAAGTCAGGGGGAGGGTCTCTTGGGGAGAGGCTTAATCTGGACCCCTCTCTCCTTCTCAGCCCAGGTCCCCAAAGCTGAGGAGTGGGAGGACCTCAGGGACAGACAAAGCTCTGAATCGTGACTTACTTGTGCACCTGGGCATGGCGCGATGCCACGTGCCGTCATCCTGGCAGACAGCCGTGAAGGAGAGCAGCGCCTGGTTCCCCTGTGTGAGCAGAGGTTAGAGGTGCCGTCAGCAGCGGGAGGGCTGCAGCTCCCCTTCCTGCCCGTCCCACACAGGGGCGAGAGGGACTGACTACAAAGACATCTCGCAGGCTCTCAGCCACCCACCCTCCCTTAGGGGTGTGCTCCTTCTTCCTACTCCACAGCCTGAGTTCCAGACAGGAGCATCAAGTCACAGAGCAGAAAGTCAGAGCAAGCGCCAATTGTTAGGCCCAGTAATTCTCTCTAGACTCTGGCCTGTACCCACTGTGGTCCAGTCGAACCCCACACTTTATAATTTTAAGAAGCCACCAGCCAGGCTGAGTGTTTTCTGTAGTGAAACCAAAGCCTCTGCTCCAGAGCAGAACTGCGTTTCCCTCGCTGGCGCGCCCCGCCGGGCCTACAGCATCTGACCTCTCCTGGATTGCAGTTTTCTTAAGGGCAAGGGTCTTTCCGAAATAACTAGTGCCATCTCGCCCCTTTCAGAGGAGCTTGAGGTGCTCACATATGCTAAGCGCTGTTGCAGTTGCGTAGATAGCACGGACAAGACCAGAAAATGGCACCCTCTGAAATGACAAGTTATTGGACAATATGAGGGAGTTTTATTAAGGCCAAAAATCATTCCAGGGAGTTAACCTTGGAAAAGATTGCAAGAGAATGTGTCTGGGCCAAGTGCGGTGGCTCACGCCTGTAATCCTAGCTCTCTGGGAGGCTGAGGCCGGAGGATCGCTTGACTCAGGAGTTCGAGACCAGCCTGAGCAAGAGTGACCCCGGTCTACTAATAATAGAAAGAAATTAGCTGGCAACTAAAAATATATAGAAAATATTAGCCAGGCATGGTGGCACATGCCCGTAGTCCCAGCTACTCGGGAGGCTGAGGCAGGAGGATCGCTTGAGCCCAGGAGTTTGAGGTTGCTGTGAGCTAGGCTGATGCACCATGGCACTCTTGCCTGGGTGACAGAGTGAGACTCTCTCAAAAAAAAAAAAAAAAAAAAAAAGACAATGTGTGTGAGTGAAATGTAAATAATGTGAGAAACTGTGTGACTTGCTTTAAATTCCATGACATGAATGACAAATGCCAAAGCGGTGGTGCCAAAAAGGGAAGGTCCTAACATGAGCAAAGGGTTTGTGGGTCTCCAGTCTTCTAGACCAGGACGCCCACCCAATCCTTCTGGGGTAGCTGGACACCTCTTGGAATCAAGGGCAATGAGTCAGGCGAAGTCCCCGTGATACAACGTTCAAACGTGAGCTCCGTGGAGGCTGTGTGGATACACATGGGTGTCTTCCTACTGTGCCTCCCACGGCTAGAACACTGCCTGACAGCAGACACTTAAAATGTTTGCTGAATGAATTAACTGCTACTTAAGGACATACCATAGGTCTTTTCTCTGATTCTGATTAGGTTTTCCCAGTGGATCTATTGGACAGGGATGGCACGTTCAGTCCTGGGTCCTTGTGCTGGGAAACTCCAATTGTGTTTTTAAAAACAGCATTTTAGTTTTCCAGCTTTTGTGAGATTGGCCAATGGATAAAACCACATTCCTTCCTGAGTCTGCAAAGCTGAGGACAGATGGTGGGCTTAGGGTGGGACCACCAGTGTGCGTGAGACAGCCCTGGAGCAGGAGGTGGGAGACTTGGGTCTCGGTCCCTGCTGTACAAAGTCACTGTGTGATGCCGAGTGAGTTACTACATCTCCACGCCACCTTTTCAGTTCCTAAGTCTACAGTGAGTTATGGATGAGGTCAGTAGTTCTTAAACTCGGCTGTGCATTAGAATCACCTGACTAGCTTTAAATAATCCTGATGTCCTGGCTGCACTCTAGGCCAATGGAATCAGAGTCCCTAGCAGGGGGCCCAGACAACAGCGCTTTTAAAACTCACTAAGTGTTTCTGATGTGCATTCAAGTTTGAGAGCTGGTGGACCAAGTGACCCGTCCAGCTCAAACATCTCTGATTCCAGCTGGGGGCGAGGTTAAATTCACTGTGGACCTACCTATCTGAATGCCTTCTGGGATGCTGGGCCAGCTGTCTCCCCTCAGCTCTGGGCTCTTACCTCCACGAGCTGGTAGCCTTGCTTGCAGGTGACAATGAAATAGTCACGGAACTGGTACTGAGGCTGTAGGTCCTGGATGATGGTGAACTTGTCTAGGGTCTTGGGCTGGGGGCACTTGATGACTGTTGGGGAGACCAGAGGGCATGTTTATTTCAGAGCCACTTGTCCTTCCTTTCCCCCACCCCCTAATTGCTGGCCAGCAAGGGAGGCCCCCAGGCAACCTTACTTTCAGTGGTGTAATGGAGACTCCAGCCCCGGCTGTCCCCAGACTCATCTGTGAAGAACAGCAGATCTACAGCATTGCTGCTGGTGTCAAGGTCGGGGGGCCTTTGCTTCCCACAGAACTCGCCAATGTTCTTCCCGTTGGCGTAGATCTAGTGGGGGAGGGAGGAGGGTTATCTGTCTGGCACAGACATTTATACATGGGGCCAGCGGTGTCAGCCTGGTGGCCGGGGTGGGGTGGTGGTGGTGGAATCCTGCCTTGTGCGTGTTTTCTGCTGAAGGTGAAAAGGGGCCCCCCTGCCCAGGGCCCAGTTCCAGTTGAGTGGGAACTTGCCAAGCCCTCGTGTGATGTTGGTCCGTCCCGTCCCAGAAGGGCAGAGAGGAGCCGAGTGGGGGTGGGAAGGAGAGGAAGGGTCTCCGGGGGCAGGATGGCCGCGGGGGCAGGACGGCCGTACCTGTAGCTGATCATATGGGCAGTGCACTTGCTGGTGCTCATCAATGTCGAAAGGCTCCAGGAACTTGAGGCGGAGGGTGAGGCCCCGCTCCACGCGGATGCTGTAGTTGCAGCGGAGATCCGGGGGGTAGGGCCGGGGGTACTCCAGGCTGGAGATGTAGCCCGTTGGCTCTGTGTACAGCTCGCTGCTGCACTCGGCTGACAGGGCAGGGAGGCAGGGGGTCATGGGTCGCTCTGGCTGGCCCAGAAAGCCCCGGCCCCATCCCGGCCTGCCTCCCGCAGCCGCCCCGGCTCACCCTGGCAGGAATGCCTGTCCTTCTGCAGCTCATAGCCTGCGCGGCAGGAACAGAAGTAGCCACCAACGTAGTTGTGACAGAGGTGCTGGCACCGGGGCTGGGGATCCTCCTCAGCCGAGCTGTGCTGGGAAGCACATTCATCGAGGTCTGGGAGGGAGTCGGGAAGGAGGGTTAAACTCCTGCTAGGAGACTTCTGTAGTGACTCTGGTCTCAGTGAGGGCACTGGCCAGAGGCCTAAAGACAAAGGCAGTACAGCCACCAGGACCTCTGGGCCTCTCTAGCGCTCTCTGGGGGCTGCCCAAGGGGGACAGAAGCCAGGCTGACGGCTCCTTTTGGAAAAGCTCTCTTGAGGGGAGGAACAAGGAAAGCCAGGCTTTTGGCTTCTTTGGATTGCAGATTCCCCTTTCCTGGCCCCATTCAGTATGGTGGACGCGAGACAAAAGGGCCCCCCTCGGGGACCACTCACCCACAGCCTGGTAGTAGGCCAGGAAGCCCTTGTAGAACATGACGGTCCCATTCTCCTCGTTGGAGAAATCCGTGTGGAAGGTCAGCAGCATCTTGTTCCCTTGGGACATAAATTCCTTCTTTCCCGGGGGGTTGCCCAGTGCAGAACCCGGCTGCCCGCAGAACCTCCCCAGGTTTTTCTTATCAGCAGAGATCTGGTGGAGGGACAGGGGCAGGAAGAAGCCTGTTAGGGAGTTGTGTCCGTGTGGCAGGGCAGTGGCCGTCCTCCTTCTCTTGCCCAGAGTGTGTCAGGCTCCACAATGGCTCTGGCTGTTGCAGACTCCCCCAGGTGACTCATCTGCCACCCGAGTCTCCCATGGACTCACTCCTTGGGTGCTGTCCTGTGCCTGGTACATCACCCCTTCCCTGATTTCTGCTCCCTGAGCACGTTTTGGGTATTTCTTCGTCCCTACCACCTCCGTGTCCTTCTCCCACTGGAATCCCGGCTGTCTCCACCCAGCCTTTATCATCCCTTCATTTCTACAGTCTGGACTGCTCGACTTCATTTTTGTCTTCTTCTTCTTTTTTTTTTTTTGAGACAGGGTCTTGCTCTGTCACCCAAGCTAGAGTACAGTGGCATCATCATAGCTCACTGCAGCCTCAAACTCCTGGGCTCAGGCGATCCTCCTGCCTCAGCCTCCCGAGTAGCTGGGACTACAGGTACATGCCACTGTGCCCAGCTATTTTTCTGTTTTTTGTAGAGACGGTCTCAATATGTTGCTCAGGCTGGTCTCAAACTCCTGGCCCCAAGTGATCCTCCCACTTTGGCCTCCCAGAGTGTTAGGATTACAGGGCTGAGCCACCGTGCCTGGCCTATTTCTGTCTTCTTATCTCCACCTCACCTTGTTCAAGCCATTCGCACCCAGCCATGACTCCTGATAGGCTCAGCTGAGCACGAGCCCTGGGGCCCACCGGCCTGGCATCAGTAACCATCTCTGAGCTCCCCTTGCCCCTCTCCTCACAGATGCCTCAGTCCTGCAAAAGCAGAAGACTCCCTCCCTCTATTCCCCACTCTGCCTGCCACCAAACCCCCTCCCCCAACACTGCAAACTTGCCAAGTCCTCCGGGCTAGGAAGACGTGCCATTTTCATGGTGTTCTCTCAACCTGCAGGGAATGGTAGTCATCTACATTCACAGGCTCTGCTAGAGTCCTGAAGCTCATTTTTATTGGTTACAGAAAGACGGGACCAGGAAGGTACCCTTAGTTGTCACAGAGGTGAGGGGACTGAGCCCAGTGTCCTTGCAAAAGGCTATGCCCGCCTCGCCAGAGGACACATTTCTCTTCCTCCTGTTCCTGCATTCCTATCCTAGCCATGGTTATATTTTGCATGGAAACAGGGAAACTGAGGCAGCATGGTTTCCCAAAGACTCCCATCTAGTCAACAGATGGGGAAGGTTTTTCTGACTCCTATAATCATGACTTTCCTGAGAGTGGTACCTGTCTCTCCCTCCTCTGTGTTTCTCCCTTCAGTGCTCCCTGAGGGGGCTCTAAACAAGCCGGCACCCCCCACCCAGGGCATCACCTGACTCTCAGAGTTCCACCTGGCCATGCTTTCACAGGGCTGGGGCAGTGTCCCGGACTGGGCACGCTGCACAGGGGGCCTCGCTTCGTCTCCCCCACCCTCCCAGCCTGATGCCTACCTTGACATAGTCATAGAAACAGCCTTCGGAAGGCTCCAGGTCAAAGTGCCAGAAGACGAGCTTCACCCTGTATCCTGGGGGGACTGTGATCACCGTGGTTGTCTCGAAGTTGCTGGGGTACGGCTTGGGGAACAGAGGGGAAGTCACCTCCCCGAAGAGCTTCTGAGGGGTGGGTCTGGAGCCCCCCACCCCGCAGAACAGGCCGGGCACCAGGAGGTACAAGAGCCACCTGCCAAAGGAGAAGAGGGTGTCGGTGGGGCTGGAGGGGTGCAGCCCCTTGCCGTCTGGGCTGTGGCCGGGTGGGGGATGGGGTGGCCATACCGCTGTCCATTCTCTTCTCTGCCCATCCTGGACCTCACAGAGATGTTCTCCATGGGGGTGGGGAGTGTCCCTCCCCAGGGCAGTGTCCAGTCCAGAGGTCACCACACTGTCATCGCAGTCCCTCCCCAGCCTCTTCGCCTGCCCAGCCCCCCCCCACCTTCCCTTCCAGGAATAGGGCTGGCTCCGGACCAGTTAATTGGGGGTGAGGGCTTCCAGTCATGGCTCTCTGAAAGGGCTCCCAAAGGTGCAGCAAAGGCCTCTGGGAGCAACTGTTGATGGAGTGTGAGACACACTCACAGAGGGCCCCTCCCAGGCAGGGGTCCTCTCCCCTCGCTGCTCCCTGCTGTGAGCCCAGAGGGAAAAAGGGAAGGTGGCATCAGCCCCTGTCTCAGGTCTCGTCTGGTCCTCAGGAGGAGGGATGGGGCACGCGCCGTGTGCACGCACGCCTGTGCACAGAGGGACAGATGAGGTATGGTGGGGGAGGGTGTTCCTGCCTCCCAGAACGGACCTGGATTGCCTGCTGTGCCCGGACTTCTCCCCTGCCTCCTCCCTGCCTCCCGGTGCCCAGCAGCCTTACTCACATTTCTCAGGGCCCGTCTGGGGATCCCGGGCTCTCCTGACAGCGACTTCCCGCGCTGTGTGCGGAGGGAGAGGGCGGCATGCGGAGGAGGGAAGGGGAGGGAATGCTGTGGGGTGTGGGGGGGCCATTCCCGGAGGGATGTTGTAGGGAAAGAACTATTTGCATAAACAAAAAAATCTGAGTTTCCACTTTAATTTAGTTTTGGTTTTGAAATCCCTGTTGGTGGTGCCACCTGCTGGTCCACATGGGAAGGGCTAAGGAAGGGGGGGTTGGAAGTTTTAGGAATTGCAGAGCCTTCGGTTGGAGGCCTAGAGTCCTCGGTCTCTAAATCTGATGGAAATTCTCTGTTCCTTCAGAGGCTTTCCTGGGGCCGCTGCTGTGTTTAAAGGTTCCCACCCAAAGGGCAATGTGGAATCACAGGTTGCAGGGCCTCGCTTCTCTGACCGCCTTTTTCCATTGACCCCGTTCTTCCTGCCTTTATTCAGGACTGGCCTGGGTTTCGACGCCCAGGATGAAGTGCCAGGAACAGCGGAGGGGAGACAGGCGGGTGGGAATGGACAGAGGAGAACGGAGTTCAGTTGCGTTGGGGCCCTGGCCTGTCTTACTCCTGAATGACAGTTGCTATGTCAGGGTCGCCCTCAAGTAGCACTGGGCTTTGAGACCCTCCCTCCCCAGCTCAGTGAACTGGGGCCTGCCAATGAACCGGCTCTTGCAGAGGCCAGAGCAGCCGCGGGGGGCGGCAGGTGGGTAGAACATCCTGTTTCCTCAGCATCTGGTGGGCACAGTGGCCAGGGCTTAAGCCAAGGGTGTGTGGCTGCAGAGCAAGAGGGACCCGGTCTTTGCTGAGAGGAAGCCAAGGCTCTGGGTGGGGAGGGGCTCCTGTCTCTCCTGTCCACCAAGCCATAGTGTCCTGCTTTAAAATTTTGCTCATTTAGAAGCCATTCTTCATCACCCTCCATGGCTCCAAACACCTACTGGTACTTTATTGCACAGGGGGCTTGGGCTGCAGGACAGGCCTCTGCGCTCTGGTGCCTTTGAAGGCTCTCACTTGTTTCCCTTATTAGATGAACCCCTCCGTACCCCCACCCACCCACTCATCCATTTACGGGCTACACGTTTCATGTGCAGGGTGCTTTCCCAGGCAACAGACTGCAAGGACTCACAAAGATGGGCCAGTTCCCCCTCGGGCAGTGACTAAGTCATCAGTGAATGTGGTCAGAGAGCAGGCACAGGGAAGGTGCAAGACCAACCAAGGTTTGGAGGGTCTCTGCAGCAGGCTTATGTGTCGGAGCTGAGGAGTGAATCTGAAGGCAGGGCTGGTCCACGACTTGACTGTGACCTGAACCACGGCCTTGTCAGGTCAGGAAAGACAAAAGAGAGGGAGAAGGAAAAGGACCAGCTCAGAGGATGAGAATGAAGGGGAATCTCTGCATGTTCATGACAGGCAGAGGGAACAGGTAAGGAGGAGGTGGTCCAAGAAGGTAAGTCTTAGCTGAAGCTCTGCCACCTGTCCTAGAGATTCTGAGTTCTGTCCTAGAATCGTGCAACATTGTGGGAAAGTGGCCAAGCTGGACCTCGTTAGCTCAGTCCCAGCTCCGTCCAACCATTCAAGATGACCTTGACTCACACATTTTTGTTATATCCTTGACTTATGCCAAGAATAGAAAGAAGAAACAGCCACATGAAGATTGCTCCTGCACTTGTTTTAAAATGGGTCTTGAAGACATTGTCTGTTATTCCTTTTAGGATTTGATTCTGGGGAAAAAAGTTTCTCCTTTAAAGTAGTGGTAGGTTTTCTCTATGAATAAATCTCTATCTGATTTATATTTCTAGGTCTAGAGATGTAGATGGACATATAGAGATGTAGATCTACACACACATATATGTAAGTACAGGTATATCTTTTTTGCCTTGGCAGGAAGAAGCTCATATCATTTTTCAATAATAAATAAAATAAGTTAAAATGATACATGCTTATTAAATAAAACTTATCAAATAGAGAATAGGGGAAATCAAACAGCCAAAATCATACTGACCACAACCATCTTTGTTTCATATTTTGAGAGCATTTTTAATAGTTTTTTTGTACCGTGTGTGGGTTTAAAAAACAGAAGTAACCACATTACGTACAACTTGGAATACTGCTATTTCTCAAAGAGAAATTTAACCTTTGACCATATAGCAACTTGACTCTCAGTGCTCACAAATTTGCTCTCCTCTCTGTTTTATGGTATTCATTTTCTATTTTTGTTGAACAGTCATATTTTGTTTGTATCTTTCACCGTAAATCACCTCAAATCTTTACTAAAAATCGAACAGTTGGTCTTCTCAGGTGGAGCAGTGCTCAATAATGGGGCACAGACTGGGGTGTCTGCAGCAACTTCAGTCCAGGGCTGGGCTGGGCTCACCTCGGTGTCCACAGGAGACGGGGCCAGCAGGAAAGTGTGAGCCACACAATGCCAGCTTCACAGAAGCAAGGATTCCCAGGGAAAGGGAATTGTAAGGGCACGGGGACTGGGACAGGGAACTGGGTGATCCAGCAGGTCTTGAGGACAGTCACACAGCAGCATTGGCACTTGGGCATGTCACTTTATCTCCCTGAGCTTCAGTTTCCTCATTTTTGAAATGTGGATAATAACACATCCTTTGCAAATGTGGTGTGAGGATTAAGTGAAATAACACGCGGAGCACCGGGCATGCAGAAGATATAAAACAAAAAGGGAGCTCTTACTGTAAGTGCATCTAGGAGTTGTTGGTAAGTGGTGAAGCCAATAGCTTGACTATTTGGAGGTCAACTGAAGGGTCTTCGGAATGTTTCAGACATGAAATGCAATTAAGACCCCTCTCTCCCTGTTCCACTTGAATAGGGGGTGAGAGGTGACTCTTCCACAGGTGGGTATGGAAGATGCTGTGGCAACAGATAAAGTCGAGGAGGGGGATTCAAAGGATGTTTGAGGTGAAACAGGGCTTCCCTGGCGCAGTGCAAGTGTGCAGGGAGGTAGAGAGTGAGGAGAAGGGGCTGTGGGACTCCACTTTCTACCTGGGCTGGTGTAGGCTTGAGGGGAGGAGGACTTCTCTCTCACAGTGGCTTGCTGCATCAGTGACTTGAATAGGGACCCCTGTCCCCCAACTCCTAGGAGTCAGTCCTACCTCTCAACCCTCTCTTGACTGGGGCCTCCACAATGCTGGTTGGTGACTGCTCAGTGCCCCGGGGTCAGTCCTTGCCGTCCATCACTCCCTTGATCCAGTCCATGTAGTTGAGCACTTTGGTGTGGAAGCCATACCCTGTGTTGCACCCGACACCCCAGGACACGATGCCTGTGGCCACCCAGTGATGGGCACGATCATCCCACACCACATAGACGCTACCGCTGTCCCCCTGGCAGGCACTGTTTTTCTGCATCTCATCCCCAACACAGAACATGTTATCAGAAAACACCTCCGTCCTCTGCTTCCCTCGGAGCCAGGCCTCACAGGCCTCTCTCGGAGCCACGGGCAGCCTTGAGTACTTCAACTTGGTAGTTAACCAGCCCATCTCCACACCAAACCCACTGACGTAGCCCTGCAAGCCGCTGAGGTACAGGGCCTCGCTGTTGGGCAGACAGACCGGGAGGACGCTGGGGCCCAGAGGGACGCTGTGCTGGAGCTCCAGGAGGGCGATGTCCGCGTTGAAATTGTGCGACTCATCCTGACGGTAGTCTGGGTGCACAACGACACGGCGGACGGGGTAGTTTCCCAGTTTCAGCATCTCATTTATGTCTGTGTGGCCCAGGAACACATCCACACTCAGGTTCTTCCTGAGAGAGACGCTGTCCTTGGGGTAGATGGTGTGGGCAGCGGTGAGGATCCATCTGTCGCCCAGCAGGGCCCCGCCCCCGCGGCCGTAGATGCTGGTAAAGGCTTGCCAGGGGAAGTTGCCCAGCTTAGCTCTGGAAGAACCGAGGGTCGTCTGGTTCTGGGCAATGGGGACGACTGGCCGTCCACAGACTGCGCGGGAGGAGAGGCAGGGTGAACAGTCGGCGGCGGCCTCAAGGCACATTGATTAAAGACCTACTTCTGTGAAGAAGGCCCCGGGTCTGGCTCCGCCTGGGGCCAGGACACTTGCCCTGGTGCAGACCCACACATGTAGACCACGTGGGCAGCCGGGAGCAGGAAATCAGTCACGCTACTGGGCACGTGTCCTGTGTGGGACTCAGGACAGTGGACAGAGGGGCAGAGAGCATGGACAAACACAGGTCCGGGCTGGCTCTGCTGGGCTCCGCCTCCTGCCTCCTAGGCCATCTTTAAGCCATTCCTTAGACTCCTGGCGGGAGCACCCGGGGCCAGGTCACGTTGCAGGCAGAGTTTGTCTTCAGCCTCTCTTGCCTGTTTTCTGTGTCACTTCATCCTTTGCAACATCTCCCACTACCACCTGCCTTCCCATCCACTCCCAAAGCACTAGGAGCCTTCAGGCTGCCCCTAGAGTTTCCTGTGGATCGGACGGGGTTAGGAAGGCAATGCTTTGATTCAAAAGTGTGGGTTTCACAAAGGGTGGACTTGAACCCTCATGTAATACTGGTGAGATATAAAATGGTGCAGCTGCTGTGGAAAACAGTCTGGCAGTTCCTCAAAAAGCTAAACATAGAATTATTACATGACCCGGCAATTCTACTCCTACGTACATGCCCAAGAAATTTGGAAATATATGTTGATATAAAACTTGTATACAAACATGGATAGCAGCATTATTCACAAAAGGCAAGAAGTAGAAACAACTGTTGATGAGTGGATAAACAAAATGCGGTGTATCCATACAAAGGGATATTATTTAGCCATAAAAAGGAATGAAATACTGATACTTGCTATAACACGGATGAACCCTGAAAACATTATGCTAAGTGAAAGAAAACAGACATAAAAGGCCACATAATTTGATTCCATCCATGTGAAATGTCCAGAATAGGTAAATCCATAGAGACGGAAAGTACAGGGTGTCCCCAAAGTCTCCATACAAAGGAAAAATTTTGTAAAATTTTGTAATGAATATTTTGTAGATAATAAAGGTACATTTAGCTACAATTTCCCATTTTCCCTACGTATGGTGCCTTTTGGGGCACCCTGTAGCTTGCTGGATGCCAGTGGATGGGAAAAGGGAGAGGTGGAGGTGCTGGGGGTTTTGGGAGGTGATGGAAATGTTCTGGAATTAGTGGTAATAGTTGCACAACATTGTGAATACACTAAAAATTACTGAATTGTACACTTTAAAGTGGTTAAATGGTGAATTTTATGGTATGTGAATTTTATCTCAATACAATTTTTTTTTTAAATGGTGTACTTTCTGGCACTGTGTGGTGCCTAGGTAGGGAGCTATTTTGGGGACAGAGAGCCTGTCTGTATGTTCTTAAAACATACCATATAAAGAGAGGGTTTTCTCTTATTTCAGCTCATCTGTCCTTCTTCCTCCCTCCCTTGTCCATCTGATTAACTTCCTCCAGACTTTAATTTTCCCAGATATATTGTGACCCTGGAAGAGTAAGAGACAAGCTCCTGCCTCTTCTATTCTGGGCCTCTTGATTGCCCTTTTCTTCCTCACCGTCTGCGTTCTCTCCCCTTTAGAGCCCCGTGCCCCACAGGTCCCAGCTACCGCTGACTGGAACAGCACTGGCAGGGAACCACTCACCGGGCACACACCGAGGAACCTCTTCCCTGCCCTCTCTGTCCTTCCAGGTCCTGGGGGCCGTGCAGGTGAGTGTCCCTGAGGAGCAAAACCAGGGGAGGCCAAGGAACAGGCTCAGAATTGGAAGGTATTCTGTTAACAAGAAGGTGCTCAGAGGGCCTCAGGCCTTTGGGTGGCAGTGAGGCACACAGAAGCCACTTCCTTAGTAGGTTGGGACTCACCTGCTGCTGCCGCCTGGTAATACGGCTCCTGGCAGTGATTCTGGGTCTCGGCGGGGCTGTCTCCAGGTGTGCTGATGGCCTCAGAGCCCACACCGGCCCCGCTGGTGGGCGGACTGCAGCTCACAGCTACAGGAAAGCAGCAGCCATTGAGCCTAGCACAGATGCGCCCGCTGGCAGCCCAGGGGCTGATTCCAGCCCACGGCTATATTTAGCTGGACCTGCACAGTGTTTCTTTAAAACCATTTGAACTAGTTTTTACCAATCAGATTGTCAACACTCAGAGTTTGAAAATAACTGTGATAAGTAGGGTATGGGGAAACAGACACTTCCATACATGGGTGGTGGGAATATAAATTAGCAAAACCTTTTTGGAGGAAAATTTTAGCAATCTCAAAATTAAAAATGCAAATATTTTTAACCTAGCATTTCCATTTGTAAAAATGTACCCTAAAGATATTCTCACACATACACTCAAAGATAGATGTATTATATGCAAGGATATTCACAGCAGCACTGTTTGTAGCAAAAAAATATCTATCAGTGGAGGATTGACTAAAGATATTATGACACATCAGTCAAAGGGATTTTATGTGGTCATTAAAAAAGAATGAGTCAGTGCTAACCATATAGATACGAGATGATCTTTAAGATATATCACCTAGTGAAAAAACGTAAAGTTTAGAGCATTGTGTATGGTATGCAACACACACACACAAACACACAATTTATACTCAAATGGTATCAAATGTCTTTGGAAGAATGCCCGGGAAATGGGGAACAGGGTTGTTTCTGGAGAAGGTAGCCTGGAGCGAAGGGCCAGAGATCAGAAGAAGACGCAGTTTTTAGCATATTGTCTTTTTTTTGTTATTGAAAATTTTATCTTGTGCATACATTATCTTAAAAAAAAAAACTGAGTCACCATTTGAAAATCTAGAATTTCACTTAAAAAAATCTTGATTTTTGGCATCTCTTCAAAAATGAGATGATCTGCAAACACTGGGCCTGTAAGTCTGCATGGAAACAACTGCTGAGGCCGGGCAGTGGCCGCCCCTTAGCACGGCTGCTCGCCAGCACGGTCCGGGCTGGGGCAGAGCTGGGTCGGGCCCAGGTGACCCTGAGCCCCCAGACTCAGCCATCAAGCTGTCACTCAAACTTCTACTTGTGGCGTCAAGATACCAGGGGTCATGGCTGGGGGCAGAGGCTCCCTCCCTGCACCCCGAGTAGGGACACTCACCCACGGCTTGGTAGAGGGCCAGGAAGCCCCTGTGGAGGTGGGTGGTCTTGTCCTCTGAGGAAGAGTGTGTGTGGAAGGTCAGCCGCAAACTCCTCCCCGAGGACACAAACTCCCGCTGACCAGGAGGGCTGCCCGGAGGGGAGCCCTGCTGACCACACAGCCGGCTTAGATCCGTCCCACTGGCTGAGATCTGAAAGGGGGAGGAAGGGTGAGGGGCAGGCAGCTGTGGGGTGAGTCGGCTCTCCTCGTGGGCACAGGGTCACATCCTCGGCATGACTCCAGCCCCGTCTAGGAGCTCTGGGACTCAGAAGCCACACCTCGTGGAGGCTTCTTCAAGGAGCCTCCTGTTCCACTGTTGACTCCCAAGTTTCTTCCAGACACGCCCACATACCAGAATGTCTCTTTAGCCTGCCTTAAGTATCTCATAAAGCCCAGCACATTTTCCGTTTTTCAAGAAGCTCCTTGGGAACTCCAGCGTTCCCGCAATGGCCACGGGACTGTACGTTCTGGGAAGGCGGGAACTACACGTTTTGCTCACCACGGAGTCCCTGATGCTCCATGCGGTGCCGGTGGCGCCACAGTTGACTCAATGCCTATACAGACATCATTCCCCATCCAGCTTCTCCCCTGTCCGCACGTCCCTCCCATCACCTCCACTTCTCCGAATAGCTTTCTGCGGCCAACATCTGTGCAGCAGTAAGGCCCTCTGCCAAGACCGAGCGCCCGGGGCCCTGCCCTTTCCGGTTGAGCCCTCCTCTCACGCCATGCGCTGTAACTGAAGCCCTCACCACGTGCGGGACTCGAAGGATACAAGTGTCCCCAGCGTGGGTGTGCCGGATGATGCTGTTTCACCCGGTGAGTTCTTAAAGCAGGCCGTCTCTGTTTTCGTCCCCCTTCCACGGTCTCGCCCCGGCTCCAGTCCCTGCCTGTGGGATCCAGGGAAGGGCGACTTGGAAGGATTCCCTGGGCCTACGCTTCACGCTTCGTCTCTGTTCCCGGCACAGCCCACCGCTGGGCTCGTTTCATCTCTGCCTTTCATGCTGAGCCGTGTCCCCACTCCATGCCCTCATCCTCTGCAAGTCCCAAACTCCTCCACGACTCCGTCCAGCCCATCTCACTCTGATCATATTAACCGGGTAAAAGTTGGCAAGATTTTGCTTGGGCAAGTTCCAACACTGATCTTTTCCTTAGAACATCAACAAATGTAACTCCCCGTGTTTAAGAGGCCGGCCTCCCGGGAGGAAGCACTTCCGTACAGGACACTGTGCTTGACCCATCTACTTGGTGGTAAAACCCTCCAGTTTTCTTTCTACTCTTTCTCATGAAGTGTTAACTACATAAAATTTTTAGGATTCTAACTAGCAAAGTACAGGGTGTCCCAAAACTCGCCATATGTAGGGGAAATGGGAAATTGTAGCTAAATGCACCTTTATTTACAAAATATTCATGACAAAATTTTTCCTTTATAGTTTCCATACAAAGGAAAAATTTTGTAAAATTTTGTCACCTGTAGAGTGAACGCACAACAGAGAGTCCTAAGACCTGTGTTAAATTCTAGACTTTGCTTCTAACTCCCTGTGTGACATGGGACTTTCTCAAGCACCAAGATCTCAGTTTTTTCTTCTATAAATAGTCTGTGAGGCCTCTCCAGCAGGGACATCTATGGTGTTCTCCAGCATCTGCGCTAAGAGCAGTGGTGAGGCTGACGCTACATACCTGCTCATTCAAAATTCAGTCTGTGGTGGGTCCTACACACGGTAAGCTTGGGTTTCATTTGTTCTTTCACTTATTCCTTCAACAGAATGTACTGAGGATGCACTGTGTGTGAGACACTGTGCTAGGTGCTGGGGACACAGACATGACTAAGGCATAGTTCTGCTACCAAAGAGCCCACAGTCTGGCTGAGGATGTGGACAAGTAAAGAATGAACTAGACTGTAGTGTACTGAATTCTGCATTTGAGGTGTGTGTGTGACTTGCTCTGGGAGCAGAGAGGAGGGAGGAATCCCATTCCTGAACTTGAACTCTCTCAATGACAAGGGAACAGTTAGGCTGGGATGAAAATTTTCCATGATTTAAGAGGAACAGGGCACATGGTAGGTATTCAATAGACATAGGCTGAATTGAACAAAGTATGGTCCCAACCGTTAAATCTGAAGCAATAAATACATCCATTGATCTCCTCTTGTACGTTAACCCTCACTAACCTGACAGCAAAGGGATAAAATGGTATATATGATCAAGGACAAAGAAAGGAGAGGAGATGACAGCAGATGACAGGTGTCAACACATTTTGGAAGATGGAATGGAGACAGACAAGTGGCAACTTGAGTTGGAAAAGGTGGGGGCCAACATAAAGCAAGCAGGTTCCTATCACAGAGCTCTGCGGAGTCGGGGGCACTGAGAACCCCAGGGGATAGGGGTGAGGGAAGGGCTTGCAAGGGGACAGCAGGTGGCAAGCCTGTGAGGGAGACCTTAGAATCCACATCCTCATGAATACCCTGTGCATCCAGGCAACGCCCTCTGGCCCATCCTACCAGAAGGCCTGACCTAGCTTGAACTAGATTCTGGACTTAGGGGAATGTACCTTCATTTTATACCAAAAGCTTCATCTCCCTGGTTTGCTAAAAAAAAAAAAAAAAAAAAAAGGAAGAAAGAAAAAAAGAAAAAGAAGAAGAAACCCTGGACTTGGGGTCCCTTGGCACACTTGACAGGGGGGTGAAGGCCAGCACAGCAGGTCCTTGAATTTTATTATTTCATGCAATGTCATTTCTTTCTAACATTGACAAGGAAAAAAAAAAATCACTTCCCGGCTGGGGCCACCGCCTGGGTGGAGCTGGCACGCTCTCCCCGTGTCTGTGTGGGTTTCCTCCAGGTACTCCAGCTTCCTCCCACATCCCAAAGCTGTGGCTGTTAGGTGAATCGGTGTCTACTGTCTACATGGTTGCAGTGTGAGTGTGTGTGGGCGTGTGAGTGTGCCCTGCCACGGGCTGGCGTCCTGGCCTGGGCTGGTTCCCCCACCTTGACCCTGAGCTGCCCGGACACGCTCTGGCTACTCGGACCCTGAATTGGAATAACTGGGTAAATAACTGTCTTATTTGTTTTTATTCACCTTTCTTAAATGTATGTATGGCCTCCATTATTTCAGTGTTTAATATTAGAAGTGTTTTGGGTTTTATTTAGAAGTTTGATGATGTTTTTGTGACCTGAAATACCACAGGAACTTCACTCTTGTTTATAGCAATTAGCAGATGGTCAATTGGTTTTGTTCTGCGTCGTTTCTCTTAAAGGCACAACTTCCATCGTTCTATAGACAACGTTAAGTGAGGACTCAGTGTACTGAAAGCAGAGAGACTGAATGAGGGTCTACCTGTCAAACAGTGAGATGCCCCTCTCTCCCCCAAGCCCCTTGCCTAGTTTGCTACCAGGATGCTGGGGGCCCTGAGCTGGAGACTGCAGAGTCCTCTCTGGGACAATCCCCGTCCCAAAAGAAAATGCTTTTATATTTTGAGAGTTCGGAGGCCCACAATAACACATCTAGGTCACCCTGTTGAAAGCCCTATTTTCAAAGCTATTGTCTGACAAATTTTAGCTGTCTATACAGAACTTGCAATCAGCATTTTAGTGCTTCACTCTTAAGTATGAATGGACAGCCATGACATTGTAGGGGAGTCTCTAGCCCAAAAAGCAGAGACCAAAACAAACAGTAAAAAGGAACTTGGATGAAGTAGAGATATCAGGAACAAAAGAAACATTTAAAAATAACCTCAAAGGAGGGAAAAGAGTAGATATTGCATCTATGAAACAAGAATAATACTCTATAAAAAGGTACATTTAGAAAATAAGAATGAGCCCTTAGGAATGAAATAATATGTCAGCAGGAAAAAACCCATTAATTAAAAGGTTGGGCTTTTAAAAATGAGGAAATCTCGGCCGGGTATAGTGGCTCATACTTGTAATCCCAGCACTCTGGGAGGCCAAAGCAGGAAGACTGCTTGAGACCAGGAGTTCAAAACCAGCCTAGGTAACATAGTGAGACCTTATCTGTGCACAGATTAAAAAAAAAAAAATTAGCCAGGCATGGTGGCACATGCCTGTAGTCCCAGCTACTGGGACTGAGACAGGAGAATTGCTTGGCCTAGTTCAAGGCTGCAGTGAGCTGTGATTGTGCCACTGCACTCCACCCGAGTGACAGTGTGAGAGCCCTGTCTCTTAAAAAAAAAACAAAGATGAAGAAATCTCCCAGAAAGTGGAATAAAAAGACAAAGAGATAGAAAATAGAACAGAACAGATAACTAAACTAGAGAATCAGTCCAGGACATAAACAGCTGAATTACAAAAGAAAGAGAAAATAAAGAAAGCAGACATCTTTAAATTATTAAAGAAATAATACCAGAACGTTCCCAGGATTGAAGGACTAGATTAAAAGAGTCTCTAGAGTAAAAGAAAGCTACACAATGAGTGAAAAACAACTGGCAGCAAGGCCCGTCATAATGAAAGTCTGGAAAATTGGTAATAAGGAAAATATTCCAAAAGTTCTAGAGAAAAAAAAACTAAGGATCAGGAATGATAATGGCATCAGACTTCTTAACAAGTCTAGACCTAGACTAAGACAAAAATGTCATCAAAATTCTGGAAGAAAAGGGCTTCCAATCTAGAATGCTATACCCAGATCAACTATCCATCCATTGTATGGGGAGAACTAAGACACTTAGGGACATGTAAGATCCTCTAAAATTTACTCTAACATACCCTTCCTAAGGAAGTTATTAAAGTGCTTCTCCAAAACAAGGGAGTAAACCAAGGAGAAAAATATGGAATTCAGGCTCAGCACAGGACAGGTAAAGGAAATCCCCGGAAAGAGGGAGAAGGGAACTCCAAGAATATGTGGAGGCTTAGAGTGCAAAGAACTCAGACTGTGGAAATAAATCAAGAGATCTTCAAGAGGGGTGTCACCAATAAAAAGGACTGAGAGATTGAAATTTGTGTCTGACTATTTCAGGAAAAGATTTATTCTCCCAGCTAAGAGTTTGGAGGGATTAGTTACAGAGAAAACTAAGCAAACTAAAAATCAAAACCAAACCAAACAAAACCCCCAAGGAACTCCAGGTAATTATTGACTTCCGGGAAGCCCAAAAGCTGGAGAAGAAAGGGAATATAATTGCTATATACTATGTGCTCAGATGTGAATATTCTGTAGTCATAACAATGTAAATTGTAAATCTAGAAGTAACTAAAAATGATAAATAGGTAAACTGAGAGAATGGGGGAGGGAAATGTGGATGGTGAAGATCTAAGATAAAGCTAGTGTTCATCTTTTACACTTTGGTTGAAGGTTAATAGAAGATGTGTAAAAATAAAAGTGAAAAATAAAATAGAACAGCACGTTTTTACACATATGAGGATAAATACCAGATGAAACAACTACATGAATTGGAAATGACTGCCCCTAGGGAGCAGCAATTGGGTGGGGAAGAGTAGTCTGGAGAGTGCTTTTTTCATTATAAGCTTTTTTGTTTTTTAAATTTTTATTTATTTTTTTAGAGACAGAGTCTCACTCTGTCACCCAGGCTGCAGTGCAGTGGCGTCATCATAGCTGACTGTAACTTCGAACTCCTGGGCTCAAGTGATTCTCCTGCCTTAGCCTCCGAAGTAGCTGGGACTACAGGTGAACATCACCATGCCCAGCTAATTTTTTTTTTTTCAGAGACAGGGTCTTGCTATGTTGCCCAGGCTGGTCTCACCATAACTTTGAACTCCCAGCCTCAAACAATCATCCTGCTTCAGCCTCCCAAAGTGCTGGGATTACAAAACTCTAATTTTTAAAAAATTATATGTGTGTTTTATTTTGATACAAATAAAATTTAAACCAAAAGACAATGTAAACTACTGTTCTTAAAATGTCCTTATTTGAATGATGTCCTTGTCCTAAGAAGTTTTGTGAAGCTCCTCTGAGCTCAGTGGGAACAGTTACTTAACCTTCTGTTATTGTTTATGCCCAGCTTCCTAACCTGATAGAGCAGGCACTCAACAAATATGTGATGACATATTTTTAACGGCTGATGTGAGTCCCTGACCCTTACTCTGCAGATTTGCCACGTTTGTGTGTCCCTTCCTAAGTCTTCCAAATGCCGGGCCTGGTTGCTGCCCTCTCCCTCACCCTGTGGGGCCCACGTGGCAGCCGTGGAGGAGCCCTGGTGGGACGCTGTGCCCCGGGGCTGAGCATCGCCCCCGGGTAAGCTGGGCCCCAGTGCCCCGACCAGGGCGCTTCGTCCCTCCTCTAGATGGGTGATTCAGGGCAGAGCCACCTCCCACTGCCCTCCCCAGAGTCCCTGCAGGACCTCTGCCCCCAGCTCACTGTGACAGAGTCCCCTTCACAGTCCTGGGACGGCTCCAGGTCGAAGTCCTGGAACACGAGTCTCACGGCAAAGCCCTCTGGGGCCTCGATGTCCACGGTGGTCTCTTGGCCTTTGAGATACGGCTCTGGGTACCTGGGGGATGTCAGCTGCTGGGATAGCCGCTGGGCCAAGAGGACGGAGCCCTGGGTGGGGCAAGCCTGGAGGACTCCCCAGAGGAGCAGCCACCACCTGTGAGTCGGGGAGGGCAAGGTGAGGCCACAAAGCTGTGCCTGAGGCCTGTGGATACGCAGGAGTGGGGACAGGCAAAGCTAAGGGTGGAGGGGCCTGGCGAAGGCGGTGGCAGTGCTGGCCTCAGTCAGCCCTGAGGCCAGGGCACTTCCTGTCTACCCCCTTTTCACCCCAAGCCCTACAGCCTCCTGCTCAGCTCCGGGGAGGTCTCATCCAGAGGAGAAGGCTGCTCTCTGCTTCAGCAACCCCCACCCCCACCCTGGGATCTGGGGGATCAACCCTGGAACAAGTGAGGGACATTTACTGGGAAGATGTTTCCTGGCTGCGACCACCCCCAGAGAAGGCTCCGGCTCCCCTGTGGACTGACTGCCCTGTGCATGTGCGTGCATGCGTGCGTGTGTCCGCGTGCGTGTGTCCGCGTGCGTGTGTCTCTGTGTGTGTGTCCGCGTGCGTGTGTCTGTGTGCGTGTGTCCGCGTGCGTGTGTGCACATCGCCCTCGTGCCCTCCCTCCCCCTCTCCACAACCTGTTCTCCCGGCCTCGCGGGGCGCACAGCACACTCACATCTTGCCCGGGGAACCTGCGGAGTGAGGGCTTCTCCAGGGGTAGTTCCCCGACTCTGGGTCCAGGAATCTGGAACTGGACACCTGGGACCAGCGGGAGAATTGGCCCAGGCCCTCGGGCACAAAGGGTAGAGAAGGCCCTTGGGAGGAGGAAGTTACTGGAAATGACCTGGGTAGTTACTTAACTCCGCCAGTTCCCTTTTTCGCATTCTCTGGGTTGGGCGCCACCTGCTGTCTGTCTCGGGAATAGCTCCCCACCACAGCTTGGAGGAAAAACATCCCCCAGCCACACCGGCCTTCAGAGATCAGGGTGCGAGGGCGCTGACTGTGTGCGTGTATCACACCGGTATGACGGCGCCTTGTGAGTTACAGCTGCTGCCTTTCATGGGCCATCTCTGTCCCTCCCTGACCTTCCCACTCGTGGACGCTAGCGGCCTGCCTCTAGTAGAAATTAAAGTGTACGACCCGTGAACTTGAGCTTTCTCTTCCTCTCATGCCTCACCAAGCATGGGTGGAGAGCATGCACTTAGGCAGTCTTCTGAATCCTGCCCACAACCTCTGGAGGCTGCCTGTCCCACGGGGTCAGGCCTGGAGTCTAGTGCAGGTGTCCCTGAGTCCCCAGCCCAGCAATCAGTCAAGCTTCCGTAGGCACAGACCGGGGCGGTGGCTGCCCTCGCTGGCCCAGGAACTGGAGAACCCAGGCCAGCCCGTCTGAGAAGACTTTCTAGGGGATGTGCTGGAGGAGAGGAGGAGAAAGGCCTTTAAGGGAACTTCAGGGCAGGTGGGATGACTGACTATTCTGATGTCCATGGGACTGAGTGAGGGGTTTCCTGGGATATGGGACTTTCAGTTTGAAAGTGTGGGAAGTTATGGGCCAACCAGGACAGGTGGTCACCCTAAACGGTCAGGGGCTAAAGTGCTGGGGTGAGGCTGGGTGACAAAGAGGTCAGGGAGCTCGGAGGGTAAGGGGCAGGGCCACACACCTGCAGCCGGTGCCGGGGGCAGACAGGGCCTGGGTGTGTGCCTGTTTTGGGGAAATCTAACACTTTGAATATGAGGGACCTCCTGGTCCCACCCAGGTGCTGTGGTTGCAATGCGTGTTGGGGTCAAGAGGAGGAAGCCTCTGGGGATGTGGGACTGGAGAAGAAGCCTGGTGGCTGTATGAACCGCTGGTCACTGCAGGGCCTGTGGGCTGGGCAGTTGTGCCCCGTCGTGTTTTCAGCATCACCTCTGCTGCACTGGGGCCTCTTCTCCAGCTGGCAGGGAGATAGGAGTGGCTGTTGATCCACAGTTTGTAGCCTGGGCAAGAGAAGCAGAAGTAGTTACTCAAGTAATTACGGCATAGACTCTTCAGGGCTGGCACTGCATGGGATGGCACACATGTCCATGGGGTGGGGGCATGTGGAGGATGAGGATGTAATAAAGTGGGCTCTGGAGCTGTGGGGAGGGCAGGGGAGCAGGTCTGGGAGAGAGCCAGCACTCCTTCCTTAATTTCATCATCACCAGAGGCCTTTGCTCACCTTGATCTGTCTGGGGCACAGGTAGGTGCTAGGATAGGCTCCAGGCTCTACAGGTGTGTTGTCCTCTCCTGGTGTGATGCCTGGCTCATAATTAGGTTGTAAGCTATTTAAGTGTCTCAGGTATTTCTACCTTTGTGACCCTAAACAATGCATGCATGGAGCAGACTCCAGGCAGCCTAACTAAGCTTAGAAAGAACTGAACTTAGATTTGAGCTATTGCTCAGTTCAAGATAGTTTGCAGCTTGAGTAAAGCTAACTGCCCACTTGAAAAAAAATCAATACTCTTTGGAGGCACATCCCAGAATCCATAGTTTATGTAATGTATCAATCACTGTATCTAGGATACAATCCAAAATTACTCAAAACATGAAGAAACAGGAAAAACAAACCATGCTCAAGAGGAAAGATAATTAACAGAGATGATCCCCCAAGATGACCCAGATGTTGGAGTCAGTACACAAAGATTTTAGTACACAAAGGTGCAAAGAAAAATATGCTCATAATAAAGAAAAAAGATAGGAAACAGAAGCAGAGAAACAGAAACTTTAAAAATAACCACATTTAAATTCTAGCACTGAAAGTTGCAATATATGAAATAAAAAAATTCACTGGAGGGGCTTAATAGAAGAATGGAGATGACCAGAGACAGAGTCAGTGAACTTGAAGACAGGTAGATAGAAATTATCCAATCTGGTGAAGAGAGGGAAAATGTTTTTAAAAATGATCAGAAATTCAGGGACCTGTGGGACAATATAAAAAGCTTTAATAAATGTGTTCTTGGAGTTTCAGAAGAAGAGGAGACAGAGAATGAGGCAGAAAAAATATTTGAAGAAATGATGGCTAAAAACTTCCCAACTTTGGTTAAAGACGTATTTTCAGATTCAAGAAGCTCAGTACACCCCAAACAGAATTGGAAATAAAAACAAAAAAAGCACGACTTGGCACATTATGGTAAAACTGCTAAAAACCAAAGATAAAGAGTAAATCTTGAAAAGAATCCAGGGAAAAGGAACACACTGCATACAGAGAACAACATTTCTGATGTCACTGTTTTTTTCATCAAAAACAATGTAGGCCAAAAGATGGTGGAACATCTTTAAAATGCTGAAAGAAAAAAAGTCAACTCAGAATTGCTTTCCCAGTGAAAATATTCTTCCAGAAGGAAGATGAAATAAAGCCATTTTCAGATAAAAGAAAACAGAGATTTTGCCATCAGCAGATCTGCACTATGAGAAGTGCTAAAGAAAGTTCTTCAGGGGGAAGGGAAATGAAACCAGGTGGGGGAGCAGAGCTACAGGCTGGAGTAGAGAAATGGTAAATTTGTAGGGAAATATAAACATTTTCTTCTTAATGTCTTTAAAATATATATAACTGGTGGGGTGTGGTTTCACACCCCTGTAATCCTAGCACTTTGGAAGTCCAAGCGGGGAAGATTACTTGAGGCCAGGAGTTTGAGAACAGCCTGGGCAGCATAGTAAGAACCTGTCTCTACAAAAAAATAATTAAAAAATTAGCCGGGCATGGTGGCTCACCTGTAGCCCTAGCTACTTGGGAGGCTGAGGCAGGAGGATTGCTTGAGACCAGGAGCTTGAGGCTGCAGTGAGTTATTAACATTGTATGTGGGGTTTATGACACATGTAGATGTAACATATATGAAAACTACAGCATAAAGGATGAGAAGATGGACTCATATAGTTACAAGTGTCCTTCACGTTAGTGAAGTGATACAATATGAACTCCAAGAAGACTGAAAAATTAAGGATGCATACTGTGATTCCTAGAGCAGCCATTCTCCAAATGAGGTCTGCGAAGACCCATCGTCTCTAAGACTCTTTCAGAGGGTCTGTGAAGTCAAAATTGTTTTCATAGTAAAGCGAAGATGCGATTTGCTGTTTTCTCTTTGATTCTCTCATGAGTATACAGTGGAGTCACCTGAGGCTCCATGATGCGTGAAGACTTGTCCCCTGATAACTGGCAGGATAGGTGCTTGCGTACGTTTATGTTTTAAAATGTTCTCAGTTTTAATTTCTAATACAGCAAATGTTAATAGCTATAACCTACATAAGGAAAAGCTCTTTGGGGTTCTCAAATTTTTAAGGGTGTAAAGTTTGAGGAGAGCTGCCCTGGGGCAGCCCCGCTGGGGGAAAGGCCAAGAGCTACAGCCAAAAGGACAATAAACAAATGAAAATGGACTTCTGGACTCTGAACGGCTTCGGTCTGGGGGACTTGTTTCTAGTGGCGTGGCCTATCAGAAATCCTCCTGGTTTGTTGGGACTGGGGGGTTTCCTGGGACAGAGGATTTCAACACTAAAACTGGTTCAGTCCCAGGCAAGTGAGGACAGTTGGTCACCTTATTTCTTTTCTTTTCTTTTTTTTTTTTGAGACAGAGTCTCGCTCTGTTGCCTGGGCTAGAGTGAGTGCCGTGGCGTCAGCCTAGCTCACAGCAACCTCAAACTCCTGGGCTCAAGCGATCCTACTGCCTCAGCTTCCCGAGTAGCTGGGACTACAGGCATGCGCCACCATGCCCGGCTAATTTTTTCTATATATATTTTTAGTTGGCCAGATAATTTCTTTCTATTTTTAGTAGAGACGGGGTCTCGCTCTTGCTCAGGCTGGTCTCGAACTCCTGACCTCGAGTGATCCACCCGCTTCGGCCTCCCAGAGTGCTAGGATTACAGGCGTGAGCCACCGCGCCCGGCCGGTCACCTTATTTCTAATGCTTCAGTCATTTACTTTGGTCCCCTTTCCTCTATCCGACTGTGAGTCCCAGCCCAGCAAGGAGCGCAGGCCGCATCTGCTCTATGCTAAGGCCCCAACAGGTGAGCGCACCGAGATCCCAGGCATGCGCAGTAAAGGAGGCAGGCGACCCGGTTGTATTATTGAGCATACTGTGTCCACAAACAGAGAAAACACCCATGAGAAAAATCTAAAACAACTATGTCATTAGAGTAGAGGGTTATGGATGATTTACAGAATGTTTCTCTATTTAGTGACATTTCTGTAATACTGTTTAATCACTCTAATAGTTACAAAATAAAATATATTTAAAATTACAATTTTTTGTGACCAGATGGTCTTTTCTAAACCAGACAGGATTAGAAGAATGAGGTCACGGATCCTGAAGACGATGCTAGATTCTGGCTCCAGGGGCACCTTTAATCCACATGATTAATGAAGAATGAAGTTTTTGTCCTTGGATATAAACTTAGGCGGGGCATGGATCCCTTCCACCTCCGGCAGCTGCGAGAACAGGGACAGGGTGCTCCAGTGACTTTATTTCTGCAAATCCTGTTGGTGCTGCCCCCTGCTGTCCTGCAAGGGGAAGTGCTCAACAGAAAGGATCTGGGTTTTCCTGGCCTTATCTGCAGCCTTCGTCAGACCCAGCCTCTAGAGAGGAGTTTGTTCTCTCTGGGAATCCAAACAGCCACAGGGGAGCCTGGCCGTTCCTGTCCACAGTCTCCCTGTCTTGTCTCTAGACACCTGGACTCGGGCCAGGGCACTTTGAGGCTTCTGTGCCCAGTGCCAGGAGAGCAGGGAGATTCAGGAGCTGGGTGGAGAGCCGAGGTCCCTGAGTCCCCCAGGCTGGGACCCTGGGCTTCTGTCCTGAGTGCTCAGTAGAGATGTGGACACACCAGGGATCTGGGGCAGAGGGATGACTCTGATGAGACTTGGGTCTGTCCTGTGTGCTCCCCCATCCCCAGGTCATCTCAGACTTGCAAGTCAGGGCCTTGACTTCCGTAGGTTATGGACACATGGGCAGCGGCTAAAGCAACCCCAGAGGAGTGCTGGTCACCAGCCCTGGCCCTCAGGCCCACCCTTCCCACTTGGTCCCTGTCTGTCTAAAGTCTCAGTGATCATGCCCCTTCCTGGCTTTAAAACTTTCCATGACTGCGCCCTCCGATCCACTCGCCTGCTGGGCAGGTTTTTCCTCCATAACCGGGCTCTGTGTGACATCCCTCCACACAGTTCCCGCCTTGCATGTGTGTTCCAGTCACACTCATGATTTCACAGTTTCCCAAATATGTCCTGCATTTGCACTTGTGATTCCTTAACCAATACCATGATCTTCAGTCATCAGAGACCAAAAAGCAGCATAACATAGTGGCTGAAGGGATGGGTTCTTATGCCAGAGTCACCAGGTTCAAGTCCAGGTACTACCACATAGAAGCTTTGTAACCGTGGCCAGCTTATATAATTTCTATGAGCCTCTAAATAGCCTCATCTGAAGAACAAGGATGAGGACAACGGTCCCCACACCGAGGGTTGTTGTGAGGATTAAATGAGTTAATAAGTGAAACTTCTCAGGAGAGTGCCCGGCATTTGGCAGACAATAAATATCATTACTTGCTTAGGGAGGGAAAATATTAATAGCAAAATTGTTAGGTCAGTTGTTCTCAACCAGGAGCAATTTTGCTCCCTAGAGGATATTTGACAGTATCTCGAGATTGTTGCTTTTGTTTTTTATAAGCAGGGAGATGCTGTTACTGGCATCTGGTGGATGGAAGCCAGGGATCTGCTAAGCATCCCACAATGCACAAGGCAGCACCTCCACAACAGAAAGTATCTGGCCCGATGTCAACAGTGCCGAGCTTGAGAAACCCCGGGTTAGGTGGTCAGCCTCCAATCTGTTTGGGTTCACATTCTGGTTCTGCCTTTTATTTGATAGATAACCTTTGGCAATTACTTAAACTCCCTGTTCCTTAGTTTCCTTATCTGTCAAATGGGGACAATAATATGGAATTGGGTTCTTGAGAGGAGTAAATGCCTGGCATATGGTGATCAGGCCACGGATACCTCCCTCCTCACATCCTCTGGGAAGCCCTTTTTGTCTCAGGTGAGATTACTTTCCCTGCACAAGACAGCTGGAGCATATCTTGATGCATGGTAAACTCCTGCCCACCTGTCTGTCTTCCCCACAGGACTGTGGGCTCCTTGGGGGAGGGACTTTGTCCTACAGATTGCAGCAGCCCCAGTGCCTGGGAACATACACGCACCCATCTGTGTCTGTGGGCGAGTTCTTGGGATGGGGCAGAGAGAAGGAGCAGTATGCACCAGCTATCGGAGCCTTCAAGGAAGGTGCGCGGGCAGGAGGAGAAGCAGGTGGCAGACAGGTGTGTCCGGGAGCGGGGCTTGGCGGTGGAGGCAGATGGTCTGAGCACAGCCTCCCATTGACTATTCTCTGGTGAGTGTGTGGCTACTGCCACGTGACCTGGCCCCTCACTGTTGGTACTTTTTGGCGAGAGCAGCCCTGTGAGTGGAAGGAGAAAATTCTGCCCTGGAGAGGGTCCGGCTGGTCCTCACCTGGGATCTATCATTTGGTCACAGGGCTTCTATAAGTGGCAGCAGATCTGGGCCTGATGGGCATCCAGCTCCTTCTGGGTGACAGCAGAAGCTCCCAGTGGCAGGCTGGGGGCTGCCCATAGTCTCTGACTGTCGGGGAGAGCACAGGGCAATAGAGAGCCATTGTAACACCTTCCCAGGTAGCCTCCTCCTCTCAGTCGTCAGATCTGGCCTCAGCTGGTGGCCTGTGCACGAAGCCTCCTTTCACCTGCGTGTCTCCAGCTCACTCACCCCCTTCAGCAGAGACGCCTCTGGCCCCAGTATCATGTGCTGGCCTCGGGGGATGGGGAGGACCCCAGAGACTCTTTACTCCGGGAGGTCTAACCGGCTACCCAGGGTGGCTCCTCCCGTCCCGCATGTCTGGAACACGTCCTCCCACTCATTGCCGTTGGGCTTCAGGCCTGTTGCTCTGTGCTGCACAGAATCTGTCAGTCTGCTTCCTATCGGCAAAGGTCTGGTGCCATCTGAGGTGTCCTCCCTGCCTCTGGGTACTCATTCTCCCTAATGACGTGAGGCACACTGAGCTGTATTCTGATGTACCTGCCCTTCTGAAGCCACAGATTGAGGTCACACACCTGTGAAAGGGGCGGGGTACCACCTGAAGGTGCTGGACATTCATTTTAGCAATTACCTAGGGAAGGGTGCTTCTCAGACAGTACTCAGGCAGGTGGACCTCGGAGAGGAAGGGAAAGGGGACAGCTCCCTGACTCTGAACTTCACTTTAGACTTGTAGAGGGACGGATGCTGAAATGTGGGCACTGGGTGCTTAGATGGCATCTGGGCTTAGAGGCAGGACTGTGAGCCCTGGGCCTTTTTGTGGCTGGGCATATTTTCAGTGCCCTAAGTCACCCTGTTCTTTTGCCTGCGTTGTGAATATTGAGGCCATGGTGCTAGGATGGGGGTCATTTGTGATGAAATTCAAGGTTGGGAACATGTATCAGTTACCTGGGATTGTGTAATAACTCACCCCTACAATTAGCAGTTTAAAATGACAATCACATTATTTCTCACTGTTTCTGAGGGTCAGGAGTCCAGAAATGGCTGAGGTAGGTGGTTTGGGCTCAGGGTCTCTCACGAGGCTTCTGTCCAGGGGTGGGCCGGGCTGCAGTCCTCTGATGGCTGCACTGGGGCCGGAGGTCTGCTTCCAGGATGGCTCACTCGGCTGTGGGCAGGAGGCCTCAGTTCCTTGCACCTGGCCCTCCTTGTAGGATCCTTACGTGTCCTTATGGACTGGTGGCCGGCTTTCCCGAGTGATAAGATAGAAAAAGCAAAGCAGGGGCCAAAATGTCTTTTATAATCCAGCCTTGGAAGTGACATAGTATCACTTCTGCCGTATTCTATTGGCACATTCCATCGACACAGACCAACCCTGATACAGTGTGGGAGGAGATGACACAAGGACAGGACTACCAGGAAGCAGGGCTTGTCGGGGGCCATCTCAGAGGCTGGCCGTCATAGAAGTAGACGTATTATTTCAGTACAGTCAGTGCAGAAGCCCAGTTAGCAGGGTGCTATTTTTGCTAGGTATGGTGGTATTTCAGACAGGCTCTGACCCTGTCCTCCTCCCCCTTAAGATCTGAAGGGCCCTTTCATCCTTTCCCATCCAGTAGCAGGACTGGACAGATTAAAGTGTGACCTGCAGGAGGCCAACACAGAGGAGGCAGGGCTTTGGGAAAACAGCAAAGGTTTAAAAAGAACCAAGAAGCTGTTGAAAAGGGGAGCAGATGGGCAGGGAAGAGCAGCCCCAGAGACTGTGCCCTGAGACTCTCGGACCAGGTCCCACGCCAGCGGATTGCCCAGAGGATCAAGTTCAGAGCCTGGAGATCCCAGTTCCAAATCTCCCAAACCCCACGGGCTTTGTGTGGACTTTCATGCTGAAGCAAAGTCCTTTAGTGAAGGACTCTGTAAGCAACCTGCACCTGCCTGCGCTTTGCCTGCTAACAGCAAGGCAGTCGTGTGACATCCCCCATCGCCCCTCCCTTCGACAGTACGGAGTTTATGGCTGAGGCTGCATTTGTGCCTCAGATAATCGAGGTGTATGTCACTCTCTGTTCCCTTCCCTTTTGTTTCCTCCAAGATTTTAATAAACCCTTATTCAGATGGTCCCCGGTCCCACCTGTGCTACCCGGACAGAAAGGCCGGTGGGGAGACGGGCTGGAATCGGGGTGGGGGGGGGAGCGACCTCAGGAGAGAGGGCTTTGCCATCTGGCTGCCCCTCCCCATGTGGGTTCTGTCTCCATCGGGGACCCAGCAGGCTACGCTTTAGTTACATGAAGGGTGACGATAGTGTCCTCACAGCTGCATCACGGCCATGAGCAAGCCTCTTCTGAGCAAGCCAGGAAGAGAGAGGAAACAAGGGGAGGAGGTGGGTGTGGAAGGTGAGACAGATCAGTCGCGGAGCATCAAGGCTGGGCAGGACGCGTCCTGTGCGGGAACACAGGCCCACAGAAGCAAAATCATTTGCCCAAGATCACCCAGCAAGGCAGCGGCAGTGACCCTTCAAGCGGTGCTTTTACCTCTGTGTTGTGCCACCTGCCCAGGTCAGCGAAGAAGCCACAGCTGTTGTTATGTGCACAGAGCAAAGAGGAAGGAAGGTTCTGGCTCTCAGCAGTCCTAGAGGGCAATGAATGAAAAGGCCACATGACAATATGCACACACTGGTTGGGCCCTGCACACTGTACATTGAAGAGGTGCGTGCAAGACAGATTTGCACAGGATATGCACATTTGCACGGAAGAAAAACTGTTGAGTTCATGCTTAAGTAGACCCTCCACCTACTGACTCATCGGTAGGACAGGGCTGGCGGGGCCCACACTGAGGCACGACGGAGGGGAGGCTGGAGCTCTGTTAGTGTGGAAAGATGACGGGATATTCTGCAGGGGACCAGGGCAGGAGCCCTGAGGCCTCTCAGGAGGAAGGAAGTGGGAGAGGCTACTCCAGGGCAGGGTCAAGGTGCTGGTTTCTGCATCCAGCATTTGTGGGGACCAGGGCTAAGGAGCCGGAGAGTCCAGGGGCAGTGGCTGTGCCTGCTCGAATGGGGTAGCTTCAGTGTGTATTGTGGGGGGCTGGGAGAGGCCTGAGGGATCTAGTGGGGGTGCAGCGCTGGGGCTGGGCAGCTGTCATCCCTTGCTCCCCTGCACTGAAGCCTTCTCTCCACAAGGCGGGTGGCTGGAGCCGCTGTGGCAGGAGCAGAAGCACCTGCATGCTGGCACGGGGGCTCCGCAGGGCAGTGGTGTCTGGGGGAGCACACACATCCTGGTCTGGGCGTGAGGGGTGGGGGTGCAGTGAGACACTCTGGGTCTGGAGCCCTGGGAGGGTGCAACAGCTCCCCTCCACCCCGTCACCCCCAGACGATCTACCTGCCTGGACAGCCAAGGTGAGCGCTAGCCAGCTCCATTTCTTGGGTTATCTGTCACTTACACTTTGGTATAGATATGTCACTGTAACCTCAGAGGTAGTGGCAGCTGATGCCTTATCCTTACCTGAAGAACAGAAGGCTTCACTTCTGGTTAAGAGGGTTTCAGTCAGCAAGCGAAGACGCAGGGAATACTGCAAGCCATAGTAGCGAGCGTTTGCCGGGCTCGCTCTGTTCCCGGTACTCTGCTGTGTACCTGGAATCCTCACAAAGTCCCCAGGAGGAAGGAAGTTCTCTCAGTATTGCCTGGTGTGACTGGTGAATGTGGCTTATTTGCCTACGGCTGGTGCCTTGTATATGCTCACATAGCTAGTAACAGGTAGCAGTTTGACACCAAAGCCTGCTCACATGACCACTCTGCGGTGCTCCCTCCCAACGTTGAGCGCTGTTCTAGGCTCATCTAGAGCCTTTGGGGTAAGTGATTTATCCATGGACCCAATGGTCTGGCCATGCTGGTGACCCTCTGCTTGGGGACTGCCCACTGGGGACAGAACAGAGGCTCCGAGGGCTGCCCCCTCTCCCGAGGGGCCAGAGCAGAATGAGGACAGAGGGAAGGGAGGTATGGGAATGGGTGGTGGTGGGGGGTAGGCAGGAGGCTTACCCTCAGCTAGAAGGTAGGCCAGCAAGCTGTTGAGCTGACAGAGGTCGCTTGTTCTTACTGGAAGGGTGAGTACAGAAGGTCAGCTCCATGGCGTCCCCTGGAACCTAAGCGGCCCCTGGTGGGGGTGGGTACTCAGAGTGGACACAGGTGCCCACAGAGCAGTCCCAGCCCATCGGCTGAGATCTGGGGGAAGAGGTGGCGGGCCTGGTGTTGCCTCCTCTGGCCCCTGGGCAGGCAGGGCTCTCTGGGTGTCACTTGCACCCCTGGCCTCAGCAGCCTTGGCTACCACTGTTCTTTCTTTCTTTGTGCCCTCTGTGCAAACCCAGGTCAGCTATGTCAGAGTCCCTCACGGAGCTCCTGGGTTTGCCCCCCAGGTCTCCTCACCTCTCCTCCCATCACCGACTGCTGTGCCTACAAGGTCTCTCCCACCCTCGCCTGCCCATAGTCATGGACACAGCCCTGGGATGGCTCCAGGTCAGCCCCCGGGGGCCCTGAAAGCATGGGTGCTGTCACGACTGAGGGGGTTACACTGGGTGAGGGGGAGTCGGGGGAGGCTTCCCGGAGTGCTGGGTGAGAGTATAGGAAGTGGTCCCCAGTAGGGAGGGCCAGTGGGCTCCAGAGGATGAAGACACTCCTGCGGAAGGGCAGGGAGTGGCTGCAGGGGAGGAGAAGCCTCCTCTCGCTCATCGTCATCCTCCGCATTGGCCATCTCAGGCTCTTACTCTGGGTACTGAAGCCTAGAACTGATGTGGCTCCTGCTTTTCACGCAGGTAAGATCAGGAAGGGGGAAAGGGGCCAAAATGGCCACACCTTTGCTCTCTCTAGGGATTCTAGGATTTGTGGTGGCTTTTAAGGGTTCCCTGCTGCTAGTGGGGTGCCCAACCATGTTACGGGATCGGCTCCTGGCTGGGATGGCCTTTGTGCTTTAGAGCGGAGGAATGTTCTGTTTCTACCTGAGCTCCTTTCTTTTCAACACACAGGTCTGGGGTGGGGCCATGTGGGAAGTGGTGGCCCAGGGAAGAGGTGGGGCAGGTGGGGAGGGGCACATGGCTAGACTTTGCTGCTCTGCCTCCTCTTGGGACCCCCAGCAAGACTTGGAGCCCAAGTCCTTTAGCAGAGGCTAAAGAGACATTTGGAGTTTGGCCAGAAGGTTGTTTGTGGCCGTGTGGTTTGTGGCCGTGTGGTGCTGTCGGGGCCTGGTGGACAGGTAGCAGGGCAGGGGCCTGGCACTGGGCTGGCTTAGAGAGTGTGGTTATTCCATTTCACATTTCACATTCTGTTGTGCCCTCCCCTGCCCTTTCTTCACACACTCATTGGTTCCCCGGTGACCATCTCTTCCCTCTGAGGATGAATGGGGCCCGGTTTGAATGAGAGGTGTCTTGTGTGGATGAGTGTGTGGGTTGGGAACTGGGGTGTGTGTGCATGTGTGTGGTGGGGGATGGAATGTCCAAGAAGCTGGGGAGGAGGGAGGACTGACTTTGGCTTCCACTGCAGTGAGTAGTGTCCCGTTTCCCGCAGGGAAGGCAGCAGCTCCAGCTTCCCACAGTCTCAGGGGTCGGGCTCCCACCCCCTGGAGATGCATCTGATGTTGCTCAGTCCTCTCCCATGCTTGTGCTCCCTGGGGGTCTCCAGGCCTCTTGTTGGATTCTGGCTCTTTGAGGGGTGCAGTTGAGTTGAGGATGGGAACCTGCAGTGCCCGTGGGCTGGATGCCCACGTCACAGGGAGTTTTGAAGGACTGAGTCCACTCTAGCTTGGGTCTTAAAGCCACTGTGGAGGCTTACAAGCTCCTGAGTCAGGCCCTATGGCAAGACCCCAGAGAGGGGCACTGGACCAACATGAAGGGCATGGAGGACCATCCTGTGGGGAGAGGCTTGGACATGCACTGTGAACTCAAGAGCCAGGACACTGTGCCGACCTGGAGACTTGGGCAATGGGCAGGTACACGTGGAGCATCTTCCTGTGCCTTGGAAAGGGATGAGGTGGGATCTGGCAGCCCTCAGAGCTGCTGGGTCGCTTTGCTGGGAAGAGAGCCCTCCACTCCCCACTCCACTGGGGATATCTGCAGAGAGGCTGGGCAGGAAATAAGCTATTCAGTTCAACTCAGTTCTTTTTTCCCCTTTCCAAATTCATTCCAGGGTGTGTGGTAGCATCAGTATTGCAAGTGTAGTTCTTCTTGGCCAGAGCCCCAGTAACTGTCTTGTCTGTGTAGGAGGCCTGGCCGCTGCAGGAAGAGGGGTCAAGGGTGGTCATCCGATGGGGCCAGGGACTTTCCAACCCCCAACCCTTCCATCAGGCTCTGTCCCTACACCCACATTGAGCCCTCTTCTCGCTGACACTTGTCCTCTGTGGGACTTTTATTCTGGAAGAACCAAGGCCAGAGGCTGGAGCTGGCCCTGACCCTGAACCAGCCCTGCCCTTCTGGGCTCTTTTCCAAGGCAGTGACTCTGGGACCCTAGAGGAGGGCCTTGCTGTCCTCAGCTCTCCTCTGTAGCCCCTGCCTCCAGCCCTGCTGGCCTTTGAGCAGAGGGTCCATCTACCCAGGCCTGCTGGGCGTCTTCTCATGTTGCCTTCACACCCCCATAGCCCTCAGCTTTCCATCCCTTGTCGCCTCTGGCTGCTTCCCTTTGCAGTCTTTTCTGGCCTTCTCGCTGCCTGTCCTTCCCAAGGCAGCCACGGAGGCCAGGCCACTAGTGAGAGGCTCCCCACCTCCCCCGGCAATGGAGAAAATTCTCGCCCAGTCCCATCCCTCTTCCCCAGCATGTGGGGTGGAAGTATAGAGCGGCCAGGGTGCCTTCCTGTGTCGGAGGGTGTGCTGAGCCCCGTGGGTGGGGCCGTGCCTCGGGCCTGGTTCTGTTGAGCACAGGAGGCTTTCTTGAGAATAAGAACAAAGAAGTGGACAAAACAACTCTGCCAATAGCTCCTGTTTAAACTCTTGAACCCCAGTCATTGTCTTCCAAAAGGTCCACCAGGATAGAATTTTCACTAACCCCCAAATGCCCAAAGCTTAGTTCTTCCTTAGAAGGAAAATGAGAGGCTGGATGAACGGGGCAAGCAGAGACTGGCCGTCCTCATGGGCCCTTTCCCTTTGCCTGCTTCTTTCATCCGGGAGGTGAGGTCAGTATGAGCAGTGGAGTATGAGAAAGAGAGGACTTTGGCCTGGGGACTGCAAATTACAGATGACGGGGAGGGGTAAGGAGGGACGTAGAGGGAGGGTAAGTGGGACTGGGGACCTGGCACAAGCAAGAGGGGTCTGGGGACCGGTGCTGTCAGCTGGGGGGGCCTCAGCTCCTGTCCGGCTATCTGACCTTCCTGAAGACCTGCTCGCACACTGCATCCCTGGCCGTCAGTTCCTGGGGACAGAGGAGGAATGAGGAGGAGAGAGAAAGGCAAGAGGGTTCTTGCCAAGCTGCAGCTCCTTTGTCAAAGTCCTTGACCTCCATTTAATCCTTCCAGATATAGCAGCTAGAGTGTTTGATGCATGGGGAATTGTATCATTGTTCCAAATCCTCAACTTTTCACCTCAGAGGAAGGGAGGTGGCTGGGTCAGGGGATGTGAAGTGGGTGAAGTGTCCATCGCCACAGCTCTGATTTATGGGCATTCATCTGCAGAGCAGCCAGGGCCCCCTCCAGCTCTTCCTCCCCCTCTTTCTGGTGCTTTTGTTTTCCCTCCTTGGTCCCTTCCTTGGAAGGGGGAGCGGGGCTGGGGGGGGGTACAGTTGTAGACCTGTTTGGTGTGGGCAGGGGAACTCATCCTAGCAGGGGGCCCTTATCCCAGCCACTCTCACGTGTGTCCCCCTCCCAGCCCCCACCCAGGTTACCAGATACAACTTCTCGTCCTCCAGCCAGTGTCTCCAGCCCCGGTTGGGGACCTCCCCTTTCTGCACACACACCAGCTGCTCCTCTTCCCAGGTTACTATGGTCTACAGGGGAAAGCAGGAATGAGGGAAGATGGGGGGCAGGACACCCCAGGTGCTTCCCAACTCACTCTGGCTGGGCTCCCCTCACACTCCACAGCAGATACTGTCTGCTCCGGCCCCATGTTCTGAGTGAGAGAGCTGCTCTGGTCCCGTAGGACTCCCCTCCCCACTCCAAAGCGCCACTGAGGTGCCCAGAGTTGTGTGCAGTGACCTTTGGGGGAGAGCAGGGAGAGAGCAGGATAACCGGAGGTGAAATTGGGGACAGGGTGATGAAGAATGGAGACTTTGTCCTCTGGATACCTCTGGTTGACCTGGAGGGGCTTTGGGGAAAGAAGGGAGATTGGTTGAAAGTTCTACCAGGTAATCTCTTTTCTCCTCTTTTTCAGTTTCAAGAACAGCTTCAGTGTCCTTGGAAAGGAAGGATCCACCTCTCTGGGCCTGGGCATTCCAATCAACCCTTACTGAGCCCTTCCACAGGGTGGGCTCTGCTAACCAAGGAGCTCAGAGTCTTGAACAGACGGAGGATCAGTAAACAGGCGTCCATGATACCAGGCAAGAGTGCGGGGTGGGAGTCAGGCGGGAAGAGCAGAGTCTTCAAGGAAGTTACGAGGTAATTAAATCGGAGACAATGGGACATTTGTAGCAAGGAAAGAAACAACAGAGAGGGAAGGAAGAAGGGCAAATAGCTCTGAAGGCCTCTAACCTAGCGAGGATGTGGGAATGGCAAGTGAGGAGCTGGTTCACAAAGACCCTTGTCTGCCACGTTAGGTGTGTGGACCTTATTTGGAATTTAATAGATTGACTCTGAGAGGGTGACGAGGTCACTTGTATATTTTAGGTAGATTCTGTGGCTGTCATATGCAGAGTGGATTAGAGAAGAGTTAAAACTGAGAGCCAATTTCTGGCACCAGGTGAGAAATGAGGGCTTGAATTATGTGGTGATAGTTTGAAATGCTAGGAAGGAACAGATGAGAGCCATTTGGAAGAGTGATGGTCAATAGAAATAAAATGGGTCATAAATGCAAGCCACATACATAATTCAAACATTTCTAGGAACCATATTAGAAAAGTATTAGTAAAAAGAAATAGGTTAAATTAATTTAAAATAATATACTTTATTTAATCTAAATATCTAGAGTATTATCATTTCAACATGTGATCAATATGAAAATTTCTGACATGCTTTACATTTTTTTGTATTGTTTTAAAATCCAGTGTGTATTTTACACTTACAGCATATCTAGATTTGGAGTTACATTTCAAGTGTTCAATAGGCATACACAGTTGGTAGCTGCTATGTTGGATAGTGGAGAAAGCTTATAAAGACTTCTTTACCAATTAGATGTGGGGTGTGTGTGTGTGTGTGTGTGTGTGTGTGTGTGTGTTGGGGGGCACAGAGGTAAGGAAACAAGATACTGACCATGACTCTCAGGTCTCTGGTCTGGCTGGTTATGGCCATTAACGGAGACAGTAATTATAGAAGCAGAATAGGTTTTATACTTACTGGGTAGAAACATAGTGAATTTGAGTTTGAACTTGGGGCATTGAAATAGAAATTGATTCTAGGATACCCCGACCCTTGTCCAAATCTGTGGAATAAAAGGGTTTAGTATTTGCAGGTAACTTATGCACATCCTCCTGTATCCTTTATTTATTTATTTATTTATTTATTTTTGAGACAGAGTCCTGCTCTGTCACCCTGGTTAGAGTGCAGTGGCATCATCATAGCTTATTGCAACCTCAAACTCCTGGGCTCAAGTGATCCTCCTGCTTCAGCCTCCCAAGTAGCTGGGACTACAGGCGCACACCACCATGCCCAGCTAATTTTTCTATTTTTAGTGGAGATGAGGTCTTGCTCTTGCTCAGGCTGGCCTTGAACTCTTGAGCTCAAGTGATCCTCCTGCCACGATCTCCCAGAGTGCTAGGATTACAGGCATGAGCCACCTCACTGGCCACTTTCCATATACTTTAAATCATCTCTAGATTTAGTAGCTTTAACTTATAGCTTTAATTTATAGATTTAACTCTAGATTTATTGATTCAACTTATAATACCCAATACAGTGTAAATACTGTGTAAATACTTGTTATACTGTGCTGTTTATTTGTATTGTTGGGTTTTTTTCCCCAAATATTTTCCATCTGAGATTGGTTGAATCCGTGATGCAGAATCTGTGACGCAGAACCTGTGGATGCGGTGGCCACCTGTATTTTGCAGGCAGTTGAAAACATTGCCTTGGAGCTTGCGAGATGGCTCTGGCTGGGGGACATGTCAAGTGCAGCTCATAGGTGGTAGCAGAAGGCATGGGTGTAGACGATTTTGCTCTTGGACAATGTGTAGACAAGAGAGAGAAGATCAAGAACAAAACTCTGGGGAGAAAACTCCAGTTTCAGGGATTAATAGGGGAACTAGGGTCTGCAAAAGAGGCCAAGAAGGAACATGTAAGAAGTAGAAAGAAACACAGGAGAGTGGGGTTATAGAGGCGAAGTAAAAGAGACTCTGGGTGACCAACAGTGTCACAGGCTGGAGGGGTAGCAAATGTTTGCCCTTTGGCCTGGGATGGCCTCCTCTTTGTACTTTTGACTAGTGATACGAGGGGCAGGGAAGAAGTTGGAGAGAGTAGGAGAGCACCAGGACCTGTTAGTCCCAGAGGCTGGTATCCTGGGGACCCCATGGCTTGCTGTGGTGATCATTTCTCCTGGCTCTGGCAGCAGAAGTCACTTTGTTTTGCCCCAGATTGTTAGGAGGCACTTGCTCATACTATGCCACTGCCCCCCAGCCTGAGGAAAAGTACCTGGCATTTCCGTCCGTCCACGATCCTCAGGTCCTCCTCAAACTCAACTCCCACCTCGAATTCCAGAATGTAGTTGCGGAAGGTGCTGAGAGTCTTCACTATCATGTGGTCGCCCTGATGGTCGATCTCCTTGTCTGGCTTCAGCAGCAGGGCTATCTTCCGCAGAGCCACGTTGATGTCTGCAGGGGCCGTCTTTTAGCGAGGGCCCTGCCCTCAACCAGGAGCTGCCCCATCTGCAGTGGCACCTCAGGGCTGTGAGCTTTCCCTTAGTTGGGTCTGGGACTGTGGATTTACCCCCTCCTAGCAATGTCCCTGGTTAGAAATGGATCACAAGGCAGGTGCCAGCTGCTTGAGCCTTTCCACAATGTCCAACCCGCATTCCCCCTCCTCCATGGGACCACCAGGTAGAAAGAGAAAGTGAAGGGGGGGAGCAAAAGGGGTCTGGGAGGGCGAGGCCTTACCTAGGGCTTGCAGGTAGTCCTCCATGTTCTTCTGCGAGACAAAGCGGTAGTAGCCCGTGAGGTTGGGAGGCATTGTCTGGGCCAGCAGAGATGGAGACCAAGGTTTCAGAAGACAGGAGACAGGCAGAGGAGGGAGCAGGAGTTGTCGGGCAGGTAGAGGTAGAGACTCCAGGCCAGCTCCACACACACAGAAAGGAGGGTGGAAAGGAAAGGCCAATTATCAGGGCTTTTATAGGGCTGGGGGCCTTGCTGCAATAAGAGTCCCTCCCGCACTTCCTCCCTCCCTCCACGATGAATTTGGGGCTGGTGTCTGCAGCCTGAAGGAGGGGCAGGGACTTGGCAAAGTTGTGCCTGACCTCAGCTTTTCCTGGGGAAGGAGCCTGGAGCAGGATCTGGGGCTATCAATCATCCAAAACCTGAGCCTTTCGGAAGGTCAGTTTTGGCCCCCATCCCACTTCTGGCAGGCTTGGGAACCATCACAGGGCCTGAGGGACAGTCTCTCCTGGGAGGCAGCTGTGGCTGGTCTGGCTGTGTGGGGTGGGGATGAGTTCTAACAATATCTTGAGATCCTGGGACTAAGTCAGGGGTCTTAAAAGGTGTGAGGGAGGGAGGTGAGGACAGCCAGCTGGCCAGGAGCCACAGTGAGGAACACCCTGGAGCCCTGGCCCCCACAGCTCCCTCAGTTTGCTGAACTGGGACCCCAAACAGGCATTCCAGACTCTTGGCCCTATAGGCTATTAGGAGGGAGGCAGAGAAACTGCTCTTCCCAGGCACAGAGCCGCTGTCAGCAGCCTGATGGGGTGTCAGGTTCAAAGTCCACAGCAGAAGACCAGGGAAGAGTTTGGTTAGCTATTCTGGAAATTTTATAGCCTTTGGCTTGGGACCCAGGGGTTTTTCTCTCCCTCTGATTCATCGATGATCCCATCACCCCAGCCCCCCAGCCCTTAGCCCATGGTTTCCAGATGTATTCCAGCAAGGGTGGGATGGGGGCACCTAAATTATTGTGTGCCCTGCCTCCAACTGCTCACTTCTCTCTCAAACCTGCCAACTTCCCGGGCTTCAGAATGGACTGGGCTTGGTTCATCATGGTTTCAGGTGGGAAATTTGGACCGAGGAAGGCAGGGAGGGTAGGCAGTGGGAAAACAGGGCCTGACATTCCAGCTGGTGGTGGACTGTCCTGACAGGTGTCCTGTGCGTGTGACGGGCGCACAAATATCACCCTTTCTCCAGTCCCAGAGCCTTCCCACCGGCCTGTGGACCGTCCTTTGGCTTCCTCAGAGACCTGGGCTGGGAACTGAAATGTCAGGATTTCTCAGACTGAGGGTTTTACTTCCCAGCTCCCAGAAGGCACGCAGCAGGGGCTTGCTGATGGAATGGGCTGTAAAAAGAGGCTAATGCAGAGTCGGGGGGCGGGGTGACGTGGATACTGCCTCTCCTCCCCGCCCGCAGGTCCCCACTGACGTCTCCCCTGCCCGCCCCCCTGGCTTCTAGCGTCTCCATTCTCCCAATGTCCCTCTTATTTCCCACCCCCTACGGCTCTTCGGCTTCCTCCCCAGCCCCCGCAGTTCCTCTCCTCCCCCGAATTGCAGTCAGGGGAAAAAGCCCTAACGCTCTCCCGCCCCTCGCCCCCAGTGCCATTGGCTCCCGGTCCCCCTGCGGCACCCGGCCCACCCAGCCACCTGATTGGCCGGCGGCCCCGTCAGTGCTGGCCGGGCTGTGCTGACGTCATCCTGCAGCAGAGGGGATGGGGTGGGAGTGAGAGCGAGGACGCTGGGTTCGGAGGGTACCGGGAGCCCCTGCAAGTCTCCGGCTCGGTCACCCAGACTGGGATCTGCCCGGGACTGCTCTGTGGACTAGTGTGGGCAGCAGGCTCCTTTCTGTCACCGCCCTGCTGTCCTCCGCCTTCCCTCCTCTCCTCGGAAAACCCCGCGACCCCCCCCACCCCGGGGTGGAATAAGCGGGCTCAAGGCGGCCGGGGCAGAGGGTCGCCGGCCCTGCCCTGTCCCACTCCGCGCCATGGCGCTCCCCCTGCTGCCCCTCTTGCTGGCGTCCCTGCTCCCGTCCTGCTCCGGTAACAAAGGTGAGCGAGGTGGGGGTGGGGGCTCTGGAAGAGGGACCGGGCAGAGGACGTGGGGTAGGGTAGAACGAGGTGTTGGGGCTGCCTGGCACATGACAGGTGGTCCCTTCCTCTCTTGGTGGTCCTCCTTCCCATCCTTTCCCAGCTCTGCTCCCCTCTGCTCTCCCTCACTCCCCGCTGGCCACATCCTCCTCTCTGGTCCATCCTACCCATGTGCTTCTCTTGTTGGTCATCTTGCTTCTGTTCTGAGGTCTCTATCTCCCCCTCCCCCAATTCCTTCACCCTCGTAGCTATCTGGGGTCTCAGAAGGACTTGCCCCTGAGGGGGTGATGTACGTCTCTCAGTGGTTCTCCCTTTTCACCGGGGTTGCGCATGCTAAGGGTATGTGGCAGATCCATCTGGTTGGTCTCCATCCCATCCTGGGGAGAAACTGTTCATTGCAGCTCAGCAATTCGGAGCACGTATGTTTTTCGTGTTCCTCTGCATTCATACCCTCTTGCCTGCATCAGCTGGGCTGTGGGTTACCAGAGCTGCCCTCTCTGGCAGACAGCAGATAAATTCAGCTGGGCGAGGCTGCCAGAGGGAGGAAGGGAGGAAGGGCTTGGGGCAGAGGGCTCAGGTAGGTGGAGACGGTGGAGCTAGGCAGGAAAGGGCAGAAGTGGGTGTGTGGGGGGCGCTAAAGCAGTGGTGAGAGGGAAAGCTGAGAAGAGGAAGAGGGGCAGTGAGGCGTGGGAGGGGGTGAGAGGCGGACGGGAGAGGTTAAAGGTGGAGGCTGGAAAACAGGGAGGAATGAGAGGAAAATCAGGGAAAAAGATAAGAAGTGGGTAGGGAGGGGGAGATCCAAGGAAGAGACAGGGAACCCAGGAGTGTGTGAAAGGGAATGGACCCAGGGAGACAGAAGGGGCCCTGGGGACAGGAGAGGGGAGGCAGAGGCTCAGAGACTTGGGCTGGAAGCAGGGGCACAGGAGTGAGCCATGGAGCAGGTGCCTGGCCCTGCCCTCCATGCACGGCAGGCTGGGGCTCCAGCCTCAGTCTCTGACCTCAGCCTGGTTCTCAGCCTCCTGCCACTTCCTGTGCTGCCTCCTGTGCACCATCTTGTGGCTGTCTCCCCAGCCATTAGGGAAGGGGGCTTGGTGGTCGTCAGCAGCAAAGCCTCAGATGCCAGGCCCATGGGCTGTGGCTGGAGGGCAGGGTGGATGTCAGGATTTCTTGCTCCTCCTGAGATACTGGGGGTGAGGTGCCCTTTGGTGACTCAGTTTCCCTCTGATGCTGTCATGGATGTGCTTGGGGAGCCTGGGTGTGGGCACAATGGGATTAGATGGAGCAAGCAGCAGAAGTTGGGGCTTGGGGTGATGTGGAATTGGGGACCGTGCTGTGCTGTCCCATAGCCCCTCACCAGGCTAGAGGAAGATTGGGCCTGGGGAGATCCGGAGTCTGAGTGGGTCCCACATCCAGCCTGAATGAGCTGGAGGCTGAAGGGGAGGGACGTGGTAGAAAGATTTGGGATTAAAGCAAGGATCTATGTATAAAGTGGGGTTCAGGGGGTGTGGGGTTTGGTGGCCTTGCAGAGGACACAGAAATGTGCTGGTTTTGAATGTGGTCTCTTGGGTGTGGGGATGGGAAGCAGGGAACAGATTGGTCATGTTTCTAGGCCAGCTCTTTAATCCCTCAGGATGTCGGCTCTGCTGGGTCCAGTCGTTTGGCGTTGATTCCTCTGCTCCATCCCTGCCCCTCTCTGTCCTCCTCCCTCTGTCCTATATATCTTCTCTTATCTACTCTCTCCTCTTCTTTCCTCTGCTCTTGGGGAATGGCCTTAGATTGGGGCTTGGCTGGAAGAAGTGCAGAAATGGGATGGGGAGGAGGATAAACAATTAGGATCTCAGGAAACTTCTAGATCTTCTTTCCCTAGCTTCGACTCTGCCCTTAACCTATCCCTTCTGACATTCCCCAATGCACCCTGAGTCCCCAGTCTCCATTCTCCAGCACGTGAAGTCCCTAAGGAAGATTCTCCATGTGCCCCACCATGGTTCCCAGGGGAGATAGTGGTCCTCTTTTCCCCAGGGCAGGCTGTTGCCATGGAAACCATCTATCCTGCTATAGGAGAAGGCTGGGACCTCCCGCAGACCCGTGGACTCCTTTAGTAGCAGATTTCTGGTTCTCATCCCTCCCTCCTGCCAGGCGCTGCTGCAGGGGTGGAAAGGGTGATGGTGCTGGGTGTGATTGTCTAGGGAGTGGCAGTCCTGCTCACAGGTGCTTCCTCTCTTCTTCCTGGGGCGGGGCCAGCCAATAAGCATAAGCCATGGATCGAGGCAGAATACCAGGGCATCGTCATGGAGAATGACAACACAGTCCTGCTGAACCCACCACTCTTTGCCTTGGATAAGGATGCCCCCTTGCGCTATGCAGGTAACTGGGGGTAAGGGTTGGCCAGGCAGGGTAGGTAGGAGAAAAGCAGGTGGGAGGACTGAGAGCAGGGATGGAGGGGAGGTCCTGGGAGTACTGAGAAAGTGGGGACCAGGCCGTTGGAAAGTAGAAAAGTGGGCTCAAGACAGGGAATGGGCTCCACTGAAGAATGAAGTTTGAGCCATGGATGCCAGAGAGAAGGAGGTGGCAGGCAGGGGTTAAACACATCAGGGTTTTGCCAGATCTCAGGCCTGGAAGCTCTGAGAGGTTGCTGCTCAGGGAAGCTGGGCTGGAGTTGTATGTTTGATAAATTAATGCTTTTGTGCCCGCAGGAGAAGGGACAGGGGTTTAGGGGGGAGAGGCGGAGCTGGCCTCCAGGTAGGGAGGCGGCGGGAGATAAGGAGATGCAGCAGGTGGCGCAGCAGCCTTATTCCTCCCCGCCCCCTTGGCCAGGTGAGATCTGCGGCTTCCGGCTCCATGGGTCTGGGGTGCCCTTTGAGGCTGTGATCCTGGACAAGGCGACGGGAGAGGGGCTGATCCGGGCCAAGGAGCCTGTGGACTGCGAGGCCCAGAAGGAGCACACCTTCACCATCCAGGCCTACGACTGTGGCGAGGGCCCTGACGGGGCCAACACCAAGAAGTCCCACAAGTGAGGAGGTCCTTGTCCCCTGCCCCATGTGCTGCAGGGCCCTCCTCCCTCCTCCCAAGGCCCTGACCATCCTGTGTCCATGCCGGCATTGAATATCCACCCGCCCCCTGCTGTTCCTAGGATTTAGGGACCTTCAGGCAAGGTGGCAGAAACACATAGTAGAGTTCAGTGGGATCTAATCCTGGCTCTGCCTCTATGACCTTGGGCACCTTAGCCTTTCTGGACCTGCTTTTCCTTATCTGTAAAACGGAGACAGCGATGATACCTGGTTCATAAGCTCACTGTGAAGAGTAAAGGAGACGGTTTGTGTTAAGAGCATGCACCACAGTGCCTGCCACACGGCACAGGGCACGGCACAGGGCTCCGTGCATGGGAGTTGTGATGAGGAGAGCGAGAAGGAAGAGGATGGACACATTCAGCACACACCCAGATCCCTTTCACCTGCCCCTCCCTCTATTTGCAGCACACCCCCCACACGGTCATAACACACACACACACGAGGCTCTAGGCGAGGGTGGGTAGGGGATGGCTGTAGCATGATAGAGACTCAGGGCTGGGCCATAAGGGGCACTAGAGATAGAAATGTTCTTTGTGACTCAGTTTCCCCTTTGGAGATAAGCCCCTTGCCTCTGGGCCCTGGGAGCCTGGATCTTGGCTAGGGGCAGGGCTCGGGATGAAGGGCCCAGACTCAGCCCTGCTTGCCCTGGTGGGTGCAAGACAGGGAGGGGCCACCCCGACACGTACATGGGACTCCCATGTTCTGAGGGCAGCACATAGCTCACATGCACTACTCAGGTGTGTCGGATGACTTTCGTCCAAATGCCATCTCCCTTCTCATGGCTGGCTTTAATTTGGCTTTCACTCTGCATCTTCCTCGATTATCCATTGCATCTGACAGTCATGAAGGAAGGACCTGCCTTCCCCCAACCCGAACCCACGGCATTCTGTACCAAAGTCATCAAATCAGCTCCTGCTGTCCCCTGGGGCTCGCTCCTCACCAGTCCTCACCAGTCACCCTTCCTTGGGCCCTCTCCCTTGTGTGGTGCCCTGCGGGTGGGGCGGAGATGCTGACTGCCCTGTCTCAGGGATAGACGGGCTCCTTCCACTCTGGCCCCCATCGGGATTCCTCCACGTGCCTCTCTCAGCGTATTGGTGTATCTGTGTGTCATATGGAGGCCAGCTGATGCGTCCTCGTCCTCCTCCCACTCTGGTATGTGCAGGGCTACCGTGCACGTGCGGGTCAATGATGTGAATGAGTTTGCCCCAGTGTTTGTGGAGCGGCTGTACCGTGCTGCGGTGACAGAGGGGAAGCTGTATGACCGCATCCTGCGTGTGGAAGCCATCGATGGTGACTGCTCCCCCCAGTACAGCCAGATCTGCTACTATGAGATCCTCACACCCAACACCCCCTTCCTCATTGACAATGATGGTGAGTCCAGCCCCCACCTCCCCCAGCTGCCCAGCTCTTGTGCACCCACATCCCTCAGGAACACCCTGGGCCACACCGTCCATGTCTGCCCCTCAGACCCCCATTTCACCTCCTTCCCAGATGTGGAGCCTTTTGCCCCCAGATGCCTTCTTCACAGCTTCCTGTTTCCTTCCCAACCCACCTGCTGCCCGGTCAGCTCCTGTATCCTCCCTTCGCTTCCCTGGGCTTTCTCCAGTGCTCCTGACTCTCGATGTCCTTCCGCCCCCTGCCCAGGGAACATCGAGAACACAGAGAAGCTGCAGTACAGCGGCGAGAGGCTCTACAAGTTTACGGTGACAGCTTATGATTGTGGGAAGAAGCGGGCGGCAGATGATGCCGAGGTGGAGATCCAGGTGAAGCCCACCTGTAAGCCCAGCTGGCAAGGTGAGGAGCTCAGCTCTGTGGCCCATCTTGTGAATCATCTTTCACCTTGGTCTCTCTTTTTGTCCCTTCTGACAGTTATGGGGGCTAGCTAGGGCTACAGGGGGACATTTGGGGAAGGCTTGTAGCTATCTGCCTTGGCCAGAGCATTTTCCTAGGAGGCCACGGTAGTCAGAGGACATCATATGGGGAGAATGCATAGAGGACGCTGCTTCATCCTTTTCTCCCCCCAACCCCCTTGCCCTCTCTACCTCACCCCTGCAGGCTGGAACAAAAGGATCGAGTATGCACCAGGCGCTGGGAGTTTGGCTTTGTTCCCTGGTATCCGTCTGGAGACCTGTGATGAACCACTGTGGAATATCCAGGCCACCATAGAGCTGCAGACCAGCCATGTGGCCAAGGGCTGTGACCGTGACAACTACTCAGAGCGGGCACTGCGGAAACTCTGTGGTGGGTGCGCCCCTCCCCCAACACTCCCTCAGGCCTATCCTTTCCCACCCAGCCCCTGCCCCAACCTCCTCTGCCCTTTTCCCAAGACTCTGCTTTACATCTCTCTGCCATCCACAGACGTATTATCCACAGGGTCGTGTGGCACGTGGTTAGCACTTGCCACTAGCAAAGGGCAGGTGGATATGTCTTTGGCAAAAATGCATAATTGTAGCACTGGTCACCAGTCACAATTGTGGAACAATGGTAGGGGAGACGGAGTTGGAGAATGGTTAACTGGAGCCATATTTCTGGAAGAAAGTCCAAGTCCACCCCTCTCTTGTCTTTGAATGGCCACAAGAGGCAGTGAGACTAGCTGTCGGAAATCCTTTCCCGTCAGTCCCTCTGCCCCTGCCTCCTGCCCATTTCCCATCTGCTGCCTCTCAGCTCTGACACTTAGGCCTCCTGGGGCTCCTGCAGGTGCTGCCACTGGGGAAGTGGATCTGTTGCCCATGCCTGGCCCCAATGCCAACTGGACAGCAGGGCTCTCGGTGCACTACAGCCAGGATAGCAGCCTGATCTACTGGTTCAATGGCACCCAGGCTGTACAGGTGCCCTTGGGTGGCCCCGCCGGGCTGGGCTCTGGGCCCCAGGGCAGCCTCAGCGACCACTTCACCCTGTCCTTCTGGATGAAGCATGGCGTAACTCCCAACAAGGGCAAGAAGGAAGAGGAAACCATCGTGTGTAACACTGTCCAGAATGGTGAGCCCCCCCTCAGGGCACTAGCCTGAGAGTGGGAAGTGGGCTTTGTGTCTCATCTCTGCCACTGTCCAGTGTGTGACTGTGGACAGGTCACGTCCCCTCTCTTCACTTGTCGGATGCCAGTGCTAGGTTTGACACTCCCTGAAATTCTGCGATTTATCCCCAACATGACATGTCAAGGTCCCACTGCTCTCAGAGTGCAATGGGACTCCCCGCTGCCATTCTCATTTGCAGTTTGCTGGTCAGCCCCCCTGAACCCCACTGTGTAGTAGGCTGCTCCCCTTCTCTACTCCTGTCAGAGCCCTCCATGGCAGTGGGCAAGGCTGAGCAACGGTGGGCCCCGTGCCTTCCCTTCCGCTGTCACCCCATCCTCCTCCTCTGAGGGCTGACTGGCTCCATCTCCAAGTACTTCTCTTCCCTCGGCTGCAGTGGCGCATCCCTCTAGGGAGGGCTCAGCCTCGACCTGTTCTTTCCTTTCTAGCCACTTCCCTGACCTCATTTTTCTTGACCTGAAAAGGGCTGTCACCCATGATGTATTAAGCAAAGAACCAACGAAGAGCTGGGTGGGAGCAGGCTGGCCAGCGTCCTCCTCAGCCGGCCAGCCTGTTAGAGAAGCCTGAGTTATTACTTGGACTGGAGTGTGTGTGTGTGTGTGTGTCTGTGTGTCTGTGTGTGTGTGTGTGTGTGTGTGTGTGTGTAAGAGAGAGAGAGAGAGAGAGAGAGAACGAGAAAGCACATGCAAGAGGATTAAAAGAATCCAACGTCCTGTCCTTCCCGCTGCTCTGTACGTGACCCCGTCCCAATCCTCTCCCCTCAGAGGATGGCTTCTCTCACTACTCGCTGACCGTCCATGGCTGCAGGATTGCCTTCCTCTACTGGCCCCTGCTTGAGAGCGCTCGTCCGGTCAAATTCCTCTGGAAGCTGGAGCAGGTGAGGTTGGGTGGCTGTGACTAACTTGTAGGGAAGGGTGGTCCCAGGGCAGGGGGTGGCACTTTCTGGGTTGCCCTGTGTCCCCTCTTTCGTTCCCCACCTTCAGCCGCTGACTGTTCTACGCCCAGCTCCCTTGTTCTCTTTCTCCAAGGCTGGTCCCTGCAGAAAGCCCTCCAAATGACTGCTAGCACCAAACCCGACTGCACATCTTTCCCCCCTTGTTTTATTTTATCTTTCTTCTCTAGAACCTTAACGGTATGCATCCCCGACTCATAGGCAGTTAGTTAGCCAGTTGCAGTCAACACAGTAAGTCATTCCGAGCTACACAGATTGAGTTTGCGTCCTGCCAGGGGAACTTGCTAGCAAGTTTATGTCTAAACTTCAGTTTTTGTGTTTACTTAATAAACACGAATAAAAAGAATTCTATGGCCGGGCGCGGTGGCTCACGCCTGTAATCCTAGCACTCTGGGAGGCCGAGGTGGGCGGATCACTCGAGGTCAGGAGTGCGAGACCAGCCTGAGCAAGAGCAAGACCCCGTCTCTACTAAAAATAGAAAGAAATTATCTGGCCAACTAAAAATATATATAGAAAAAATTAGCCGGGCATGGTGGCGCATGCCTGTAGTCCCAGCTACTCGGGAGGCTGAGGCAGAAGGATCGCTTAAGCCCAGGAGTTTGAGGTTGCTGTGAGCTAGGCTGACACCACGGCACTCACTCTAGCCCGGGCAACAGAGCGAGACTCTGTCTCAAAAAAAAAAAAGAAAAAAAAAAAAAAAGAATTCTACATCCCAGGGTTATTGTAGGATTAAATGATATAATAGACCCTTGTAGACTGAAAAGCACTCTGTATATGTTAATTCTCAGTATTATCACCCATGATTGTGAAGGGATGAATAAAAATGGACAAAATATTTAAAAGCCCCTCTTGAGCCAACAGTTGCAGCCTCCTCATTATTTATTCTCCAAGCTGACTGCAAGGACCATTGAGGACTAATTTGAGTTTCCATCTTCTTCTGTTTTTCTTGCAAGTCCTGGTGAAGTGGCTGAGTAAGCAAATGGCTTTTTTAAAAAAAGACAGGAAGAAGAGAGAGAAAGGGAAATAAGTGCCTAGAAAATTCACAAACTGGATAATTGAGGGCCGTCTACAGAGGCTTTTGCTGTTTGTGGCTCTCTTTCCAAGAGATAATCTGCCACTGGCTGCTTCTTGGTCTTCCCCCCAAGTGCTAATATTGGGAACAGTGCCCTTTCTATTTTTCTTTAATTCACCCTCATTTATTCAACAAATGTGTATTGAATACCAACTGAGTCCCTGCCGTTCTGCTAGGTTCTGGGGGGCACAATGAATGGAACAAAATCTTTGCCTTCCTTGAGCTCACATTTAGTTGGGGAGATAGATTTTTATGAAGTAATTAGACATGTAAAAACATACATGTGATAAATGCTCTGAAAGAAGCAAACAAAGGCCTGGGGTCGAGACTTGGGGAGGCAAGGAGGAGGGAATTCACCTTGGATGGGATGCTCAGCGAAGGCCTGACTGAGGTGAGATTTAAGCTTAGTTCTAAAGGATGAGAAATAGCTGCTGTGGGTAGAGAGTGGGGAGTGTCCAGGCAGAGGGAAGAGCAGATGCAATGGCCCTGAGGCAGGAAGAGCTTGGCACGTTCCAAGCAGGGAAAGGCCAGTGAAGCTGGGGTAGAGTGGACAAGACTGGAGATGAGGTTGCAGAGATGGCAGTGAGTGGGCTGGGCAGTGGACTTTATCAGCTGTGGTTAGATTTTTGTCCTATGAGAGATGAGAAGACTTTTTTGAAGGGTTTAAAGCAGGGGCATGACCTGATCAGACTGACATTTTAGCAACATCCCTTTGGCAACTGTGGGAGGAATGTGTTGAAGAGACATGAGAGTGGAAGTAGACGGGATGGCTGCAGCAGCCCACACAGCAGGGGTTGGGGACTTGACTGAGGTGTGGCAGTGGAAGTGGAGAGACCTGCACACAAACCCGCAGCTGTGGTTCTGGTTGGACCTGGGATGGACGCACTGCCGACGGACTGGGTGTAGAGGATGAGGGAAAGGGAAGGATCAAAGATGCCTCCGCATCATCCACTTGAGCGACTGGATGGGTGATGGAACATTCGTATTCCCCAGGGAAAACTGAGGGAGTTGGAAGGGGCGTGGACTTCCATCTCACACATGTTGAATTTGAGATACTTGTGAGACATCCAAGTGGAGAGCCCAGCATTCAGAGGAAAGTCCTGAGCTAGAGTTGTAGATTTTGGTGTTATCGGCATAAATTTGGTATCACTGAATGGAAACAGATGAGGTAACTCCTAGGAGAGAGCACAGAGAGGAATGGGAAGAGGGTCTAGGTCGAGCCTTGAGGCCCCAACATTTGGAATTTAATAAGAGAGAGGACTCTACCCCTCCTTCCTCTGACCCCACCCCCGTCTTGGCTGGCCCTGGGAGAAACTGCAAAGGGAAGCGATATTTGTTTTAGCGGTTCCTGTTGGATTAGAAACTACCCTAGAGGTTCCCATGCCATACATACATACATACACATATACATGCTACATAATTTTTTGGAAAAATTTATTCATGACATAGTATGTTATTCCTCTTAGGAATTATTTTAGCTTTAAAGATTTACCTGAAGAGTGGGGTTTTTGGTGCTAGATTGGTTGCCTGATGGACTTTGGACAAGGGTGTTATTCCTTGAGCTGGGTGGGCAGCAATTCACTAGTCAGCCCTGTTGGCAGAACTGGGAACATGGGGGATGTGCCCCATCTCCAGGGGGTGGCGCAGTGCCGGGGTGAGCTGCCTGGAGAGGAAGTGTCTCAGAGGCTCCTGTCCTTACTCTGCCCCCCAGGTCTGCGATGATGAGTGGCACCACTATGCTCTGAACCTCGAGTTCCCCACGGTTACACTCTATGCCGATGGCATCTCCTTCGACCCTGCCCTCATCCATGACAACGGCCTCATCCACCCGCCCCGAAGGGAACCTGCTCTCATGATTGGGGCCTGCTGGACTGGTAAGTCCCTCTGAGCTTCTTGGGGAAACCTCCAGTGGTTTAGGACCAGGAAAGGGAAGCCGGCTGGTGAGGAGCCAGGGCAGCCTGACCCCGGCGGCTGAGGCCACCACACATGTCTCTCTGCGGTTGGGCAGGGTGACTCTGAAAGTCCCCGCCAGAGGGGACGGCCTCCCACGTCTCCCACCCATCCAACAGGGCATCATCTCTGACCTGGGAGAATTAACTTCTCAGGCGTCCCCAGAATCTCTTTTTCTCTAATACAATGTCAGTTGATTCCCACTTTGTTCCATCAAAGCGATGATGGTTTCCACAGCCCACTCCCCTGCGGGAGGTTAGTAACCTTTCAGAGTGTCATCCGTCTCCCAACTTTGAAGCCATTTCTTTCCTTCTTTCTTTCCGTGAGCAGGTGTGTGTGTGTGGGTGGTGGTGGTGTCATATTTGGGGGTTTGTCTGTTGCAGAGGCTGGAGGGATTGGGGCATGACAAAAGAAGGGTTAGGACTCAGCTGAGAAGTTGCAAGTCCTACACGGGCATGAGAAGACTCATGGATGAGAGGAAAACTTCTTATTCCTTCCTCTCTGTCAATCTGTCCCCACAACGCTGAGCTCACTGCTACTTTTTGTGTTTTTTTTTGTCCCCAGAGGAGAAGAACAAAGAGAAGGAAAAAGGAGACAACAGTACAGACACCACACAAGGTACTCTGTGTGGGAACTGGAGACCCAAGAGTTCTCGCCTCAACTGCCCGTTCTGTGCTCCCTTGTCCACCCCAAAGTCATCCAGGCTAGTTGCTGCGAGTTACGCCACCAGGGGGCAGAGCCTCCCAGAAATACAGAGGCGGGGAGGCCAGTGTGGCTTGGCTGGATTCTGGGGGTCTATTCCCGGCGGCAGCTCCTGCTGCCTTTCCACGTGGCAGAGGGAAGCGCAGGAGTCAGACACGCAGGAGGGAAGACCTGTGCGTCTGTGAAGCTCGCTCACGTTCATCCCGGTCTCCTTGCATGTCACCGTACAGACGCCCTTTCTTGCAGCCTCCCCCTTTCCTCCTGGTTTCTCCTCTTTCCTCTCTTTCCTCCCGAAAGGAAAGGTTCTGGTTTCCTTCTCTTTCTCCCTCTACTGGAAGCCTCTCTTATGTCTGTTGCTTCTGTTTTTCAGCCTTCTGCCCCAGGCTCTTTTCTGTCTTTTCTGTCTCATCTCTCTCCCTTCTCCAACCTCCTCCTCATCCTCACTTCTCTTACCTCTCGTCTCTTTTTTCCTTTTTTTGGTTTCCGCATTTCTCTTTTTCATTTTCTTTCTCAACATTTCTGCTCTTTCTCTCTTTTCCCTTTCTCTCAGCCCACCGTCCTTATTCCGTCCTCCTCTCCTCTCACCTCTCACCTCCAGTCCCGCTCCTGTGTTCCTGCCCTAGGAGACCCTTTGCCGATCCACCACTACTTCCATGGCTACCTGGCTGGGTTCAGCGTGCGCTCAGGTCGCCTGGAGAGCCGCGAGGTCATCGAGTGCCTCTATGCATGTCGGGAGGGGCTGGACTATAGGGATTTCGAGAGCCTGGGCAAAGGCATGAAGGTATATCCCGGTCCTCTAGCCCTCTCCTTCCTGGCATGCCCCTTGCCCCTCACCCCTGCCCCACCTCTCTGCCTTTACAACCTCTCCCACCTCCTGGCCCTGCTGTCAGCTGTGTCTGTGTCTGGGGCCCAGGTCCACGTGAACCCCTCGCAGTCCCTGCTCACCCTGGAGGGGGATGATGTGGAGACCTTCAACCATGCCCTGCAGCATGTGGCTTACATGAACACTCTGCGCTTTGCCACGCCCGGCGTCAGGCCCCTGCGCCTCACCACTGCTGTCAAGTGAGTGTTGGGTGGGGCGGTACAAACCCTAAAGCAGAGCCAGACATTGTCACAACTTCTTGACCTAAGATGTCACCTAGGACTAGGCCCACTTTCATTTTGTGGATGGGGAGATTGGGCCCCCAGAGAGGACAATTGACCAGTGAAGGTCACACAGCAACATGGTAGAAGAACCTGGGCTAGACGCAGATGTCTCAATAACTAATTCATTATTCTTTCCACCAAGTCACACTTCCAGGATTTTTGGGTTTTGATCTTCTCTATGCTGATATGTAAAGTGGGACAGAGAGGATTGGGTGCTGGGAGACCTGACGTTAATTCTGACTCAATCCCAATTGCCTGGTTGACCTTGGGCAAATAATGAGTTCTGGTTGCTTACCCTGTTTCAGTCTTGCTTCCCCAAGTTCTTACAAGGTCAAATATGATGATCTAAGCCCAAGGGTTGGCAACCTAGGGTCCCAGGCCAAACCTGGCCAGCTGCCTGTTTTTGTAAATAAAACTTTATTGAGACACAGCTGTGCCCACTCACATGCATATTGTCTATGGCTGCTTTCACACTCTCATGGAAGAACTGAGTAGTTGGAACAAACTGTGTGGCCCCTGAAGCCGAAAATATTTAGTACCTGATCCTTCATAGAAAAAGTTTACTGACCCCTGAATTTTAAGTGAATTATCTTGTATTACTTAAAATAAATATTATAGATTATTTCAAGGTTTATATATTAGCTGTTTAAAAATACAGATTAATTGAAGGCATAATAGTTAAGGACATAATGTCTATTGTTAGCATTTTTTTTTTTTTTTGAGACAGAGTCTCACTCTGTTCCCCGGGCTAGAGTGCCATGGCATCAGCCTAGCTCACAGCAACCTCAAACTCCTGGGCTCAAGCGATCCTCCTGCCTCAGCCTCCCTAGCAGCTGGGACTACAGGTGTGCACTACCAGGCCCGGCTAATTTTTTCTCTTTTTAGTAGAGACGGGGGTCTTGATCTTGCTCAGGCTGGTCTTGAACTCCTGACCCCAAGTGATCCTCCTGCCTTGGCCTCTCAGAGTGCTAGGATTACACACCTGAGTCACCATGCCCAGCTATTGCTAGCTTTTTAGCACTGGGTAAATGCTATGGAGCGGGGATAACAATAGAGTCTCACTCATGGAATTGTTATGATAACTTCATGATATAATCCAGAGTAAATGCCTAGCAGAGTGTTCTACAAATAATTGGACATTATTATATGAAGGCATTTAATATTTAATATTATATGAACCCTTATTGTGGTTTATGGGGCAGTTTTTAGGAGATCCTGCCATCTAGTGGGTGGATTACAGGATTTAGGAGTCAGGATTTCTGTGTCCTAGTCTTGTTACCCCTCTGCCCTACTCTGCCTCAGTTTCTCCAGAGGCTATATGAAGAGAAACATCACTGACCTGTCCCATTCTGGGAGGGGAGGGTTTAGAGAGAGAGGGCTGTGCACCCTACACAGTGTCTGGGCATGATTATCAGGCCTCACAATTAGAGCTGTGGAAGGCAGGGGCCATGGTGTTTGGGCCTTGGGCTTCTGGTCTGTGGTGTGGTCATCGTGTGGAGCTGAAGGTCACGGGCAGATGAAGTCACCTGGGCTCAGATGGATGCCCAGTATGCACCACCCCCGACCATGCTTTAGTCAGAACTCCAGATGCCAAAGGGCAGCCATCCAGTTATGAGGGGCTTAAGCCCTCAGAAACCAAGGCATGGCCTCGTCCCCTGCAGTGTGCTCAGGAGCCCTGTCAGAAGGCGGGGCCCTGTGTTTTGGCCTAGGGTGGAGCCTGCAAGGGCAGCCCCACAGGGGGAGGAGCTGACATCCTCTTTGCTGACTGGCGCACCTCAATTCCTCCCACTGCTTTCATGCCCAGGATAGAGGCTTATCCAAGGGCTTGGAACCTGCCTCTGGTCCTCTAGTAGAGGGAAGGGGCCTTGGTGTTTTCTTTAGGAGATTAAGAAAGACAGCTCTCCTCTCCTCTCTCGTTCCTAGGGCTACCACACGGCTGGTGCTGCCCTAAAGCTTCCCTGAGGGATGAGTGCGCGCACGTGTGTATGTGTGTGCATGTGTGCAGCAGAGACACACACACCTCGCAGCGTTCCCTGATGCATATCCTTGCCCATTCCCGTGGGGCTGGCTTCCCGAGCTTCCATTTCTCAGTTCTTCCATCTCCGTCCATTTAAAGCTAGATTTATGCAAGTATTTGGTCAAGGCCTAAATGCACGTTTTCCTTAAGATTTTTTTTCTTTTAATCTCTTTCTTGGAAAGCCCATCTCCTCGTGGCATTGACCTGTGAACAGATGGATACCACATCTTTTCCTCTGGCTTTGTCCTCCTTCCACAGCTCTTGACCTCCTACCTGCTTGCTGTAACCTCTATCTGGAAGTTGTGCTAGCACCTCAAGCAAATGAGCTAACGCTGAAATAATCAGCTGCAATGTCCAAACCAGTCACTCCCATGAATTCTCTCTTTCTGTAGTGGCATCTCTGTCCTTGCAGTCACCAGGCTTGAAACCTCTGAGTCATCTTTGCTTCCTTCCTGCGTTTATCCTCCATGCCAGGTTGCCTGGATCCTGCCTCTGTGCGGGGTACCTGGAATCTGTCTCCTCTTTTTCCTTTTCTGCTGTTATTGCTGTAGCCCAGGCTCTCCTTACCTTTCAGCTGGCCTGTTGCCCCTAACTAGCTGACCTATCTCTAGTCTCTAACTTCATTCACCCTCCACCCTGAGGCTAGGTGAATGATCTTAAGTCAGAGATTTCATCATCACATTTCCCTGATGAAGGTGTCCATGGCTTCCTCCACCCACTGAATAAAATGCAGGCTCTGACCGTGGCATTCAAAGCCCTTAGCGTCTGGCTCCTGCTGGCCACTCCGGCCTCGCGTTCCTCTACGTTCCTTAGTGAACACCTCACTGTCCACTCTACCATCATCCTCTGCTAGGTGGACTCCCAGCCTCCTTCAAGGCTACCTCAATTGCCACTTTTCCTGATCACTCCTACCTTCCTTTTCCAAACATCCAACTCCCATCCTAGCCAGAGACAACTTTCTCCTCTGAACTCTCCTGGCTTTTTGTTTGTTTCACTCATATGGTGGTGACCATCTTTGGCTTGTTTTAATGTTTGTGTGTGGTGTCCAATATCTCCACCAGAGCATCAGTGCCTGGGGGTCAGGGATGCCTCCTCTTTGCCTTGGGGTCCCCGGGAGCAGCAGCACAGCATTGCTCAGGCAGGGGGATGTTTGTTGGAGCTTGTGCTCCCGGGATCAGCTGGGATTGTTTCCCCAGAGGCTTTGATCTAGGCCTGTCTGGATGACAGTGCAGATTGCGATAGGCCCTGCTGCTCCACGTGGTACGGGAACTCAGCACCTTGTGGGTAATGGCACTTCAGGGGCTCTGCACTCGTCATACCTGCTAAGGTCACACCTTCTCCCTTTTGGCTCCAGTAGTCAAGCTGGGCATGCTCAGTAATGCCGATAATAACAGACTCTCAGCAAAATCATTTCAATGTGCACAAGCATGTGGACCAGAGTCCTGCTCCTGACTTACCAACTTCTTTGTGAAGACTGTTCAAGGGGGAACTTCTTCATACATAGATTTCCCTGGTGCAAACCTGGGCCCCAAATGGTTGCTGTGGTTTAGTGGAAAGATCCAGTGGACTAGGAACGAGAAGAATGAGTTTTTTTTTTTTTTTAAGATGGTCTTGCTCTGTTGCCCAGACTGGCATGATCATAGCTCACTATAATCTTGAATTCCTGGGTCAAGCAATCCTCCTGCCTCAGCTTCCTGAGTAGCTGGGACTACAGGTGTGCGCCACGACGCCTGGTCCATTTTAAAATTTTCTGTAGAGACAGGGTCTCGATGCGTTGCCCAGGGTGGTCTCCAATTCCTGGCCTCAAGTGATCCTCCAGTCTCGGCCTCCCAAAGTGGGTTTAAGTCTTGACTCTGAGATATATTACTTTTGTGGTGATCTAAGAGCTTTAGTTTCTTTCTTTCTTTCTTTCTTTTTACAAATAAAGTAGGACACAGAAGAACTTTGGTTTTTTTATCCCTATTCTACATCACTGAAATAAGATTATAATGAAATAACAAGGGCAAAATGCATCATAAATTGGGAAGTGCTATGTGATTGTTAGGTGTCATTATTGGCAAAGGGTAGGGCTTAAGGATGATCGTGGGAGTGCCGTCCTGAGCGTCGGTGCTGTTGTTGGTTTCACTTGGCTGAGTCTTCTAGGGATAGTTTGTCCTTGGCACCCTGATCAGTCAGGCTTCATGGCACAGTGGATCTAGGTCCAAGGTGGTCAGATAATCTCACCTACCAAAGTGCGTTTCTCTGATGTTGAAAGGAATGGGAGATACACCAAGGAGGGGGACCTTCTTTGATAGATACCCCTCACCCTTTTTTTTTTTTTTTTGAGACAGAGTTTCACTCTGTTGCCTGGGCTAGAGTGCCGTGGTGTCAGCCTAGCTCACAGCAACCTCAAACTCCTGGGCTCAAGCGATCCTCCTGCCTCAGCCTCCCGAGTAGCTGGGACTACAGGCATGCGCCACCATGCCCAGCTACTTTATATAAATATATTTTTAGCTGTCCATATAATTTCTTTCTATTTTTAGTAGAGATGGGGTCTCGCTCTTGCTTAGCTGGTCTTGAACTCCTGAGCTCAAACGATCCGCCCGCCTCGGCCTCCCAGAGTGCTAGGATTACAGGCGTGAGCCACCGCGCCCGGCCCCCCTCACCCTTTTATTGTTAGATATTTTTTTGCTTTTGAGATGGTGTCTTGCTATGTTGCCCAGGATGGTCTTGAACTCCTGAGCTCAAAGTGATCCTCCTACTTTAGCACCCAAGTAGCTGGAACTCGCCACCATGCCTGGCTTATTGTTGGATGTTTTTGGCACAGATCTGCCAGATATTGTACTGATCCCATGCATTTTTTAACTCCTGAGTAAAGAACTGTGTGTGTATACATTTTTGTCAGTTCAATTTGTTTTAGTTTTCATTAAAATAGAATTTGTAGATGTTCCATAATCCTGGGGTAGGGCATTGTGATCATCCTCGCAGGTTCGGATTGCCTGACCTTCCATCTCTGACCTTTTCCTGCAGTGACGTCCTACCAGGAAAGGATATGTCCCCCTGCAAATTTACCGTGGGGGTTGGGGTGCAGAGATACCACCCTCCATTCCTCCTTCCCCCTCTCTGACGTGGGTGCTCTGTTGTGGAGGCGGAGGCCCAGAGGAATGAGACAGAACATAGATTTTATGGGAGGGGGTGTTGGGGTTGAGGAACTGAATGGCCTTGCCTCTCTCTCACACAGGTGCTTCAGCGAAGAATCCTGTGTCTCTATCCCCGAAGTGGAGGGCTACGTGGTGGTCCTTCAGCCTGACGCGCCCCAGATCCTGCTGAGTGGCACTGCTCATTTTGCCCGTCCAGCTGTGGACTTTGAAGGACTCGAGGGGGTCCCTTTGTTCCCTGACCTTCAAATCACTTGCTCCATTTCTCACCAGGTGGAGACCAAAAAGGATGAGAGTTGGCAGGGCACAGGTAAGGGTGACTCCAGGGAGCGACATCATCGAGAGATGGGGCCAATGTCTGGAGCCGGAATGAGGGAGGAAACCTGGGGCTGGAAGTGGACGGCAACTTCAGCCTGTGTTTGCTTGGCTAGAATGACTTACCCTTAAGAAGCAGAGCAAGCAGGAAGCCATAGGTGGAAGGGAATTGTTGCGTAATGATGTTCTTGAAAACGATGCCGACTTCTCTTGAGGAAAGACCCCAGTAGGGGAGGAGCAGTGGCTGTGAGGGGATGGCTGGGTCTCAGAACCTCAGTGGACCCTTCTGCTCTCACCCAGACCCTGGCTCTCTCCACACAGTGACAGACACACGCATGTCAGATGAGATTGTGCACAACCTGGACGGCTGTGAAATTTCTCTGGTGGGGGATGACCTAGACCCCGAGCGGGAAAGCCTGCTCTTGGACATGGCATCCTTGCAGCAGCGAGGGCTGGAGCTCACCAACACGTCTGCCTACCTCACCATTGCTGGTCAGTGGGGCCTGAGAGCCTGTCCTGCTTTTGGGTGTGTGACCCTCACCGTGATTAAGCACCTGGGAAACCCCGAGGGCCCTCCTTCCAGGCCCAGGGGTGTGGCCAAGTGCCCGTCATGTACCTTCCTAGCCTGGAAGATCCTCTGGCTTTCAGACTGCCCCTAGGGGAGGTAGGCCTGGGTTCAGGCTCCAAATGTTTCCCTTCCTGCTCCTCTCCATAGTGCCCTCCCTGCCCCGGCCCCACTTCTATTTCCCCTAGGGCTTCTCTCCTCACTCCCCTCCTCCTGCTCATTTTCTCTGATGAGCTTCCTAACCCCTCATCTTCTCTATCTTCCAGCTCACTGATCGCCCGTGACACCACGGCTTTAATTTAAGTGCTCATTTCTTAATGAATAGTGGGCAGTGATGATTTGGTAGTTTCCAGAGGATGCCCTAGAGAAAATGGGAGAATTTGGGTATAACCAGTTTCCTCCTCTCTCCAGCCCCTTCCAGGGCCTCCCTGAGGACGTCTGTATTTTCCCTGCCTCGGTTTCCCTCCTGCTTGCCACCTTGCTCTGTCTTTCAGGATGTCCTTATTTCCTTCTTTCTGTTCCTACCCAGAAGCCACAGAGCCATTAGAGAAGGGCGCGCAGGAGAGGGAGCCTCGGTGCCCCCAAGTCGGGCAGAGCAGGTGGGGGTGGAGGGAGCATCTCTTCCTCAGAGAGTGCAGGTCACAGCTCTGGGCACGGTGGGCTGAGCCACTCCACAGCTTTGTGTGGTCAGCTGGTGGGAGGACGGGAGAGGCTGCTGCCCCGGGCCAGCCTCACCGAGCTGCTTCCTTGGCCCCAGGGGTGGAGAGCATCACCGTGTATGAGGAGATCCTGAGGCAGGCTCGGTATCGGCTGCGACACGGAGCTGCCCTCTACGCCAGGAAATTCCGGCTTTCCTGCTCGGAAATGAACGGCCGTTACTCCAGCAATGAATTCATCGTGGAGGTACCAAGAGAGTGTCCTTCCTTGCACAGCCACCCCACCGGCCTCTGGCAAAGAGCCAGGGTGGCGTGGACGTGGAAGTGTGGAGGGAGCTGGACATCACGGTGGGTGGAGGAGGAAGAGGAGGAGGCGGACGTGGAGGAGGAGGAGGAGGAGGAGGAGGAGGAGGAGGAGGAGGTGGGGGGCAGCAGTGAGGAGGAGGAGCTGGGCTCTAGAGAGGTGGGGAGGACCTAGGGACAATCGGGTGTGCCCACGGAGCCCTCCCTCTGCCCAGGTCAACGTCTTGCACAGCATGAACCGGGTTGCCCACCCCAGCCATGTGCTCAGCTCCCAGCAGTTCCTGCATCGTGGTCACCAGCCTCCCCCTGAGATGGCGGGACACAGCCTGGCCAGCTCCCACCGAAACTCCAGTACGTAAGGCTGGGTAGGCTGGGCAGGGAGGGGTGGTGGCAGGCGACTGGGTTGGGCATAGGAATCCTCCTCTTCCTCCCTGGGAGGGAAGGCGGGGGTGGAACAGTGGGTTCTGTTCCCTGTGCTATCTGCTTTAACAGACAGCTGTGGACCAATGCCTGGGTCCTCTGAGGCATTAACTTTCCCTTGTGAAGAACATGAGCCTTGTGTCATTGCAGGGTGTGCTTATGCCTGGAATCATAAAGTCAGTGTGGGGTTTAGGTGTCTTTGTCATTCCTGCTGCTGTCCATCTCGCCCTCCGCACCCTTCAAGCCCTAAACAATATCAAATTAGCCCAGGACCTAAGAATCCTCTGTGGTGAAGCTATCAAGTATTTATTAAGCACCTACTGTGTATTAGCTCTCTCCCAAGATGATATAAAAGAATTATAGGATACATGTAGTCCCTATCCTTAAGGGGAGAGTTGGTACTATTACATGTGTAGTTATGTGCTACCTGTAAAGTCATAACAATATTTCTAAAACAAAATATGCAAATTTGCAAAGTATTACATCTAGCCAGAATGCTGCCCTTCAAAGCGATCTTTTTCCCTGGCCATAGTCCTTTACCAGTGGTGCAATTTTTATTTTTTACTTTATTTTTTTTTTTGAGACAGAGCCTTACTCTGTCACCCTGGGTAGAGTGCAATGGCATTATCATAGGTCACTGCAAACTCAAACTCCTGGGCTCAAGGGATCCTCTTGCCTCAGCCTCCTGAGTAACTGGGACTACAGGTGTGTGCCACCGTGCCTGGCTAATTTTCCTAATTTTAGTAGAGACTGGGTCTTGCTCTTGCTCAGGCTGGTCTTGAACTCCAGAGCTCAAGCGACCCTCCTGCCTTGGCCTCCCAGACTGCTAGGATTACAGGCTTGAGCCTCCGCACCCGGCCTTTGTTTTCCACTTTAAGAGTTGCTTAATTGTAGAAAAACTAGAAAATATAAGTAAAAAAAAGAAAAATCAGCCACAATTCCATCATAGAGAGGAAACCAGTATTACTATTGTATATTATATTCCAGTCTTTTTTCTATGCATTTTTTTCCTTTTTACAAAGTTGCAATCAAACTATTTTGTAATCTGATGTAAACGCCACTTAATATTCTAAAACAAGTATTCTCCCACATTATTAAAAACTGCAAACTGATGCTGATGTTGCTGAAATGATTTTTGGAATCCCTTTACAGAATTGCTTTCAAAACCAATTTATGAGATGCATTTATTTTTGTTACTTTTTGGACACACCTTGCTTTTGGCCCTGTTCTGTATTACCCAACTTCTTCACCCACTTTTGTCAGAGTTGGCTCTGGATATCATTTTAAAAGTTTTTAAACATTAAGCCCATTGTCAAAGGCTGTAGATTTGTCCCTTTTGAAAAGAGTCAAAAGGTTGTGTCACAGGGTCCGAAGGCAGTTCCCTAAGGGGTTCCACTAATGCTTTCTTGGAAGAAGTTCATGGTCTCTGAACACTGTATGAAAGTATAGAACTCATTTCAACATATGTAATGGGAATAATGGGAATATGAACACAGGGAGGTCTCATTGTGTGCCAGGCACCATGCTGATGGGATTTACACATACTCATTTAGCCATTACAAACAACAAACGAAATTATACCCTTTAAAGGCAAGAAAATGGAGGCATAGAGAGGTCAAATACCTTACCCAAGGTCACACAGCTATAAAGTATCAGAACTTCAATCCAGGCAGCATGATTTCAGAGTCTATGCAGTAACCATGGCCCTCCACCCTCTCCCCATGTGTTCGCTGCTTAAAAAAAAAAAGTCTTGTTACTTTAGATTTGCGCCTAATTTGGGGGAGTTCCTGAGGGGCTTCCCAGGGCTTCTTTGTCTGAGGCTAGCTCCCCTGGTTCCCCTAGTGATGCAGTCTGCTTGCCTCCCCTCAGGCAGTGGTCACCACCTACACTGTCTCTTGTATTTTCTTTTCCCTGGGACTGGTTCCCTTCTTCCTTGTTTGTTCTGAAAACAACTGCAGACACCTTTTTAAGTGTTCTCCTGTGATTTGTTGCAGCAAAGTGGTGGAAGTCAGGCTGAGGAGGGCGTATAAGGCATAACCAAGTTGCAGAGGTTCAAAGAAGCTTCACACAATATGTGGTCAATAGAAACAGCTTAGCAAACTAAACCTGTTTTTTTTTTTTTAATAGACTCTTGGGGCCAGCTATATAAATGTTTTTTCTTCTCGTGATTCCCTAGCTCTTTCTCCAGTTCTTTCCTTGGGAATCATCTCATTTACCATTTTCTGGGTTGGACACTGGGTCTGGCTACTCTGGTTAGGGTCAAGGTAGCTGTGAGTGCTGCTGGGCGTGGCCAGATTCTCGGTCCTGACTTGCTTTGCTAAGAGGCCCCAGGTGAGGGAGTCCTTCTTCCAACTGCCCCAGAGCTTCCTGCCCTGGCTGGCCTGGCAGGCAGCGTGCCTCACCCCTCAGCCCCTGGAGGAGCAGTGTTTGTAACACCACCCTTGCTCCCCCCTCACAGCGAGGCCACCCTTGCTCCCCCCTCACAGCGAGGCCACCCTTGCTTCCCCCCCCTCACGGCGAGGCCACCCTTGCTTCCCCCCTCACAGCGAGGCCACCCTTGCTCCCCCCTCACGGCAAGGCCATCCTTGCTTCCCCCCCTCACGGCGAGGCCACCCTTGCTTCCCCCCCTCACGGCGAGGCCACCCTTGCTCCCCCCTCACGGCGAGGCCACCCTTGCTCCCCCCTCACAGCGAGGCCATCCTTGCTTCCCCCCTCACAGCGAGGCCACCCTTGCTCCCCCCTCACAGCGAGGCCACCCTTGCTCCCCCCTCACAGCGAGGCCACCCTTGCTTCCCCCCCCTCATGGCGAGGCCACCCTTGCTTCCCCCCTCACGGCGAGGCCATCCTTGCTCCCCCCTCACAGCAAGGCCATCCTTGCTTCCCCCCCCTCACAGCAAGGCCATCCTTGCTTCCGCCCCTCACGGCGAGGCCACCCTTGCTCCCCCCTCACGGCGAGGCCACCCTTGCTCCCCCCTCACGGCGAGGCCACCCTTGCTCCCCCCTCACAGCGAGGCCATCCTTGCTCCCCCCCTCACAGCGAGGCCACCCTTGCTCCCCCCTCACAGCGAGGCCACCCTTGCTTCCCCCCCTCACAGCGAGGCCATCCTTGCTTCCCCCCCTCACGGCAAGGCCACCCTTGCTTCCCCCCCCTCACGGCGAGGCCACCCTTGCTTCCCCCCCCCACAGCAAGGCCACCCTTGCTTCCCTCCTCACAGCGAGGCCATCCTTGCTCCCCCCCCCACAGTGAAGCCACCCTTGCTTCCCCCCCCACAGCGAAGCCACCCTTGCTTCCCCCCCCACAGCGAGGCCACCCTTGCTTCCCCCCCCACAGCGAAGCCACCCTTGCTTCCCCCCCCCACAGCGAGGCCACCCTTGCTTCCCTCCTCACAGCGAGGCCATCCTTGCTCCCCCCCCCACAGTGAAGCCACCCTTGCTTCCCCCCCCACAGCGAAGCCACCCTTGCTTCCCCCCCCCACAGCGAAGCCCAGCCTCTCCACCCTGTGTTCTGAGCTCATGTCCCGGCCCATCGAGCTTCCCTCTGAGATGCACTTGAGAGCAGCAGTTTGCCTTTCCCCTGTTTTGGCCGAGTAGGGCTCTGAGCTCATAGCTCCCCTGAGGGCACTGGTGATTGCCGTCACCTCACCTGAGCTCACAGGCAATGCGCTCCCTGAGTCCCCTTCCATACGCCTTTTCTGACTCCACAAGGTGTTCACTCCCTTTCACCTCCCAACCCCCAAGAGAAACCAGAATTATGGTTTCACAATATCAAACTGCTCTAAACATGCAGACGCAGTAAGAGGTACGATCTTGTCCACTGGGATGGAGGCTCATTTCTCTGAAGCTCCTGAGTGCACCAGAAATGCGAGATCACTGTGAACCGGAACCATCAGGGAAGGTTTTGTGGCACATATAAGAGCTTGAGCTTGGACCTTGAAGGGTAGAAGGGATTTGGGATGGGCATGAGTGAACTGGGGTGGGTGGGTTGTTGGGGGTGTTTATGGCTAGGGAGAATAAGGTCTGAGAAGGGTGAGACAAGATGATGAAGACATTTATCCAGTCATCCTAAACTTTGATGTCCACCAGAACCACCCCGGGAGATTTAAAAACTGTTGACACCCAAATTACACCCCATACCAATTAAGGCACAATGTCTGGGGGTGGGAGTCAGGTACCAGTGGTATTTAAAGATCCCCACATGATTCCAGTGTGCAGCAAAGTTTAGGAATCACTTCCCTACTTTGTTTCCTGCAAGTATGTGAAGGTTTGCAGAAAGACCTACAATGCAATAGGATAAAAACGAAAATGAATTAGGAAGTAAGAAGGAAAAGATACAGATGAAAGAAGAATAAGATGCGGCCAGGGACACCATTATGAGACACCAAGCAGTTGCTACAGTGGGCCAGAATTTTGACTCTGAGCTTCTTTGTAGCTAAATCAAAAGGGAACTTGAACAGTTATGAAAGTCACATGATAGGAGGCAACTGATATGTCACCAGAAGCCCTGGGACTGAGAGCAGAAAGAAGTCTCTCCTGAGGCTCTGCATACAGATGGCACCATTCCGGGCTGTGGACAGGGCTTCCAACAGTGTCCTTACAATCAAATGGGCCATTTGCTAAATTACCCCTTAATGCTGGCTCTGGAGGTCATTCAAGGCCAGAATTAACAGCTTAGATCTAATGTAGCAAGAAAAGTTGATTGCACTTTTTAATTCGTGATTTTTGTCTGTAGCTAATTTAAAAAATGCCCCCATCTGCCTGGCCTCCTGGCTCATCTTAAACTAATTAACCAGACTTGTTTGCCTAGAGAAAGAATGTCTGCATTTTGTCTTTCTTGTGGTCCTTTCTTATTCTCCTGGCAATCAACTTGTCATTTCCTTCATTAGGCCAGGGACTCAGAGGGAAACCTGCACTGATTAAGGAACAAACCAGAAGCTTTAGCTTGTCATCGCTGTGCCCATAGAGCGAGTTCACCTGCTTTGGCCTCCACTCTGAGGGGGGTCGCACTCCTTCTAGAGCCTGGACTTAGCCACGGAGCTATCTGCCAGTGGGGTCTTGTCTGTGGGCGTGGAGACCTAGGAGGGACTGTTTCCTGCAGATGGGGAGAAAGGGCAGCTCTGTCTCCGTCTTCCCTCCTCCACTAACCCCAGGCAGTTGGGAAACACCGATCCGGCCAGCCCATCTTCGCCTCGGAGCCTGCTGCCCCGCCCTAGCAGAGCCTGCTCTGACTGGCGCCTGGCCCCAAGTGGGCAATGGGTCAGGTCAGGATGGGGACCAACTTGGCAGAGAGCCATCAGGGTGGCCTCAGGGAGGTGTGCGGCTGCCGGCCTTCCCAGGCAGGGCCTTTCCACACAACTGGTTGGCCCTGGGTTGTGCGGCAGCTGAGTGTGCTGGCTGCTGAGGTGGGGCGGTCTGCAGAAGCGGGTGTGCGGGGCTCCTGGGCCGTGTGCTTCTCTACTCTCTGCTCTGCCCCTTGACATGTGAGTCTCAGGCTGTAGGTAAATTTGGGACTGGGCTGCATGGTAATATTCACGTGTGTGTGGCCCTATGGGCTTGCTGTGTGACTACTGGTCTCTTGTGTGTCTGGGGCACACATACGTGGAATAGCAGCAACGGGACTGCCCAGGGTCGAGCTGCCGTGTGCACACTCAGTGGCCAGGAGTGTGCACCCATGTGGGGTGTAGTGACCCAGCTGTCCGTGAGGGCCGTGGGCCTGGGGGTGCGTGTGTGGAGTCTCTACCTCCGCCTGCTGTCCCTGGGGCTGAGGGCTCTGCAGCTCTGCCTCCTTGTGTGTTTCCGAGTGCTGTGTGTTTGTGTGCAGGAGTCCGGCAGGGCTGTGCTTGCAGCTGCGTGCTCCGTGGCCCTCACGGCCCACATCTGTAGTGTTTGTGTCTTTCTCCAGGGGGTTGCCTTATCTGCCCAGCTGGTGGGGAGCTGGGTGACGCTGCACGGTTGGCTCTACTGTGCCTTGCTGGAGATGCTCAGACACATTCCTTCGATCCTATTGTGTGAGCAGGCTGCCAGGTGGCTGGCGCGGGCTGGGGTGCGGGCCGGCAGAGGCCTGGTGCAGTTATGGGGTGTCATGACCTTTGTCCAGCTGTGTGCCCACACGGTCTTCTTGGGCATATGCCTGTGCACGCATATCTGCTTTGCCACCATCAGCTCGAAGGTCCGTGTGAGGGTGCATGTGCCCTTCTCTGCCTCTCTGCCCTTCTGGGTCCGTGCCCCCCTGAGCCTGGGCATGAGGCTGTGGGGCCAGAGGCACAGGAGGGCCAAGGGGGAGGCAGGTACACCTCAAAGGGAGATATGGGGGGGTCAGGAGCCCCAGACAGCCAGGAGTCCCGAGCCCACCAGGAGAAGGGAGGTGTCTCGGAGCAGGCATGAGCTTAGTCCAGGTGGGTAAGTGAAGGGGCTGCTCCTTGCCCCTTGGGTCTGTCCCCACCCTTGGGTGCCAGCACCTCCTTCCTGGCAGCCAGGCTAGGCTTGGAGCTGCTTCTCCTGCACCAGTCAAGCTGTTTGCTGGCCTCTCTGCTTGCCCCACCGGGCACTGGGCGCCTCTTTCCTAGGCTGAGTGGTCTCTGGGAAAGGCATAGGCAGAGTGGCAGGTGCGACTGCAGGGCTTGCCCTCTGTCCTCTGAGGATAGGGCTGTTCGTGACAACTCTGGGCTGGGAGCCTTTCTGCTCGGCTGTCTTCGCCTCCCTTTGCCCGTCTGCTTCCCCCTGTACGCCCTTTTGACCCTGGCAGCAGCCACTCTGCTCCCCTCCCCCTCTCGTCTCCTGCCTTCCCTGTGGGTCTGTTTCTCTTGCAGTTCCTCAGGGTGTGCCCCTCTTCTAGACCACCGTGGGCCTGCCCTCTCCTATCTGGGACGCCCTCTGCCTGGGCTGCCTTCTCCCCCAGGCCCCGCTCTCTGTGTCCGAGTCCCCCCCAGTGTGCCTGGCCACCCCCGCTCACCGCCACGCTCCCCCACAGTGGTCCCGAGTGCTGCGACTCTCATCATCGTGGTATGTGTGGGCTTCCTGGTGCTCATGGTCATCCTGGGCCTCGTGCGCATCCACTCCCTCCACCGCCGTGTCTCCGGGGCCGACGGGCCCCCGGGGGCCTCCAGTGACCCCAAGGACCCTGACCTCTTCTGGGATGACTCAGCTCTCACCATCATCGTGAACCCCATGGAAGTGAGTGGCCCTGGGGGATGGGGAGGTCCACAGGGTCAAGACTGAGCCTAATGAGGGGCCGGCCCTGGGCCAGGGTTCCGAGCAGGGCTGCAGTGGGCGGGCGGTGGGGAGGAGGGCACTGGACAGAGGGAGGTGTGGCTCCAGAAATAGAGACCGCTGAGCCGCCGCCGCCCTGTCGGGGCCTCTAGTCCTATCAGAGTCGGCAGGCCGGCATGGCGGGGGCTGCCGGTGGCCAGCAGGAGGACGAGGACAGCAGTGACTCGGAGGCGGCCGATTCCCCCAGCAGTGACGAGAGGCGCATCATCGAGACCCCCCCACACCGCTACTAAGGCCTACACCTCCCCCACACGGAGGGAGAAGTCTGCCCTGGGGAGACAGAGACACCCCCAGACAAGGGAGGACATTCTGAGAGAAGAGAGACCAAGAGGGAGAGAGCGCTTCACTACGAGTCATCCTTTAATCTCAAAACCCCAGCGGGCCCCAATGGAGTCTGCCCCCTGCGCCCCTGGCCCACCGCTGCCCTCACTGCTGGGCTGCCCTGGCCCTGGTGCCCCTGGCCATGGCCGGTGGGAGAGTGGGCCGGACGACTCCAGCTGCCCTTTCTGCCCCCGACGGCAGCCGCCCCCGAAGCGTCAGCGGCAATGGCTGGGCTGGGGTGGGGTCGCGGAAAACCTTACTCTCCCTTTCCCTCCCACCCCCACCCCCTTGGCTGGGCCCTCCCTGCTTCTCTTGTGATCCCCCACCTGTTTCCACTTCACCCTGGGGATCCCTGCTTCTCCACCTTTCCCCGTTTCCTGCCTTCCTGTCCTCTTTCCCCTCCTGCCCTTGCTGCCCCGAGGTCCCACAGCCCCCACCCCTTCCCCCGGCACCGGGACCCGGTGTGGCTAGGTTGTGGGGACCGGAGGGGGAGTGGGGGCCCCGGGTGTATTATATATAATGTATATTTTTTCAATGTTGTCGTGAGCGCAGCCCGTGTTCCTGTGTGCAGCTCACGGCCTTGTGTGTGCGTGTGGCATTGTCATGTCCTGGGGAAGGGGTGGGGGGAGGGCGCGGTGAGGGAAGGGACACATCCTAGGGTTTTCAAATAAAACAACCAGAAAAAAAGCTCTGTGAGCTGCCTCCTGCCTGCCCGGTCCTGTGTGGGCACGGCTGGAGGCTCTCGGGCCTCTGGGACTGGTCGGGTCTTCTCGCAGGGCTGAGGGGAGGGGACAGGGCTGGTTGTCCCAGGGCCCTGACTGGGTAAATCCCCAGAACACCAAGTCACTGAGAAATTAAGTTGGGGACAGATGGTTCCCACTCTTTCTTCCCTCAGCATCCCCTAGAAAAGTATAGACAACTCATGGAATACTGCAGACACGTGGGCAGATGTCCTGTGCTTTGTGGGGACCCTAAGACAGTCCCGCCCCATCACTTGAACCTTGCACCTGGAGTGCACAGGCTCCCAGCCGGGAGTCCGAGGGAGAAGGCAGGCAGCCCTGCTGCTGCACCACAGGGGTCTGCAGACTGACTGAGGCTGAGCCTCCCTTGCTGACCAGTCCTCGGCCTGCAGGCCCTGGGCACCTCTGCTGTGCCCATGTCCACGTGGCTCCCCTCACGTGGCTGGTGAGTGGCCTCAGCTCTCCACGCTGACCCAGCAGCCTGGCCGGAGAGTGGGCAGATTCTGGCCCTTCCTTGGACTTTTGGGCCACTGGTTCTCTGGCCCAGGGCTTCCTTAAGGACGGTGCCAAGATGTGGTTATTAAGAAGCGTGAGCTGCTGGTGGGAGCATCCCTCCTGTGCTGTCCTTGGCCCAGGAAACACCGGGGGCCTGAGTTCTAGCTCCTTTCTGTGGAATGAGGGGGTTGGGGCGCCCGTAAGGCTTCACCGGTTTTTGTGGCTGCCTGCAGTGCAGTCGAGGTGGAAGCGAGAGCTCCACCGACGCCCATCCCTACCTCCTCGCCCGAGACATCAGCTCCCGGCTGAACGGTGACGGCTGTGTATTTGTAGCTCCCACCCTGACCTCTCTCCTAACATGAATTTGCAGCTACCTATTGGTCTCTCCACCTGCCCATCCTGTGCCCGGAATTCTCTGTTACTTTTCCCTGTCACCTTTCACCCAGTCACCTAAGCCAGAAACCTGGGAGTCAGTCTCGATTCCTCCCTCAAGGGAATCAACCCCATGTCCAAATGGTGACAGCTGATCTGTCATTCCTACCCCTTAAAATCTCTCCAGTGGGTCTTTGTCCTTCTCTTCCCGCTACTGCTGTGCCACCACCTGGTCTGTGGCACGAGCCTCCCAGCCCCTCCTCCTGCCCTGTCTCCAGCGTCTGGCTCTGCTCCAGCCCATCCTCAACCCTGGGCCTCAGTGACCTCTCTAAAGTACCACTCTGCTGTACCACTCTCCTCCTCAGGACCTTCCCCACCTCCCTGTCACTGCCTGGGCAAGTCCCGATGCCTTGGCAAGCCCTTTAACACAGTGGGTCAGGTTCTGCCTCCCTCCTTCTCTGGGCTCTTTGCTGCCACCATCCCTGTGCCCCTGCGGTCCAGTCACACTAAGCACGTGTGCCTCCCAAACCTACCCTGTTCTTTCTTGCCTCTGTATCTGCACATACTGTTCCCCCTGCCTAGCGTGTCCTTTCCACAGTAGGGGCTCAGTAAACGACGAGTGTGTGATGCGCATGGCCCTCAGACTCAGAAGACTTCCCGGTAGGAGGAGAGAGGAGAGCTGCGTTGGTGGCCCACGATGCGGGAGGTCTGAGGACAGAGTGTGGCTGAGCAGATGCCCCGGAGCAGCCTCCCCGAGGTGGTCTGCCCAGACACCACCGGACATTCCAGGGTTTTGGCAATACTGCTGGGACGCAGCCCTGTTCATCCTGGAGTCCCTGAGTCTCAGAGTGAGGGCTCAAAAGTCAGAGACTTCAGCCGTCTGAGAGCTTTAGCTCTCAGGGGAGGGAGAGTTTTTAGTTTGTGGTCCTGAATTTCAGTGGATTCAGCCCCTCTCCTCCCTCGTGTCACCCTCCTCGTCCTCACTCACGCCCCCGTCTCAGAGGCCACAGGTTCCCACGCAGAGGAGCAGAAGCCAAGTGGGTTGCGTTATGTCCGTGTTTGCCCTTGGAGCCTCCTGCACTGTCACCGAGACTTGGGCCTTGGGCGTCTTCATTCACCTCCGGTTCGAGCTTCAGGGGAAGGGAGCCGATGGGTGAGAAGGCAAGCTTGTGTGAACTCTGCCCCCGTCTTGGTGGACACAGCCCTGCAGAGTGCCGAATGGCAGCATGTGGTCCTTCTATTAGCGTCTGCCCAACCTTGGCCCGACTCTTGGCCTTCCTGGATCAGCTGTCTCTAGGACCAAGCATGGGTTTTTTCTGAAACTCAACCATTCTACCTGAGGGCCCTGGAAACTCTCTCTGGGATCAGAGTCACTGACCACTGATTATTTCTTGTGGGCATAACCTTTCTCACCCCTCTTCTCCACCCTCAGTGATTGACAGTCCAGGCCCTGGCGCATGGTTACCACTGGCTCCCTAGGTGACAGTTGGGGGCGTCGAATGTCCTGGTGGGGTAGGGTGCAGGTGGGAGCCTGGAGGCCTGGGGAACACGGTGAACTCCTTGTGCCACTTCATGCCCCGAACTTCTGCTCTCACTCACCGACTCTCCCTCCCACTCTCAATCTCTGTCTCTCTCTGAGACACACACACACACACACACACACACACACACACATGATCACACACACTGGAAACAGGAATCGGGTGCGAGGCAGGATGCCAGCTTGATATTGCAGGGAAAGGGCACCAGGCAGGAGTCCAGATGAGCTTTTATTTTGTTGCTCAAGATCTCCTGGAAAGATGTTTCCTGACTTCCTGCACAGAAGCTGGCAAAGCCTCAGGGCGTCAGGCCTTGGGCAGGGTTTCTAATTCACCTATTCCCAATTTAATTTGAAACAGGAGACACATTTCCCTTGGCCTCGCTCAAATCTGTCTTTCTGTAATGGAAGGCCGTTTTCCTCTTAAGTCCGCTGTCTGCAATGAAAATTAATTAGCTTGTCGAAAGACGCATGATGGAAAGACGCCCTTGGGGAAAAGCAATGCTGTAGAGGCAGATACATTAACCACCAGTTCTAGAACAGAGAGTGTTCTTCTTCCTCATACCAGACCAGACACCTGAAAACTTGCCTTTGTGCGTCAGGACAGGTGGACACAAACATAGTGGAGGTGTGCAGGGGTGTGGCTCTGCCCACTTCCAAAGTCTGAATTCCACCCTGCAGCCTTTGGGCTGATGCACCTTCAGCAACAATTCTGAGATCTCTACCTGCCAGTGCCCACCCTGGGGGCTTTGTTTGTAGGCCAAGAAGGACACATCTGCTCCCAGCCTTCTAGGCGCCATGGAAGATCCATGTTCCCTTCATATTCTAGTTCCACATCAGCTTCCTCCCAAAGTGGATCTCTCACATCCCCCAGCCCTATCACAACTCCGCGCCCTTCTGGGCTGTGCTGGTCCGGTGGAGCTTTCAGACGCTGTGCTGTTTCCTGGGGGTGTCCATAAGCACGAGCTGAGGACAGTGTGTGTCCAGTAGGTTCCTCTGTGCACTGTGGGTTTAGTTTCCCAAACTCCACCTCCTGGGGAATCCTGTCTTCACCGGGCATCCTGTGGGTGCTTTGGGGCTGCTCCCTCTGGCAGCCTCTGGGAGAGAGGAAGAACGGGAGGAAGGGCGGTAGGTGTGGAGAGAGAAGGGTGAGCCCAGGCAGGTGGCGTGTGTGACAGACAGGAGGAGGAGCTGGGCGTCTACCTCCACGGTGCAGCCTCTCCTGGGCACCACGCTGCTGAGCACTTAAAATATCCACATCCTGCAGGAAGAGGACAGATGAGAGGCTAAATTTAGCGACAGTGGGTAGGAGGAGGGAGGGTGAGGGCTCTAGGATGTGGTGGAGCTGGCTTTGTCAGAAAAGGGGGAGGAATTCTGTTTCCTGGGTGGGGATCCTGGGAGCCTCTGTTTCGATATCCCATCTCAAAGACCTGACCCCAGTTTCTGAAGTTCTCACCTCAACTCTGTCTCTCTGTCTCTCCCACCTCTCCATCAGATGTGGTTTTTCCCCTTCAACACTTGCAGTTTGGGATTGCGCCACCGTTTCTCCTTGGGGCGCCATGTGGCTGGCTCTGGGGGAAGAGGCTGTTAACTGGGGTAAAAGCGACATTAGAGAAGACCTCTGATTTTTAGTTAGGTCACTAAAAGGAGAATAGTCTTCCTTCCATGGCATGACAGAGAGGGAAAATAAGTCCAACAGGCATGAAGCAGTGAAGAGAGGCCAACACACCCTCCAGAAGACAACTGGGTAGAGCCCTAGTGTCCCGGGACTAGGGTGGACGTGGGTGGCTCATGCTACCTGCCCTCTGAAAGTTTGCAGGCCCTTGCAGACCACTAGGACAGTGGCCCTCTCCCCAGGACCTGCTCTTGCAATGCCATCTTGTTGCTTTGAGGAAATCCCAAAGTGCAGAGGGCCCTCTTGCTGGTGGTGGGAACGGGGTGGAGAACACGGAATTTGCTGTCAATGCTGCCTGTGTTCAAATCCGAGCAACTCAGTGTTCAGGCTTGGTCTTGCACTTTGCTAAGCTTGGGTTCATCACCTCCAAGGGAGAGCTGCTCACTCAAGGAGCTGAGTGAGGCTTAAACAAGATAACTTCCTCTGAGGTGACTCAGAATCAGCACGCGGTAAAGTACATGATACGTGTTAGCTATTGTTGGTCTTAATTATCAGGAGGTGGACAGAACCATGCCTCACCCAGTAGGACGGGGTCTTTACAAGCATGAAGTCTTACGGATGGCAGAATCCCTAAAGTTCCTTCCATTCGAAGGTCAGACAGCTTGGGGTTGGGGTTTTGAACACGTGCTTTGGAGCCAGACACACCTAGGTTTTTTTCACCTTGGCAGCTTATAGATGCTTATTGCAGCTAATGTCCATAGGAGAATGACTGTTTTTATCATTGCCGGGCTTTTTAAAACAGGGACAGGGTTATTTTTTTTAATAGATAGGGGCTTTAGCAAACAGGAGCTGCTAGAGTCTTGGTAAGCAAGCTCTCACAGGTTTTTGGGTGCCAGCTTCGGTGACTGACCTTGAGCTACATGGGCAGAGGTGACCTTTTACAGTATTGCACCCAAGGCAAAGATAGGGATTAGCACCATATAGATGGCTTTTTGATCTCATCTCAAAATGAGTAGAATCTCAGGTACAAAAGCCTTTTAGGTAAGCATTGGTGGATGAAACAATTTTTTGTTCTGTTGTGTTTTTCAGCCAGGGTTTCAGGTTGAGCCTCAGGCCTCGAAATGGGCTAAATTCCACTCCTGAGCCTGTGTGTGTAAACTTTGTGCAGGCCTAAGTAGGCCGTGTCTGGTCAGTGTCTTGTCATTGTATCATGGAGTAAGAGAGTGAAGCGTGGAGGGGCCAGATCACAAGGCCTGTCCAAAAGCTCCGAAGAGTCACCCCCAGTGACCTCAAGGTAGCTCTTGAATTGTAATCCTTTGGTTAATTATACGGTCCTTGGCCATGAAGTTGAATTTTGGAGACCCAGATTGTGGCTTTATCTACTGAGGGTGTCATATTTTTTCCAATGAATAGATCAGAAGGAGTAGGAATCCTTTATTGTGTACCATTTTTTTTTTTTTTTTTGTTAAGCTAGAGAGATAATTGAACTTATGGGCAAACCCAAAGACTTAGGAAGGCAACTGAAAGTGCCTGTGAAAATTCTAACGCTAAGAATCAGATTTGCTCAAGGAATCCAGGAAGAACTGGTTAAAGATAGCAACAACAACAAAACATAGGATTTGGTCTTGCTCTTGGAATAGGTGCAGTGAAAATTAAAAGAAAAATAAAAGGCTGACTAAGATGGAAGAAGAGAGAGATTTCACTGGAAGAAAGATTTATGGTCTATGAAGACAGGTTAGACCCATATGAAAGGAAAGTGAGGTCTTTGAGGCCAGGCCGGGCGGGTATGAAAGAGATGTTTGTGTATCTAATGACCCTTAGCTAGACGATTAGAAAAGAAAGGCCACTGACAGGGCTACAGAGTCCGGTAAGACAAGGGCAATACAGAAGGAATGCAGAGCCTATCACGTGAGGACAACTTGCCGGGAGCTAGGTGTGGGTTGCAGTGGCATTCCACCCACCTAAGACGGGAGAGGGTATAATGCGAAAGATGCTGATGGGAACTGTGAAACAGGCCAGCTGAAAGCCGGGCCTGTGGTCAGCAGAGGTGAATCTATCAGGGGAATGCTCCGTGAGGTCACCGGTGAGAATTCCCTTGGCAGCACGTAGCTCCCTTGTCCTGCTCTTCAGTCTGACAAGAAACTGTTTTATAGCACTGTCTTAGTCACTTTGGGCTACAGTAACAGAATATCATCGCCTGGGTGGCTTAAAGGACAAACATTTATTCCTCACAGTTCTGGTGGCTGGGAGGTCTAAGATCCAGGTGTTAGCAGATTTGGTTCCTGGTGAGGACTTTGTTCCTGGTTTACAGATGGCTGTCTTCCTGCTGTGTCCTCACACAGTGGAGAACAGACAGAGTGAGGACAAGCTCTCATGTCTCTTCTTATAAGGACACTAATCCCATTCATGAGGGCTCCACACTCATGGCTTAATTACTTCTCAATGGCTCTACCTCCTAATACCATCAACTGAAGGTTAGGATTTCAACATACGAATTTAGGGGGGCTTTAGTGGGGAACATAAGCCTTCGATCCATAACAGTCACTAATTTTTTGACCTAATAACTTCAGCCTTCCTGTGAAGGTCAAACTGCTCTGCTTAGTGGGGTAAATGACACGTAGAACTTGGCACAGAGATGGTAAGGTAAATGACAATATTTTGATGTTAAGTTTAAAAAATCTGTATGAATTTAAGTTAAACCTAAATTTAAGTTAAGCCTTGTGTTTTCAACTTAAACTATGTTGATTTTAGACCAATGACTTTTAGTTGAAAGGTATAAGACATTGTTCAAGTTTATAAACAGTAATAGACAAATCAAACATCTGAACATGGCAAATCAACTAATTAGATTTATAAGAGTTGCTTAAGTTGTAAGAAAGATTTTGCATATAAGGACTTTAAGTCTATTTTTTCAAGAAATTAAAGTCATGAGGAAAAAAATCAAATATATTAAGCATATAAATATGGTCTAAAACAGTTATGAAAATTTTACTAAGTTTGTAAATGGGACTAATTGTTAAGGAAATTTAAATCGTTCAAGTTGAGTTAAACATCAATCAAAGAACAAGTAAAAGTGATTTTTTTTTAAAAAACCTACACTTATACATAGAATTTCAAGATTTGTAAGTTGAATTTAAAGGCTTAAGCAAAATCAGGTTTTATACTTATAATTTTAATGAATTAAATATTAATTAAAAACTCAGGCAACTGGAAATAGTCTTTTCCACACACATAAGACATTAAAAATATTCACAATGATGGGGGCGTGTGTGTGTGTGTGTGTGTGTGTGTGTGTGTGTGTAACTTTTATCAGTAGTTGGATCAGAAAGAGTGACGGGATCTGAAGAAATCTAAGAGACAGAGAAGAGATGGCCCAGAAAAGACTGGAAACCCTGAGGAAGGTTTGGTTCAGGACAGGGTTGAGAATGGAGCCTCGAAACTGCAGTGGAGCCCACGGTAGAACACCTAAAGACTGGAAGACTGAAATAACCATACAGTTCTCAACTGGAGAATTTCACAGTCACTGGTGTGGCCCAACACTGTTGACCAGAAAGGTGGATTGTTCTAGAGCCTGTCAGTTGCTCACTAAACTTTGTCCCAGCTCATCGTGGGCACTCAGCCAGCTTACATTCCTAGCCTCCTCTGCTGTTAAGGTGGCCACGTGGCTGAGCATTAGCTAAGGAACGTGAGCATTCAGCCACGCCAACCTCTTGATTGAAGAATCCTCTCAATGGAGTTAAATTTCATAGTCACTGGAATGGACTGACATGAAAACCAATATTTCCTCCTTTCCTCCTCTTCTGTAGACACTTCTTAGTCTCTACCATGGGTGTTGGCTGCATAGTTACACAGTCTCTTACCTGCAATTCTGAAATCCACAAAACTCTGAAAACTATGACCAAAAGTGTTTTTAATAACACTTGATAAACACTTTAATAAACACCTGAATGAATGTTGATGCCAAAATTCACTTGGTGGCACAAACTTTCCTGAACAGATGAGGCTATTTATAGACTTCATTTCAGAGTAAATATTCATATATTTTGCAGAAGCAGAATTGTGTTTTTGATTCTAGGGTGCTGCCCCAAACCTGTCTGGGGAAGATATGTAATTATAATAATGTAAACTAGTATTAATACACATACTGTAGTACCTTATTAAAATCCCCAAAGTTTTGAATACCAAAACACACTTGGCTCCAGGAGTTCCAGATAAGGCATTGTGGACCTGAGGAATGTAGCACTGGATGTGTAACATATTGTGCTGGATTCTGGGAACACTACTTCGCTTGGGATATAATCACTTTTGAACTAGAGAACCCATCTGGTGCCTTTGCCATTTTCAACATGAGCTTTCCAAGGTCACTGTGCGTGGGCAGCTGCATCGAATTGGAAAGGGCCAGAGTCAGAGGCTGGAGTACGGGGGGATTTCACAAGCCAGGCCTGAAAGTAGCATTTATTATCCTGCTTGTGTTCCCTGAACTACTGTTCAGGCGTATGACCACCTTAAAGCGGAGGAAGCTAGGAAACGTAGCTTAGCCGTGTGCCCACTGTGAGGAGGAACCGGGCGTAGTAATCAGCTGGCGGTCTCCACAGCAGTCCAGCCTTCTGGTCACCAAGCTTCCATTTCGGTTTTCTTCTCCACTAGAGAACACACTTACCTCCTCCCCAGGGAACATACCCAAGTCCCTTGCAGGTGCGGCATCCAGCTCAAATTCCAGAATTTGGGGTGGTGTGTGGTATTCTCCATGTCACTCCTGGTCTGGTGATGGATGAGCTAAAAAGATAGGTTATCTGAATCCTGCCTTTCCCCACAACCTTTGCTGTGACTTCACTGTAGTTCAACTTCTCTCTTTGCCCAGTCCTTTTTCTTTTCCTCCCTAGATGTTGATCCTGAAGGCACTGTAAGATAAACTTTGTGCATGCAAATTATATTAGAGTGTGCTTCCCAGGGAAGCCAACCCGGAACATTATTAGAGTTGTGCTAAGTAGTTTCATAAATTAAAAATTTTTTTTTTTAATTTCTGTAATTATTTCCTCCTTATTATTTCTTTTTACCTTTTATTTATTTATTTATTTATGGGCAGGAACTAACACTGGACCTCCTTGTTATTTCTTATTCTGCATGTTAATATTTCTCCCCTTGACTAGGTTTATTAGTGGTTTATTTATTTTTTAAGTTTTTTGAAAGAACTAGATTTTAATATATGTATTGGTTTTGCTATTTACTAATTTTTAAAAAGTATTACATTTTATTTTTTTAGAGTCGTTTTAGGTTTACAGAAAAACAAACAGAAAGTATGGAGTTCACATATGGAGTTCCATCTCCCATTTTCCCCTATTATTAACGTCTTGTTTTAGTGTGGACATTTGTTGCAGTTGATGAACCTACATTGACCCATCATTATCGCCACAGTCCATGATTTTCCTTAGGGTTAACTCTTCGTGTGGTCCATTCTGTGGGTTTTGACAAATGTATAACGACACATGTACCCACGGCTACAGTATCATACAGAGTATTTTCACTGCCTTAAAAATGCTCTGTGCTCCACCTACTCATGCCTCCCTCCCTCCCCTTGAATCCCTGGCAACCACTGATTTTTTGACTGTCTACATAGTTTTGGCTTTTCCAGAATGTCAAATAGTTGGAATCATATGATATGTAGCCTTTTATAGATTGCCTTCTTTCTCTTAGCAACGTCCATTTTAAGGTTCTTCCATTTCTTTTCATGGCTTGATTCCTTCCTTCCTTCCTTCTTCCCTTCCTTCCTTCCTCTTTCTTTTTTTCTTTCTCTCAGCTCATTTCTTTTTATTGCTGAATAATATTCCTTGTATGGACGTACCACAATTTGTTTATCTATTTGTCTACTGAAGGACATTTTGGTTTTTTTTAAGCTTTGGCAGTGATGAATAAAGCTGCTATAAACATTCATGTGCAGGATTTTGTGTGGACAGATGTTTCAACTCACTTAGTTAAATACCAAGGATTGCTGAAGTGTATAGTAAGAATGTGTTTAGTTTTGTAAGAAACTGCTGAGCTGTCCTTCCAAATGGCTGTATCATTTTGCATTCCCACAAGCAATGAATGAGAGTCCTGTTGCTCCACATCCTCATCAGCATTTGGTGGTGTCAGTGTTTTGGATTTTGGCTGTTCTAATAGGTAGGCAGTGGTGTTTTGTTGTTGTTTTAATTTGTGATTCTCTAGTGACATGATACTGAGCATATTTTCTTATGCTTATTTGTGACCTGTATATTTTACCTAGTGAGGTGTATGTTCAGGTCTTTTGCCGGTTTTTAAATTGGGTTATTTATCTTATTGTTGAGTTTTAAGAGTTTAAAAAACATTTTGGGTAATAGTCCTTTATCATATATGTGTTTTGCAAATATTTTCTCCCACTCTGTGACTTGTCATTTCATTCTCTGAATTATTTACTAATTTTGGGGTGGACATTTGATTTATATTATTTTTTATTGATATTAATATTCAAGGCCATGTTCTCTAGTTTATTGGGTTGCTATTAGAGAATGTTGTCTGTGTAGTTTTTGGAATTTATTGTGGCTCTCTTTGTGGCCTAATATTTAGTCATTTTCATGAATGTATCATGACCACATGAAAAGAAGTGTACTGTTATCAAAACACAGAATTTGATACATATCAATAAGTAAGCTGTATCTTACTGATTCTCTAGCCTTTTTTTTTTGTCTACTTGATCTTAGATTGAGAAAGAAATAAAAACCCCTTATATTAGTGTGTTTTGGTATATTTCACCTTTATTAAAGTTTCTGCTTTGTTACTTGGATATCTATAAAAGTTATATCTTGACTGTGGATTATACCTGTTAGCATTTTGAAGTGTCCTTCTTTTTCTCATTTAATGCTTTTTGGACTGAGTTCATCTTGCTTCATGTTAAGATTATGATGCTTAGTTTCTTTTTGTTTGAATTTGTCTTCTTTCTTAGGTCTATTCTTTTATTTTCAACCTTTCTGAGTTGCTTTAAGTGCGTGTTTTATATATAGTAAGGAGAGGGGTTTTGCTTTCTGATCCAAATTGAAAATTTCTTTTAATAGTGAAGCCCATTTACATATATTGATAAGACAGATAAGCTGGTTCTTAGTTTTGACATATTTTATTATATTTACTTTTTAAAAAATATAAATATATAAATTATATATTAAAAGCTATATATATTAAAATATGTGTATGTATTCCCACTTTTGTTTTAGACTTAGTTCTATAGTTAAGCACATCCAATGCTCACAACCAACCCTGTAGCTGAAGTTTCCTGAGTTTCAGGTTGTCATTGTATTGTGGGAATATTGTTATCTTTTTATTTGCACTCATTGCGCAAGTTCTGGCGAGCAACCTCAGCCTCCCGAGTAGCTGGGACTACAGGCCCACGCCACCATGCCTGGCTACTTTTTTTTTTTTTTAATTGTAGTTCTTTTAGTATTCAGGATGTTTTTGTGCCAGTGGTTACCTTTAATATCCCTTGTCCCCTTTTTCTTTAGACAGTATCTATTGCTTCTCTTCTCTGAACAACAAAATATCAACTTGCAACTTTTTTTCCTCCATCTCCTGCCTCTCTTCCACCACATAATTTTAGTCAATATTAGCTTCCTTAATGTTTATCCTTTATAGTCTTAAAAATGCTTAACTGCTACTTGATTTGTCAGTTTTTCATGATATCCTTTCACTGCTAGCTGTTACGTAAAAGTCAGTCAGTGAGATTATGCCACTGCCTTTTCTCTCTGTGATATTATTATTACACATATATATAATATATACATACACACTCATATATATATGTGTGTGTATATATATATGTATATCACTCATGGTTCCTGGCTCATAACTCTGGTAGCCCTTGTTATAACTTTGGGGTGCTTTAGGACTTAGGAAACAGACTCTCTTTCTCTCTGAACTTCTCCTGCCCTCCTTTCACCTGCGAGGCAGAACTCTTATTTGATTGTGAGTCATAAAACACTCATTCCAGAGAGGGAATGTCCATATCCTGGAAGAAGAAATGCTGCACAGAGCAGCCAAGAAGAATCTTAACAGACAGGTCTGGCTGGGTTAGGGCATATACCCTTTTTGTCCAATCACATTTTGACACAGTTGGGTCTCCATAAAAGGCCCAAAGGACAGGGTTTGGGGAACTTCTGGAGAGCTGAGCATGTGAAGGCTGACCAGGAGGTGAACAGAATTCATCCACCTGCAGGGAGGGTGGTGCACCCCAACTCCACGGGGACAACAGCTCCTGTGCTCCAGATCCTTCCAGAACTCACGCTATGTATCTCTTCATCTATCTGTTTATTTGTATCATTTAAAATATCCTTTGTGATAAACCAGTAAAGGTGAGTGTTTCCCTGAGTCCTCTGAGCCCCTCTAGCAAATTAATTGAACCCAAAGAGGGGGTCATGGGAACCCCAACTTGAAGCCAATCAGGCAGGAATTCTGGAGGCCTGAACTTGTGACTGGTGGGAGGGAGGGGGCGGTCTTGCGGCCTGAGCCTCTGGGATCTGTTTCTTTCTCGGGGTAGACAGGGTCAGAATTGAACTGGAGGACACCCAGCTGGGGTCTGCTGCAGAGCTGATGTTTTGCTTGCTGGTGGAGAGCAATACCCACATATTTTGGGCTCACGGAAGCCGTCTGTGTTGATTGCTGTGATGCAAGAGCAGAGGACGAACGGTTTGAGTTTTTCCAGAATACTCTCCCATTTTGTTTGTTGTACTATTTTTACATTATTTTCTTGTGACCCCTATTCCCGCATTTGCTTTACTCTTAGTTTTGCAGTTAACTATATTCAGGGCTCGCCACTAGTCCCTTTGCTGAAGGGAACAGAATTTGAACTGCTTTTTTATTTTTTATGGCTGCCATTGTATTATTGGAGTGTTGTTATCCTTTCATTTGCTCTTACGGCATAACTTCAGGAGAGCGGCACCAGGTAGTGAGGTAATGAGGCCGGGCATTTGAGTGATGGGAATAAGCTACGGAGTAGAGTGTCAGCCTTGGGTACAGAGCAGCCTTGGAGTTCATTTAATGATTTGTAGACTTGTAAAGGAGCAGGATGGGAGATGGGCGTGTGTCACTGGGGAGAAGTTTTCATAACGGGGAGCAAGTCTGTCCTTACAGAATGAGCCACAGCCTTGGTTGACAATAGGCTTAATGGGTACCTAAGGCCAATGGCTTAAGAAAAAATAGGAAATGTCTGTCCTCATTTTTCTGTGAAGGGACTTGGCACTCCAGGCCTCCCTGCATCCCAGAGGAAGAAGGAACTATCTGGTATGTGGAGACGGTCTGACATCAGTGGTCCTTGTTTTCAGATTTGGTGGAACTACAGATGGTACCCGACTTAATGATGGTTTGACTTATGATTTTTTGACTCTAGGAAAGTGTCAAGGAGCACCTGTAATCTATAAAAAGTATGAGAACTTTCTCCCTTATCGGCCTCAGGGTGCTGCTGCAGCAATTCTGGATGAATGTGTTTTGCTCTACGCACTCTAACACTCCCTTAGGGAGCTGTTCCAAGGTCTAGACCTGGAAGTGGAACTCTATCACAAGTTCCTTGCTCCACAAACTAAATGTCTTCCAATTAGGTTTAAAAATAGTAAATCTGAAATTCGATCTTGATCTCTGTCTTCTGTGCTTTATTTCTGTGAACTCAGAACATGATTATCACCACTCAAAATCCAATAGTAGGCCGGGCTCGGTGGCTCATGCCTGTAATCCTAGCACTCTGGGAGGCTGAGGCGGGAGGATCGCTTGAGGTCAGGAGTTCAAGAACAGCCTGAGCAAGAGCGAGACCCCGTCTCTACTAAAAATAGAAAGAAATGCACTGGACAGCTAAAAATATATATAGAAAAAAATTAGCCGGGCATGGTGGCACATGCCTGTAATCCCAGCTACTTGGGGGAGGCTGAGGCAGAAGGATTGCTTAAGCCCAGGAGTTTGAGGATGCTGTGGGCTTGATGCCACGGCACTCTAGCCGGGGCAACAGAACGAGACTCTGTCTCAAAAACAAACAAACAAACAAAAAATGCAATAGTACTAGAATTTCCTTTCACAAACATATATTGACTGTGTTAACTGTTCTTTTATTTTCTGTATCCTGATGTTTTGACATCTGGGGCCTCCCTGACCCTGGAGATGCTGGCGAATTCCTGGAGACAGTAAACAGTTCACCTGCGAAGGCTGCTTTTCTAATGCAAACCAGCCCATCCGGAGCCCACAGCCCCAACCACCTCCTTTATCCAGCTCTCACACTCTCATTCGCTGTCCATTTGCCCTAATTTCCCAGGGACAGGTCCAATCTGGGACAGCCCCTATGCCCCAGAGCCCATGGAAATCATTCAAACTAGCCGATCCTAAATTTGTTTACCCAGCTTCTCCTGTTCCTTCCCAGGGACACCAACATAAGGCTCTTTCTTGTCCAGTTTCTCTCTTTCTCTCTGCCTCCTGACTACCCTGGTGCTTCCCCGTGTGGCCCCTGTGGTGTGGCATGCCCCACCACCTTTGGGAACTGCGAGGAATAAACTATCTTTTCGTTCCCCTACCCTCCAACTATCTTTCCAATGGCAGCCATCTCTTGGTCTGTTCGATTTACCACACTTAAAAATAATAAAACCAACTACAATACTATCTACGTGTCAGGCGCAGTTCTAGGTCCTGGAGATCCAGCACGGGGCAGGCTGAAGTCCCTGCTGTCATGGAGCTTACATTCTTTCCTGCAAGACTGTCAGGGAAAACTCTAGTGGGTCCCTTGTGGGATGAAACTTACAGGTGGAAAAGTCAGCAGGTGAATGGGTTGCCAGTTCTCTCAGCATCTTAAAGGTGGATGTCAGGGGACTCCCTCTTCTCATTGCTCTGACTTTTATGAGGCAGGTTTGAGTGGCCTTTTGACTGTGTGAGTCTGGGTGCCAATCAATTACAGCAGCAGCTGGGAAAGCAAAGATCCTAGTACCTAGAGACCTTGGGATATGCTGAGATCAGGCATAGTTTCTCTCACTTGGAGGAGTGGTTGGAAAGCCACTGGTCATTGGGAAGTTGAGTTCTGGAGCAGCCTGTCTGAGAGAAAGAAGATGATCATCTTCCTGCCCTTCCAAGCTAGCTCATTGCCAGGCAACTGGAAAGAGCTCCCAGGTGATTCACCAGACAATCCTGCTTGTCCCCATACATTCTTGAACTTATTGAGAAGAATACTTGAGAATGTGTTTAGCACAGTTTCTGGGACAATGTACCCCCTAAAAACATAAGTTATTACTGCTATAACTTCAGATATTGTTGTCTCTTCTATTAATACAATACCGCAGCAGAAGAAGGCATCTACATCTAAGAATAAGGATCTGAGGAGGAAGGAGACCCATGTTCTTGGGATTGATGCCTAGAATTATGATTATGTTATATGAATATATCATGACATACTATCTACTGATGCAATCTCTCTATAATTTTAGCAGGGAATTTTTAGTAGGTGCCAACAGTTGCTACCCCTGAGACACATAGTACATCTTGCTTACCACTGTCATCAGCCAAGGTCTGTGGGATACAGGCCGTGTGTGGCCAGTGGTGATGTGCCATCTCCCCTAACTGGAGAGAAATACGTGGGAGGAAGGGTACTGAGCTGGCTAACTGCTGTAGCAACAGGCAGTAGGAAACATATTTCACTTTTCTCTGAGGAAGCCCAGTAATACTTTTAAAAACACAGACTTTATTTTTCAGGGCAGTTTTAGGTTCACAGAAAAATTGAGCAAAAAGCACAGAGAGTTCCCATATACTCTCTGTCCCCACCCGTAGCCTTCCCGACTCTCAACATCCCCCACCAGAGTGGTCCATTTGTTACAATTGATGAACCTACATTGACCCATCATTATGACCCAAAGTCCAGTTTCCATTAGGCTTCATTCTTTGTGTTGCACATTCTATGGGTTTTGACAAATGTATACAGACATATACCTGTCATTATAGTATCATAAAGAGTAATATTTTCATGGCCCTAAAATTCCTCTGTGCTCTAACTATTCATCCCTCCTCCCCCAACCTCCACCCCTTGGCAACTTTGACTGTGTCCATAGCTTTGCTTTTCCTAGAATGCCATGCCGCTGGAATGATGCCTTTTCAGATTGGCTTCTTTCACTTAACAATAAGCATATGTTTCCTCCATGTCTTTTCATGACCTGCTAGCTCATTTCTTTTTAGTGCTAAATAATATTCCATTGTACAGATGAACCACAGTTTATTTATCTGTTCATCTATTGAAGAGCATCTTGGTTGCTTTCAAGTTTTGGCAATTATGAATCAAGTTGTGCAGGGGTTTGTGTAGACATAAGTTTTCAACTCATTTAATTAAATACCAAGGAGCATGATTACTGGGATGTATGGTAAGACTGAGTTTAGTTTTGTAAGGAACTGCCAAACTGTCTTCCAAGATGGCTGTAACCATTTTGCATTCCCATCAGCTATAAATGAGAGTTCCTGTTGCTCCACATCTTTGCCAGCATTCGATGTTGTCAGAGTTTTGATTTTGGCCATTATAATAGGTGTGTAGTGTTCTTTTAACTTTCAATTCCCTAATGGCATAGCATACTGAGCATCTTTTCATATGCTCACTTGCCATCTGTATATCTTCTTTGGACTATTCAGGAGTTTTGCCCATTTTTAAATTGGGTTCTCTATTTTCTTATTGCTGAGTTTTGAAAGTTCTTTTTACATTTTGGATAATAGTCCTTTATCGCATATGTGTTTTACAAATATTCTCTCCGCAAGTCAGTGGCTTGTCTTCTCATTCTCTCGAAGCAATAGTTTTTAGAATCCATGAATGTAGTAGAGGTCTCACAGGAAGCCAAGTTGGGACGTTGGGTGGGAGCAGCCTGTATTGGACGGCTCCCATGGACAGAAAGGGTGTTGTATGTATTTGGTGGTGGTGGTGGCAGCAGAAGGATTGGCAAGGTTAAGCCTTGGGAGGGGATTTAACACACTGACTGCCACACTAGAAAAAAATTTTTTTCCTTGGGGTCATGGTGTTTTATTGGGGTGAGACCCATTTCAGATTTCTGACCTCTAGAACTGTAAGATAAAAAATATGTGTTGTTTTAAGCCACTTAGTTTGTGCTAATATTTTGTAGCAGCAATAGAAAATGAATGCTCCCATGAATTCAGGATGCTTTCCTTTGAACTCTTGAAAAACGTGCCACTTTTTTCTGGCCTCCATGGTTTCTGATAAGAAATCTCCAGTAGTTTGAACCATTTTTTCCCATATAGGTGAGGTATCATTTTTCTCTGCTGGATATCAAGATTTTTTTTCTTTGCCTTTAAGTTTTCAGCCATTTGATTATAATGTGTCTTGGTGTGGATTTCTTTGGGATTTACTAAACTTTTTTAAGCTTTAGCCTTTGCCTTGCCAAATTTGGAAGATTATTTCTTTGAGTACTTTTTCAGCCTTGCCCTATTTCTCCTCTCCTTCTGAAACTCTGATGACACAAAGGTTAGATTTTTTGTTATAGTTCCACATGTCCTGAGGCCCTTTTATTTACTTTTTTCAGTCTGTTTTTTCTGTGTTGTTCAGATTGGGTGCTTTCTATCATTCTATCTTCCAGTTCACTGATTCTTTCCTCTGTCCCACACATTCTATTGTTTTTTAAAAAATTAAAAAAATATTTCTTTTAGAGATGGGGTCTCACTATATTGCCCAGGCTGGTTTTGAACTCCTGGCCTTAAGTGAGTGCTAGGATTTTAGGTGTGAGCCACAGCACCCAGCCCATTCTACTGTTAAGCCCATCCATGCTTTATTTCAAGAGTGGTAGTTTTCAGTTCTAAAATTTACATTTGGTTCTTCTTTATATCTTCTATTTATTTGCTGAGGCTCTTTGTATTTTCATTTGTTTCAAGTATGTTTGTAATTGTTCATTGAAACATATTTATAGTGGTTGCCCTAAAATAATTTTGATATATCTGTCATCTTGGTGTTGGCATCTATTGGCTGACATTTTTCATACAGTTTGAGATGCTATTGGTTCTTAGTATGATTTTTGCATTGTGTTAGGAGACTCTGGATCTTATTTAATCCTTCTGTTTTAACTGGCTTCTTTTGTATCCTACTTTGGCAGGTAAAGAGAGGATGCTGCCTCATTATTGGCAGGCAAAGGTAAAAATACAGGTTCCCCACTTGGTTTCCAATGACACCCAAGGGGGAGGAGGCTTCTCAACACTGCTGAGCTGCACAGGGGTGTTAGTTCCAGCTCCCCACATGGTCTCTACCAACACTACATGGGTAAGCAGTCTCAGTAGTGTTCTGTGGGGATGAAAGTCCTGGCTCCCTACGTGGCCTCTGATGCCAGCCCAGGGTGGGTGTTGGTGTGTCTTGTTACAGCCTTGTGAGGGAGGAAGTCTAGATTCTCCTCTTGGCCTTTGCTGGATGTGTGGGTGGGGGCCACAGTTTTTTATTTGGTGGTTGGCTGGAACAGAATGGTTATTGTCCAGAAGTTTCTATCTTGGTAGGCTGCCCCTTTCCTGGTTCTTTGGCTAGAAAGAGCAGGCTTTTACTGGAGCTTATTTTTTCTGTGCATATTGGTGTTTCTGGGTTGCTGGCCTCTCCAGCACTTAGTCTGGGATATATGAGGCACAGAGAAAACCCATGGAACTCACTACCATGTTGTTTTTTGGGTCCTGTGGTCCTTAGCCAGTTTGCTTTCTTTTCTCTACTCTTCGGAGTCTTCTTATGTTTGGTTTATATATAATGTCCAGGGTTTTATGCTGTATTTAAGGGAGGAATACAGAAGAGTATGTCTACTCCATCTTCCCCAAAGCAGAAGTCCTTCCCAAAACAAATGCCCTCCCCCCACTGCTTATCTGTGTATGCTGTAGATATTTGGTGAAAAATCCTGAAAAGGGAGCAAAACCACTCATTTGGGGAAATATTCTCAAGTCAAAAGTTTTGATTTCTTTTTTCCATCCTTCTATTCTTTGCCAGTTGGATTTTGGCAAGGGTGACATCTTCTTAAACTTCCCTGGATTTCAAAGTTGGGAAGATTCTGCTAGAAGCAGGGTGCTATGGTCTGAATGTTTGTGTTCCCCTATAGTTCATATGTTGAAACCTAACCCCCAATGTTATGGTGTTAGGAGGCCTTTGGGACGTGATTTGGTCATGAAGGCTCTGCCTCCTGAATGGGATCAGTGGCCCTACAAAAGAGAGCCCTGAGAGATGGTAAGCCCCTTCCACCACATGAGGATGCAGCAAGAAAGCGCTATCTATGAGGAAGCAAGAACCTCACTGGACACTGAATCTCCTGGTGTTTTGATGTTGGACTTCTCAGCCTCCAAAATTGTGAGGAATAAATGTTTGTTGTTTATAAGACACCCAGTGTAAGGTATTTTGTTATAGCAGCCTGAATAGACTAATACACAGGGGTAAAGAGTGTGTACTATATAGTCCTGCTGCTATCGGGGAGAATTCCCTGCTGGGTGGCCAGGGGATGACACTTTGTACCCAAACCTAGGTGTGTAGTCCTAGATGTACCTGGGTGTATCTAGATATCACTATTCTGAACACTTTTAAAGGAAACTGAGATTTGTCTAGGTCTATTTAGATGGGCCTGGCTTTGGAATTTGCTGCATCTTTCCACAAATACAGCCAAGTAGTCTCTGCCAATGATGACTACTGAGGCTGAGAGGAGAGCTCTTAAGCAACAAACCCTTCCAAAGGTACATGTGTAAAGATTGTAACTTGGTTTGCAATTTCCAGAGCGTGGAGACTTCTATTATTCTGCATCTTATGTCATTAACAAATGAAAGAATCAAGCCAGATGGGCTGGCCCCCCATTTCCCATATGTCTTAGTTTGTTTCTGTTGCTATAACTGAATACCACAGACTAGATAATTTATAAATAGAGGTTTATTGAATTCATGACTCTGGAGGCCAGAAGTTCAAGAGCATGGTGCTGGCATCTAGTGAAGGCCTCTTGCTACATCATAACATGGTGGAAGGCATCACATGGTGAGGGAGCAAGAGCAAGCCAGCCAGAGAGAGCCTGCTTTTATAGCAAAGCCACTCCGGCAATAATGAACCCACTCCCCTAATAGTGAAATTAATCCATGTCTGAGGGCAGAGGGATTAAGTTTCCAACACATGAACATGTGGGGGACATATTCAAACTATAGCACCACCCCTCCCCCAACAAAAAGGAGTGTAGAATTGAACACTTACAATGCAAAGAGATTTCATTTACTCAAGTGAAGTTGTGAAACAAATTAGTTGTACCTAAATGAGATGACAAAATTTAGGTAAAGTTGTAACTAATGAGTTGGATATCTTTGTCAGCTGAAGGAAATGGCCTTAGAGATCCATGACACATCAGGCAGAACTCATCTTTAAAAAAGGGCTGAGAATGCTCATTTGTGACTCAGCATTGGCTTGGGAATATGTATCCCTTACGTCTTGAGTCTTGGTCTCAAATTTCTGACATTTAAGTACCTGTACTGTGATTCCAAATTGAACCCAGTAAACTTGACCTACCTGAGTCAGTAAATTTGCTTTCTAGAGGTGTGTATGTGACTTTATAAGTTAAAAGATTTGCTGTTTAAGAGAATCTGATGGATTAGCCTTCAATTTGGAAAGTAAAATTTTAGACTTATGACTTTAAGAGGATTAAGAGAATTTGATAAATTATTGTAAGTGTGATTTATTAATATTAGATTTATGGGGTTGAATAAAAATTTAGAAAGATTTTGCCTAGTAAGGTGGTTTGCCCTGTCAGGTATTTAAAATGCTTTAAAATATGTATATTAAATGCTGCATAGTTTAAGGTATTAGGAAATTTAACTTTTTCTAAAGAGTGACAGTATAGCATAGTATTTAAAAGCATGGCCTCTGGAACCAGACTATCTAGGTCAGGGGTCAGCAAACTATGGTCTGCTGCTTGTTTTTGCACAGTCTGAAAGCTAAAAATGTTTTGACATTTTTAAATGGTTGAATAAAAATCAAAAGAATATTTTATAACATGTGAAAATCATGTGAAATTGAAATTTCAATGCCCATAACAAGTCTTTTTGGAATAAGCCACTCTCATTAGCGTATGTATGGTCTATGGCTGTTTTCATGCTATACCAACAGAGTTGAATAATTGTGAGAGAGACTGTATGGACTGCAGAGCCAAAAATATTTACTGTCTAGCCCTTTGCAGAAAATACTTGATGACTCTAGTCTAGGTTCAAACCCAAGCTTTGCTATTTATTAGTATAACCTTGGGCAAATCACTTAACCTCTCTGTGTCTCAGTTTCCTCATCTGTAAAATAGGGCTAATATTAGTTACTAATTAATAGTTATTATGGGGTTAAAGAAACCAATATTTGAAAAGTGCTTAAAACAATGCCTGGAACAGAGTCAATGCAATATGTGTCTAAAAATTGGAGGAATTTAACCTGTTAAACTGAACTAACCAAACATTAATTAAAGAATAAGTAACATTAATATTTCTATTTTATAAAAATTACTACTTTTATGAACAGAATAAGAATTTAAATTTGAACCTGGATTAACAAAATGTAGGATTTCAAATCTAGAACTTCAGTAAACTAAATATGAAACACCCAGTAGTCATTAGCCTTTTGCCAGCATGTCTGCGACTGTGGGCCAGGTTCTGTAAAGAATTCTATGGCCTAGGAGATCAAAGCACTCCAGGGTATATCAGCAAGTTTTCTCTACGCCCAGGAGGTAGGTACCTGGAGTTACACCTGAATTGAATTTTGACTTCCTAGCTGTCTGATTTGGGCAAGTCTTACCATCTGTAAAATAGGGCTAGTAATACCTATTTCATAGGGGTATTATGAAGATTAAAAGCACTAATGTACATAAAGCCTGGATTTTAGTGAGCATTTGGTAAACATCAGCGATTATCCTTACCATTCTCCCAAGATCTGCACGCATAGTTACTGCTAATCAGTTGCTAAACTCCCAGAAGAGAAGAAGGTTATTGTGTGTGGTGTGGTTTGAGTGGTACTGGAAAATCCACTCTGGTTGCCTTGATGTTTTGACATTCTACTATGTCATGTCTTTCAGTTAAACTTTGATCTTTCCAGGGATCCTCTTTTTTAAAGTATTCACCTTCCAGAGGGCATCATCCATTCCTTGCTGTATGTTTTAGTTTATCAGGTACTAGGTATTTTCCTTAGGATGGCAGCTTGAGAACAGTGGACGCCCAAGGGCTGGGGTTTGTGTACTCCAGAAGAAAGTGGGTAGTGCGATCAGGGGCTCTGAAAGATAGTGAAAAGGTAAGGAAAAGGAGAAATGTTGCACAGCCTTCCTACCTGCTCTGCCACTCTGTTCTTCTGAGGTGTCAGAGCAGCTTCGCTACCTTCCCAGGGACGAGCTTACACAGCCATTCCCTGTGGTCCTCTGGGGACCCCACCTTTGAAATCTGCAGGACAGCTAGGAAACAAGCCTGGCCCAGGGCGCCACCTGCTGCCTGCCTCCTTTTGTGCACCTTGGGCTCGGATGGTACTTCTCGTCTGGCACTACTCTTGCTTAACTACCCGCAGCCCTGAGTCCCTCCTGTCCTTCTCCATGACACCAGGACTCCCCTGGTCTTTAAACCAGATGAGATATCAGGTTTGTTTCCTAGTGACCTTGGGGTTTGACACCAGAGCCAATTATCTGGCAGATGGTGGGGCCTGAGCCTTAGGCTCTTACTGCGTGATTAAAAGTATTTCTTGCATCATGACTGTGCTTTCCCTGCCTGGAGTGGTGGAAATAAGGCCACCATGGTGACCTTGACCAGTGGTGAGGCAAGAAGGAGAGGAGAGGAGTGACTCACTGTGTGCCTTCCCTGTATGTTACCAGCTTGATTTCTCAGGATGCGTTGGACCCTATTTTAGTCTCCGGAATTTGTCATCATCCAGTGCTATTTTCCCTATTACGCAGAAAGGAAGAGGGTTTGGGGCAGGCCTCTGTTTCCATGGAGACTGTGACGCTGCCCCTGAAGGGGCTATTTGGAATGGGGGCAGGCGTAGGAGGCTAGAGGAGGCTTCGGATGTGACTCCCGGAGCCCCTCGTGTTAGGGCCTTTCCCTTTCCTGGGCTTGGGAACACTAGCCAGCCCCATTTTAGAGGGGAAACTGTGGCTCAGAGAGGCAGGGAATCCACTTGGGTCACAATGTGCCCCCAGGGAAGAGCCACGATGAGCTGAGCCCAGGATCTCGCGCCCTCGGCTTTCCCCCAGAGCCCTGGAAGCCCTTCTGAGCTCCATTCTCTGAGCTAGCTGTCAGACGAATCCCAGCGTCCGTGACCCTTTGGAGCGCTCCCAGAGCCGACTCTCCAAGACTTCCCCTTTAAGGCGCTCTTTCCCTTTAAGACTCACGGCTCCTCCCGTCACTCCGTGTCGCAGTCTTAAGGCCCCGCCCCTTCAGACAGCTTCCGCCGGGCCTCGACTGCCGCGGGGCGGTCGCGGCCCCTTTAAGCCTGAGCCCCGCCCCCTGAGTCCCCGCTCCCCCCTCTCCGCTGCCCCGCCCCTCCCTCTCCCCTCCCCCTCCGGCCCGCACCTGGTGCCCCGGCGGGTCGTGTAGCGCGGCGCTGGGCGGTGAGCGCAGGACCCCGAAGGGGCACGAGGATACGTCCCCGGTCTCCCCTTGCCCTTGCGGTGGCCCCGCGGGTCCCGGGGGCGGGGCTGGAGCGGCCACCAGGGTGGGGTGGGGGAGACGGGGTGGTCGGGAGAGCTGGAGGGCTGGCTGGGACCCGGCTGAGGGGGGGAGGGGCTCAGGTGATTTTAGGGGAGGGAATGGCCCCCGCGGTGCTCGCCGCTGGGTGCGGATGCGGGAGACTGGCTTTCCAGGCAGCCGGCGTGCCCACTCCCCCTTGCCGCCGGCGCCCGGGTCCAGCCCGGTTGTTGAAGCGTCCCCCTGTAGCCCTCTGGGGTCCAGGCCCCTTTGTGGGGGGCAGCTGCTGGCCCGTCCCGCCCCGGCACTGCAGTCGTGGAGGCCGGTGGAGAGGCCCAGGCTGAAAGTGGTGGTCTTTGAGGCGGGTGGCAGGAGACAGTACCAACCCTCCTCGGACTCCGTCAGAGGCGGGCGCCACAGCAAAAGGCAGAGGTGGACGATGTTCAGTTGCCGGTCACCTGGCCCTTGTGGGACAGACGTCCGTCTACCTCTCCCAGACACAGCCTGAGTTGTAGGTTGGGGAAGAGTCCGGCTTTGGGACCTCGGTTCCAAACCTCCTCTGTCCATCAGAGAGCTGGCGATCACCATGGCAATGCGGGAGCTGGTGGAGGCTGAATGCGGGGGTGCCAACCCGCTCATGAAGCTGGCCGGGCACTTCACCCAGGACAAGGCCCTTCGGCAGGAGGGATTGAGGCCTGGCCCCTGGCCCCCGGGAACCCCAGCTTCTGAAGCGGTGAGTGTTCTAGAGGTGGAAAGACCAAGTGGTGGTCTGGGATGGCGGGTGCTTTTGTACAAGTTGGGGTAACTGCTTTCTCTATTGTTTTGCAAATAGCAGTAGTTACCATTTAGTGAGTGTTTAGTAAACACTGTGCTAAGCACTATGCACCTTTAAATAGATAAAGGCAGCCATTTTATAGATGAAGAAACTGAGGCCTAGAGGTTTGTGACTCGCCCGAGGTCATATAAATGATAGAGCTGGAATTTGACTCTACCATGTTTGGCTTGTGTGTCTTCATCACTGTACCATATTGCCTCCCTGTCTTTCTGTCTTAGGTGTCCAAGCCTTTGGGAGTAGCTTCTGAAGATGAGGTAAATATATCAGTCTCTTTTCTGTCCCATTTTTCTCTTGCCCATTGTGTTTTTACCTTTAAACTTAGTTCACCCATATTTCAGTATTTGGACTTTCCTGACCAAATGATATTTGCCTGGTTGTTATTTTGTGTCTTCTTCGTGTTTCCAAATTGATGGAAAGAAACTTTCTCCTTCTTTATGTGTTTCCAGTTTCTGTATTTTCCTTACTGTGTATCTGACATTAGTATCCCCATCCAGTAGGTCCTGTCTCTTGCTGGGGCCTCCTGACCACATGGATTCATTTCACCATCTCTCTTCTGACAGTTGGTGGCTGAATTCCTGCAGGATCAGAATGTACCACTCGTATCCCGTGCCCCTCAGACTTTCAAGATGGATGACCTCCTGGCAGAGATGCAAGAGATTGAACAGTCAAACTTCCGCCAGGCTCCCCAGAGAGGTGAGTCCAGAATCAGGTGGGAGGGAAGACCACTATTTTCTGAGTAGGCAGAGCCAACAAAGTTCCATTGGATGCTGCTGGCATTGGGGAACTGAGATGCAGAAGGAGATGAAAGGAACAGAGTGTTTTCATGTGCATTCAGGGTTCTTTAGGCATGATGGCATATGTATTTTTCTTCTTCCTTAGTTCTCTTTCTTTCTCTTTTAAGCCCCTGGTGTGGCAGACTTGGCCTTGTCTGAGAACTGGGCCCAGGAGTTCCTTGCAGCTGGAGATGCTGTGGATGTAACTCAGGATTATAATGAGACTGACTGGTCCCAAGAATTCATCTCTGAAGTTACAGGTGAGGTTTATAGTGGGAAAATGATGTCCCATAATGGCTTTTATGGGACAGAGTTCTATACTATTCCCCTATTCATTTGAGGAAATTGAGTGATTTTGGCTGTTTATCACTTTTCTGGCCTCAAGACTCATTTGTGTAGGGCACTGAACTTGAATTTCCTTTAAGTGATAACAGAGAACGAAACTTATATTAAATAGAGTGCTGGATTTGAGCTGGATAAGAGATTTTGTGTATATAGAGAGAACATGAGCAATTAGATCTACTTCTTTGTTATCTGGAACTTTATTTTTTTGCTGAGGCTGGTTTTGAACTCCTGACCTTGAGTGATCCTCCCACCTCAGCCTCCCAGAGTGTTGGGATTACAGGCGTGAGCCACCATGCCCAGCCTTATCTGGAACTTTGTCACTGTAGTTTGGTGGAAGGTATCTACAGATTGGATGGATGGCAGTGTTGTCCTGGAAAAAAGAAGTATTCACCATGGCACCTGGAATTCTGGCATTAAGTCATCTTGAACAGAATTGGGGCTTTGGACAGTGTGATTGTGGAGTTCAAGGGCCTGGAATATATGGTTTGGAGGGCAAAGACCATACCATAATAATAATAAAAATTGATAATGGCCATGTTCTAGGCTTTATGCTAAGTGCTTTGAATGAATTATCTATTTAATTCCCATGAGAATCCTAGAGGTAGTTACTATTTTTAGCGTTATAGATAAGAAAATTGAGGCTTAGAGGTTAAGTAACTTGCTCAAGGTAACACAGCTTTTGTAAGTGGTGGAGTTGGGATTTGATTCCAACCCCATGGGCTTAAATGTTATGTTAAACTGCCAGGCCTGCAACTTATACTCTTTCATGTTTTGCTACAGACTTCAGGGTCTTAGCCTAATTTTTCCTCTCTGAGAACATCTGCTGCTCCCTATATCCCTTGGGGTTGATTCTTTTTGCCAGAAGCGTATCTGAAGGGCAGTCTCTTCAGCTTTCCTCTTCCTGATTGCTGTCAAAAGTTAGCCTTTTACCAATTTAAGAAATCAAGAACAACAGAGATGCAAATGGAGAAAGTTATAAGGATTCTGGACTCTTCAGGGAGTCATATCCTCATAATTCTTGAATTTTTCTGAGATGATTAATGGGATCTAATTGGTTTCTCCCCACATTGTTTTTATTCTCCTAAAGATGGCTTCCTCCACGCATGAGAAAAACCCCAAAATCTAAGAACTAAAACTCACTTTTAATAAAAGCTATTGCTCTCTTTTATCATGTCTCTCTTTCCCAACCATAATTTGGAGTTAAAGTAGAACAGTAGGTACTCTTGGTTTCATTAATAGCACTATGCCCTTCATATTCTTAAACTCATTAGATCTTCATAGTAACACTTAAAAAGTGGGTATTTGCCCCCATTTTATAGATGTGGAAACTGAGATTTGGAAAGGTTAAATACTTTGTGCAAAATCATCAATATAGAGATGATACTCAAAGTTGTGTGTCTGACTCTAGTCTCCGTGGCTATAACTATTACACTAAAATTGAGAATCTTCTTTGTGGAATTGCCTCAAGTTAAAATCTGAGCTGTAGCAAAGACCCTCTACTAGACAGAAACTCAGTTTTTTGTACAAACTGTAGACTTAAGTGCTGTCTCTTATCACAGAAAGATTTTTGCTGTAATGTGTGGGCATTAGTCATTTTTGATAACTCAGAAAAGAAATCATTACTCTTATGAGCATTGAGATGGATGAGATTTTTGTTCCAATTACCTGAATTGTTTGCAGCCAGTAAAACCTTCCTAACCTGTAAATGAAAAATGACTTTAGAAAAACATATTGGGCCCATCTCACCTGTTAAATGCTCTTTGGAGATCTCTTCGATTTTGTACGTTCTTTTGGAACTTTTTGTGTTTCACAGAGGCAAGAGACATGGAACCTGAGAAGGGAAGTTGAGCTGTTTGAAGTCTGCTTCATAAAAATGTCCTATAACAGCAGTATATTGCTTTGTATGTAGTAGGCTTCAGTTTTGAGTGAATGAATGGAGAACTGGGAGAAAAAGCTAAAGGAAGTTGATTTTCTAATAATTCATTTTTAATTAAAGCATTTGTGGCTGATATTACTATATCAATTATATAGGTTAACTATGGCTTTATAGGTAAGTAGATTGTGATATGAGAAGGTTGTACCCTTTGATTTCTTATTATTTTTAAATCTTCATTGTTGAGTCTAGAATCAAGTTTAAAAGGAAATTTGAAGCTCAGTTTTTTAAATTTTAACTTTTTGTTTGGAAATAATTATAGTTTCATTGGCAGTTGTAAGAAAATGTACAGGAGGGTTCTGTGTACTCTTTACTCAGTTTCCCCCTATGGTAACATTTTGCATAACTGTTAGTTACGTACGGTATCAAAATCAGGGAATTGCTGTTGGTATACTCCACAGAATTTATTAGATTTCACCAACTGTATATGCCCTTATTTGTGTGTGTGTGTAGTTTTATGTAATTTTATTAAATGTATAGATTTGTGTAAGCACCAACACAATTAGGTTATAGAACTGTTTTATCACCATGAAGCTCATTTTCCAGTCTACCATGTTTTGTGATGGAATTTCCCCTCCTCCCCCAATCCTAAATCTTCTGGGCCAGATAATTCTCAATCTTGTGCTTGCTCAGATCTGGAGATAGAACACACCTGTCAGGGTTCTTGAATTGAGACGGCCTCAGTTGATGTGGTATGAAACTCATATAATCATTGGTAGAGATGAATCTTTGCTTTCATAGGAAAAGCAGCAGACAGCAGTAGCAGAAGATGATTGGCAGCAGATCTCCCCTAGATGTCTGAGCAAGAGGCTTTGGATTAAAAGGAATAATGATTTCATTGTGATGTTTTTCTGCTTTTGGTATGCATTTGTCATGAGCAGACAACAATGATAGTTTTTTGTTACTATTTGCTTTGGTCTTCACAGCAGTCACTGTGACTTTAGCTATAATACTATCATCTCTGCTTTACAGATAAGGAAATGGAAACATAGAACATTGAGTAACTTGTTTGCAGATGCACAGTGAATAAGTGATGGAGTTGGGATTTGATTGTGGGTAGGCTGACTCTAAAACCTACATTCCTTTCCACAGTGCTGTTTAGCAAACACAGAAACTTTTGGGGATAAGGGTAGGAAGTTCTGAATTTTTGATTTTTTAGCTTGGAGTAGATGTACCTAGGTGGATTGAGTGCACAATAAGAAATTATATGAGGCAAGCATTCTGATTTGGATATTTGGTATCTAGGTTGTACCGACTACTAATCTTCATGACCTAGGGCAGTTCCAGCCTCTCCTTAGGCCTTAGTTGCTTCAATTTCACATGTATCCAAATGGATCTGAGGATCTGATTTTTTATAGGAATTTCTCAAAAAAAAGATTGTGAAGGGCAAGTATTATTCCTTTGGTTCTTTTGGTTTATTTGACTCCTTTGTTGGAACAGGTTCCCAATGTCAGAAAATTCTTTGTCTTGTGCTTAATATATGTCCAAATGCCAAATTATAGGTATTTGAGGATGACTTTTCTCAGCTCTGGGCATTTTTTCTAAGCTGCTTCATGTCTGTTGTACAGTCCAAGTGCTTTATACTTTTTTGGTTGCTTCTTGTCCTTGAGAGGAGCATTTCATAGAAATGTTCCTGTGAATTCGAGGAGCACTTGTGGCCGGAATATGCTTTCGCAAAACACTCTAGTTGAGAGTAAGGAGTGACTGGAGAGGAAGGAGGAGAGGGATTAGCTGTTTTTTTTTTTTTGAGACAGAGTCTTGCTTTGTTGCCCGGGGTAGAGTGAGTGCCATGGCGTCAGCCTAGCTCACAGCAACCTCAAACTCCTGGGCTTAAGCTATCCTACTGCCTCAGCTTCCCGAGTAGCTGGGACTACAGGCATGCGCCACCATGCCCGGCTAATTTTTTCTATATATATTTTAGTTGGTCAGATAATTTCTTTCTATTTTTAGTAGAGACAGGGTCTCGCTCTTGCTCAGGCTGGTCTCGAACTCCTGACCTTGAGCGATCCACCCACCTTGGCCTCCCAGAGTGCTAGGATTACAGGCGTGAGCCACCATGCCCGGCCAGGACTAGCTGTTTTTCAACAGAATGGAACTAGGGAACGGGAGGTGTTATAAAGTGCATTGAAGTGTTAAGCATCTCCTTTTCTGTCTCTACGCTTGAGCCAACAGTCTAGTTGGGGCAAAGGAAAGAAAAATGTTTTCTGTAAGAACTAGTGAATAGAGTCTGGATATAATTGTTGAGAGTCCTTGAAATTAAGAGATGGATCTATGATCAAAAAATAATTGTCAACCGTATTTTTTATTATATTACTTATTATTTATAATTTGATGTGTTCTGAGAGTCTTGATCCTTTGTTTTTCAGATTTTGAGATCACTTTGTTGAAAATATTCAGGCAAAGTCTCAGTTAAAATGGAATAAAAAAGTTTTGTTATACATTAATACTGAGGTGATAAATCTGCCTTCTCACTGTTAAAAGGAGTGACAGTCAGATCTTGGAATTAGGGACAGAGATTGGCTGACCATTCTAGTATCTGATTGGTAAAGCTATGGATGATGAGCAGAAGGAAAGAACAATGTATGCTCATGCCTTCTCTTTGTTTCTTCATTCTTTAGGGCCCCTGATCTGTCTCCTTGCTTTTTTTCTGGCCCGGGGATAGTACAGGGCAAGGTCCTGGAGGTTGAGAAAGAGTTCATCATGCTCATTGAGATGTTTATTCTCATGTCGCAACAGTGCCCTTTGTCACAAGAGCTTCTGAAAACAGTTTCTAGAATTAGACTGACCAACAGAGCTACTTATTAAAGCTAATCAAAAGTGAGAAGAGTCAGAATAGTATTACCTTCAGGGTGGAGAGCATGAAGGAGCCTGTGCTGTATCTCCATCTGGGGTGTGGTTTTGGGAGTGTATTCATATGTTGAAATTAATTGAGCTTTATACTTAAATTTGGTACACATTATATACTCTCTTGTTTGTAAATTATATACATCTCAATTAAACAATGAAAAAGCCAAACATCAATTGTGAAGAGTGGACCCATGTATCTTTAATTCTAGCCTAGCATTTGACTTCTCAGATTCTCTTGGTAGGCATATTAAGAGGAAATGAGGCTCCTTTTGCTGGGATGGTGTGAACTCCAGGAAGAGGGGGAATGGACCAGAGGTTTGATTAAGGAACAGGAGTTCTTCTGTTCACCCTTCACCCACAGGCTTCCTGCAGTACTTCTGAGGAAGGTGGAAGCCCTAGTGCTTACTGTTTCTTATTGAAGTCTCTAGTCTAGTACTTCAAGACAAAGAATTTTGGTTTTTAATCCTTTCCTGAGCCTCCTTATTTGGTCTCCTGTTCTCAACTCTTGATAAACTTCCACCCCAGGCCCCTTGGGAATGGGTTGAATGTTGCAGATGATGTTGGACGTTTAGTAGTAGTTTCTCTTGACCTGAGGTCTCTGAGGGAGTTGGCAGGGTTTTTTCTTCTTTAGGTTGGTTAAGAGGATCAGTTGAGTATATGTATTACTTTCCCTGATCCCACACTGAACCCTGTGTGATTTCCCCAACTCTCTGCCCCTTGCAGACCCATTGTCTGTATCTCCTGCCCGCTGGGCTGAAGAGTATCTGGAACAGTCTGAGGAGAAGCTGTGGTTGGGAGAGCCTGAGGGAACAGCTGCCACTGATCGCTGGTAAGTCCAGCCACCTCTTTCTGGATTCCTGTGAAAGGAATGTTGGACAGTTTTCCTGCCTCCCCCAACCTCCTCCATCTACAGCAGTGGTCCCCAACCTTTTTGGCTCCAGGGACCGTTTAGAAGACAGTTTTTCCCTGGACCAGGGAGAGGAGGGATGGTTTCAGGATGATTCAAGCACATTACATTTATTATGTACTTTATTTCTATTATTATTACATTGTGATATATAATGAAATAATCATACAACTCACCATGGCTTGGGGACCCCTGATCTGTAGTCTCAGACCAACTTGCAGTCTCCTCATTTTCTACTTTGTTTTCTAAGATTTCCACTTATATTTTTACCCCTATGAATTTATGTTTCAAATATAGTCAAGAATCAAGCTGGGCACGGTGGTGGGTGCCTATAGTCCCAGCTACTCAGGAGGCTGAGTTGGGAGGATTGCTTGAGCCCAGGAGTTCAAGTCCAGCCTGGGCAATATAGCAAGACCCCTATCTCTTAAAAACACACACACGCACACACACACATAAACACACACATATGCATATACATATATATAGTCAAGAATCCTAACTATCCTACCAGTTCATACTTTACCTTAGGTACCCTGTTCCTTTTTTAATTTTGAGTTTGCTACTATCTATTCCTTCTCTCTGCAAAGATATGTTTGGAAAATGGAAAGGTAAAAGGATGTAATTAGTACTTTCACACTCCTGCCCAAATGTCCTTCTTTAATGTAAATTGGAATTTCTAGGATCACAGCAAAAGAATGGAGTAGTGTTACCTTCTCTTTTCCCTGTACTTGCTATGGGCCAGGAGTAGGGAATAGTACAGGGAATGGGGTGGCAGACTGATACGTAAAATCAGTTTGTTCTTAACCTGTTCCAGGTATGATGAGTATCATCCTGAGGAGGATCTGCAGCACACAGCCAGTGACTTTGTGGCCAAGGTGGATGACCCCAAACTGGCTAATTCTGAGGTGAGCCACATTCCTCTGCTGCTTTGCCCAGCAGAGCTGATCTTGGAAAGTAAGAGTCTTTCTTCTCTTACTCCAGTTTAGTTTAAACAGAAAGAGAAGAGATCCTAGGTCTGTTCCTTCCTGCCTAGAGAAAAGAGACTTAGGATCCAGCCTCTTCCTTCCAATATTCATTCCCTCATTTCCTTACCTATTAACCCTTTCTCCTTTCTGGTGCCTTCTCAAATCTTTAGAGCCAGAAATCCCTTTCTTTTTGCTGTGTACTTTTTTCAGTCTTTAGCATATCTTGTCTACAGCTAGAGGTGGTCAGGGGGAGGGGTGAGCTCAGGGTCCTCTTGGGCATGGTTGAGAGTGCACACCTGGAAGTCCTCTCCCAAGTGGCCTGTGTATGTCTCTGTGCCCCAGTTCCTGAAATTCGTGCGGCAGATTGGCGAGGGGCAGGTGTCCCTGGAGTCCGGTGCAGGGTCGGGCCGAGCTCAGGCAGAACAGTGGGCAGCAGAGTTTATACAGCAGCAGGTAGGACATGATCACCTCCCAGTCCCATTTCAGAGCCAGCTCATGCCCCAGGCCTTGTGTTCAGTGTTCAGAGGCCCCAGATGGGAAAGAAAAGCTGTCAGCTTTTCTTGGTAGTATCCAGGTCCTGAGTGGGTGGGAAAGAGATTCTGAGAATGTTTTTCTCAGAAGCGTCCAGGTTGGTGGTGTTTAGTGGGTTTTTTTAAATCTGTGTCTAGAGCGTGGGAAGTTGGTGGCAGTGGTACTGACCATCCTTCTTTGTCACAGGGTACCTCAGATGCCTGGGTTGACCAGTTCACAAGACCAGTAAACACATCTGCCCTTGATATGGAGTTCGAACGAGCCAAGTCAGCTATAGAGGTGAGAGCAGATAGTGCAGGAGCAGACATCCCAAAAGAAAATACACCTTGAAGTGAGTAGGTGTATTAACATCAGAAATGATGAACATTGTGTTTCATAGGGACCTGGATCATCTGTGCCAGAAATTACCTGGGGATGGGGTTGGTGCTTTCCAAAAATGCAGATTTCTCAGCAATACCCAGACTACTAAATCAGAATCTGGGATAGGGCGCCGCATTTAAAATCTGTTTAGAAGATTTTTTTGTTTTTGAGACAGGGTCTTGCTCTGTTACCTGGGCTAGAGTGTAGTAGCATCATTATAGCTCACTGCAACAAACTCCCGGGCTCAAGCGATCCTCCTGCCTCAGCTTCCCGAGAAGTTGGGATTACAGGCATGTGCCACCATGCCCAGCTAATTTTTCTGTTTTTTTGTAGAGACAGGGTCTCACTATGTTGCTCAGGCTGATCTTGCACTCCTGGCCTAAAGTGATTCTCCTGCCTTGGCCTCCAAAAATGCTAGGATTACAGTTATGAGTCAGCCTTTCTTAGACACATTGAAATTCAAGACCTGCTGCCTTAGGGAATCCATCCCAGTGGAGCTGAGGGTGGGGTGGTCATGACGGATCTGCTTTTTCTATCTGCCTTTCCTTCCTTACAGTCTGATGTCGATTTCTGGGACAAGTTGCAGGCAGAGTTGGAGGAGATGGCAAAACGGGATGCTGAGGCTCACCCCTGGCTTTCGGACTACGATGACCTCACGTCTGCTTCCTATGATAAGGTAAGAACTCCTAGTTTTTCAGGTTCCAGAGTTTCCTTCTTTAATGGCTATTCTTTAATCCTGAATTTGAAGGGTGCTCACTTTTAAGTGACTATTTTCTTGAGCCCCTTTTCTGTGAAAAGAAGTCTGAATCATTCCCTTGCACTTACTCTTCCTTCAGTAATTGAGTGTATACTTCATTCTGGGGATGTAGAGGTTAATAAGACTACCTTTGTTAAATAACAACTATCTAGTGACATAACACCTACATGGAGTTTTGCACATGATACATTAAGAGAACAAAGACGTAACTCCGCTTTGGAGGTTAGATTGGGAACATTTTGGAAGAGAGTGGTAGTTGATAGACTATCCCTTTGCCTCCACACCTTAGTATCTCTTTACTTTTTTAACTCATAAATTCATTTTCATTTTAAGTTCTAATCTCTTCTCGTAGGGATTAGCCACCTGCCCTAGTTTAGGATTTTCAAAGAATTATATTAAATAACTTAAATATTAGGAAAATTTCCCAGTAGTCATTGATGAAAAATGATTGAATTTTGCATGTAGCATGTGCTGTTGACTTAGAAGCATATGTCACTTCAGGGATCTCACTGTTTTTTTTTTTTTTTGAGACAGAGTCTCACTCTGTTGCCCAGGCTAGAGTGCTGTGGCCTCAGCCTAGCTCACACAGCAACCTCAAACTCCTGGGCTCAAGCAAGCCTCCTGCCTCAGCCTCCTGAGTAACTGGGACTACAGGCATGTGCCACATGCTCGACTAATTTTTTCTATATATATTTTTAGTTGTCCATATAATTTCTTTTTATTTTTTTAGTAGAGACGGAGTCTCGCTTTTGCTCAGGCTGGTCTCGAACTCCTGACCTCAAGCGATACTCCTGCCTTGGCCTCCCAGAGTGCTAGGATTATAGGCGTGAGCCACCACGCCTGGCCCAGCCTCACTGTTTTTTTTTAAAAAACAAATCTATTTGTGGGTTGTAGGGCATTTGGGGATGTGCTTAATAATTGAGTTGCTGAGTTGACGCATGAGGGGGAAGGGAAAGAATTATTTGGTTTTGAAAAGAGGCCAAACAAGAACCAGTGAGGTGAGTAGTGATGTTTTTTTCTTAGCTCGTCTGTGGTTGGGAAAGGATTCTGGGGCTAGAACCAGGGCCTGAGATGCAAAGATGGTGCTGGAGATGGATCTTGACATTATGAGGGAGCTGTGCAAAGATAGGGGAGAATGAGGTTCAGGATCACTTAAAATAGACGAGGGTTTGAAAGCTAGTGGAAAACTTAGTGCTAGGAAAAACATGATTTTGCTTATTATTCCAGTTTATTCTGTTTTTTTCTGAGAACTATCCTGTGTGATAAAAGAGAAGAGAGCTTACTTCTTGGGACCTTGCCCTATCCATTGCCATAATATGGATTCCTTCTACAGAACTTTGATAAGGAAGAACTGAAGAACATATCTATAGATAACACTTTTATTGTTTTGTATTAACAATTTGGTAAGTTGCATAGGCCCCATCAACTTATAAATGGCAAGTTACACATTTTAGATAAAAATGGCCTTGCTTTTGATAAATGTAGACATAGGGCTAATTTCATGTGAGCAGCATTTCCTTTTAGCATGTATTACTCAATTATGACATTCTGGGCAGAATACTTTATTAATTAAAAACTTAAAAATACTACGTTTTTAGATTCTTGAACCCTATTTGATATTATTGATACCTTGGGATATTGCAAAATTGGGATTAGAAACATTGCATTAAGTTTCCACAAAAAATACCATTCAGATTTTATCTCACTTTAAGTTAAGTAATACTGAATTGTATGTCAATAATACTTCTTAAAAAATGTGAATCTGACTCTTGATGGTCAGATAAATTCATGGGTATCTTTGAATGTACTATTTTTTTTTTATTGATAGTCCTTAAATTTTCAGAGGCAACTTAACACCTATCTATAGCTCTAACAGATATTATATACTGTTACCATAAAAGAGAAGTTTCTGTCATGGGGCAGGCTCTTTGTGGTGATACTATTTCTGCAGTTTGAGCCCATGAGATTTTGTAACAGACCAGACAATGGATCAGACATAATGATTGGCTTGGGTTAGACTTTTCAGGATGCAGTGGTGACGCCAAGCTTATCCTGCATTCTGTGGATTGTTGAGGGTCCTCCAGAGTACTCTTTTTCCATCTGTGCAAATATTCTAATTTTGAAAAATTCCTCATTGATAAGCAGTTGATGAGGCCTCAAGGAGCATAGATAGCATGTACAAGAGGAAACCCAGAGAACCCTCTGGTTGCAAGATGATGACATTGAGTTGTTCCTTTGTCTAATGAAGACACATGAAGAGCATTCACATCACTCCTGGCTATCACATACAGCCATTTTTTTTAAAAAAATATTTTATTATTTTTTTTGTAGAGACCTTGTCTTACTCTGTTGCCCAGGCTGGTCTTGAACTCCTTGCCTGAAGCTATCCTTCTGCCTCTGCTTCCCAAAGTGCTAGGATTACAGGAATGAGCCACCACGTCCGGCCCAGGCCATTATATTTTGAAGTATCCAGAGCAATGAGGATAATATCTATTTATAGATAGTATTTTAAACTTTTTTTGGTAAGGCTTTGGTGAATTTTCTCATTTGATGCCCTCAATAGATATGAGAGGCAGGGATTGCTTTCGTTAGGAAATTGTGTTATGGATGACAATAATCTCTGTTTTCTATAGGGTGGCTTCAAACACATAATGATAATGGACAGTAGTTGATTTGAATGCAGAAGGTCTTATTTTATAGAACTCTAATAGTCTAGGGCAGGGGTCAGCAAACTGTGGTCTGGAATAAATCTGTCTGCCACCTGTTTTTGTATGGCCCACTAGCTGAGAATGGTTTTAACATTTTTAAATGGTTGAACAAAATCAAAAGAAGAGTAGTATTTTGTGACATGTGAAAAGTACATAAAATTCAAATTTTAGTGTCCGTAAATAAAGTTTTGTTGGAACACAGTCATGCTCGTTCATTTACGTATTGTGTTTGGCTGCCCTCACACTACAGTGGCAGAGTTAAGTAGTTGCAGCAGACCTGCAAAGCCTAAAATATTTATTATCTGGCCCTTTATAGAAAAAGTTTGCTGATCCCCGGACTAGGGTCATTTTCTGCCTTCTGAGTTTTTATATTGTACAGAGATGTCCCAAGAACTTATCAGTTTTCAATATGAATATACTTTTTATACATTTATTTCAAATCTATTTCCTATAATGTATCTCTTCTTATTTCTTAAATAAAATTGTAATTATTTAATTTTCATTTGTGACAAACACTTTGCATCTGATGACTTGCAATGTTTAGAACTTTGCTGGTAAGATTTAAGTGTTTCTGATTCTTCACTATTTTCACAATAATAATGAAAAAAGGTCTCTTATCTCTGTTATGTACAGTTTCATTCTCATTTTCTGTTAATTGCATTTAGAAAGGCCCTGCCTGGTATTTTGCATCTTGTTTTTTCTCTGGTATTTTGTTTTGTGATGGTAACTATTTACTCCCCAAAAAGGAACATTTTACTTGCTTGTCCCAAGTCATACAGCTTTCTAGTGACTTTCCTCTTACCTTATTTCTTCCCTGCTTAATACAATACCGGAACATGTGTTATTTAGTCAATGTGTGCTATGACCCAGTGAGCTGGGTAACAGTTGCATTTGAGTGGCAGGATAAGCTTGTCTTAGGAAGTTTTTATAGGCCTCCATTTCCACATCCTTGACTTTTTACCACTGGACAGAGCATGCTTCTTAACAGGATCTGCTTATCGTAATGAGATAAACTCTCCTTAGCATTTCCTTTATACATTATTACCTTTTTGAAGGATAACCAGAAATACATTTTGAATAGCTAAGGAGAGTTACAATAAGCAGATTCTGTTAAGAAGCATGGTCTGTCCAGTGGTAAGAAGTCAAGGATATGGAAATGGAGGCCTATGAAAACTTCCTAAAATAAGCTTATTCTCCGCATGAATGAGTGTGTAGACTTGCCTGGCTTTCCAGTTATTGTGAGCAGGAGAGGGCAGCATGAGCCTCATACCAAATGATTTTACTGGAGTCATAGATGATCTTTATAATATGGGGAATTTGCCAGGATATAATTCAGGTTCCTGTTTGGAGACCTTCGGCTTCTCTACCTCTAGCTTGGTTGTCGTCCTTTCATCCCTGCTGCTCTGTGATGGGACTCTCTCAGATGATTTCTCACATGCTTCCCTTGTAGGGGTACCAGTTTGAGGAAGAGAACCCCTTGCGTGATCACCCTCAGCCTTTCGAAGAAGGGCTGCGGCGGCTTCAGGAAGGGGACCTGCCAAACGCTGTGCTGCTTTTTGAGGCGGCTGTGCAGCAGGATCCTAAGCACATGGAAGTGAGTGGCTCATTTTTCTGATTTCACACTAGAGACTGTTTCCTCTAGTTTGCGGGAGGCCCCAAAGAGAGAGGCAAAGATGGGTTAGGGCCTGAGGGATGGCCGAGGGTAGGGGCTTGAGAGTGAGATGGTGAGTGGGGGAAGCCAGGGGAAGAGAGAATGGAAGGTGAATACAGGGGTAATGGAATCTGTCAACTTCCCTCTAGGCTTGGCAGTATCTGGGTACCACCCAGGCAGAGAACGAGCAAGAACTATTAGCCATCAGTGCATTGCGGAGGTGAGTACACTGAAAGGTGGGAGTGAGGTGGTTCCCAGGCTTCACAAATAACCTTTAGAATGATAGAAGCCCATCCCGCATCCTTGTCTTTTTTCTGGGCACTAACAAGAGTGTTTTTTCATGATGAACCTTTGAGGTTTGGAGTGAGTTAGAGATAACTGGTTCCATTCTTTAATCAGCTTTTGATTTTATTTGTGGGACCCTGGTTGGTTCATTGCCCGCTAAAACTTTCTCCTTCTCAGGTCTGTAACTTTATTATTAACTTGCATATCAGAGGACTCCTCTGTATATTAACTCGAGGAAGGTGGGCAGGTGAGGCCATCGTGATTCAGCATTTCAAATCTTGGCTTGGATCTCAGGGTGCTGAGTGTGCTAGTGTCATTGCGGATACCAAGTCTGCTGATCCTTGTCCAAACAGGTGTCTGGAGCTAAAGCCAGATAATCGGACAGCACTGATGGCATTGGCTGTAAGCTTCACCAACGAGTCCCTGCAGCGACAGGCCTGTGAAACCCTGCGAGACTGGCTGCGCTACACACCGGCCTATGCCCATCTGGTGGCGCCTGCTGAGGAAGGGGCTGGTGGGGCAGGGCTGGGCCCCAGCAAACGTATCCTGGGGTCTCTGTTGTCTGAGTGAGTGTGAGGGCTTCCAGGGGTGAGGAATTACGGTAGCCTGAGTTAGTAGGAGGGTGACCTTGGTTTTGGAAGTTTGAATAGATTGGAACTCAAGGGTCCTGAGAGTGGGATCATCTTAAAGCAGGTCTGAATTCTGTGGTGCAGTGCTGTGATGAAATACAAAAACTGGTTTCTAAATTGGAATTTGAGGGTAGAAGGGATGGCTGATGGCGAATAGAGTGACAGATCTTGGGGATATGATTGGCCAATTAAGGAATTATTTGGGGGGCAGGTAGAAATACAGACATATCCATCTATCTACTTTTTTTTTGTATTTTTTTTCTCCTTGTCCAGCTCCCTGTTTCTTGAAGTGAAAGAACTCTTCTTGGCAGCTGTGCGCCTGGATCCTACATCCATCGACCCTGATGTGCAGTGTGGCTTGGGGGTCCTTTTCAACCTGAGTGGGGAGTATGATAAGGCTGTGGACTGTTTCACAGCTGCCCTCAGCGTTCGTCCCAATGTGAGCCCCAGGGGAGGAATGGAAATGGGACATGGTTCGGTACTTTACTGAAGAATCATTTTTTGGGACTTTAAGAGTCATGGGATATTTAATTACATTGTTCCATGTACTGACTGCCTTGGGAGGACTGGGAAAAGAGGGTGGGAGTCCAGGGTCGTTGGGACACACGGAGTCTGCATAGGGTGAGAGGGGTTCCATTGTGGCCACACAATGAACTGTTGAGAATGGAATGGGGAGTAACATGTTAGCTAGACAGAGCAGTGAAGCAGGGGTAGGGATGGGCAGAGTTTGATCTGAGCCTGGCTCATGTTTCCACCCCTTTTGCATCTGTCTCCCAGGACTATTTGCTATGGAATAAGCTAGGGGCCACCTTGGCCAATGGGAACCAGAGTGAAGAAGCAGTAGCTGCATACCGCCGGGCCCTTGAGCTACAGCCTGGCTATATCCGGTCCCGTTATAACCTGGGCATCAGCTGTATCAACCTTGGGGCTCACCGGTGAGAGTATCTGTTGAGAAATGAATGAATGAACTTCTCCTTGCCTTTGGCCCTAGTTCCTCATTCTCTGAGCCTGTCATTTGGCTAACTGGTCCCAGCTTTCTCTCTCCGCATGCCAGCTAACCTACCTCCTTCCATTGTTGTTCTGCTCACCAGCTCTCCTTCTTCCTCTTCCTTATAGGGAGGCTGTTGAACACTTTCTGGAGGCCCTGAACATGCAGAGGAAAAGCCGGGGCCCTCGGGGTGAAGGGGGCGCCATGTCAGAGAACATCTGGAGCACCCTGCGTTTGGCATTGTCCATGTTAGGCCAGAGTGATTCCTATGGAGCAGCTGATGCCCGGGATCTGCCCACCCTCCTAACTATGTTTGGCCTGCCCCAGTGACAGTGGGATGGGCTGCCCTGTGAGTGTCTGTCTGGAGGGGTCCCTGCTCTGGACATGACTCCCTCTCCCCAAATGTGCCTACCAAGGGGGTGGGCTGATGACCATAAGCGGTACGGCCTTTCAGGAGCTGCCTCAGTGTAGGGGTGGGTAGTCCATGTTTTAGTTCCTACATCATTGTGGGAAAACGAGCTGTGTTGTCTCTAAGTCCCTTGGTGATTCAAGGGCTCTACATCCAGCTACAGATCTCTCTGCTCATCATGCCCTTTCTTGGTGCTGCTTTTGGGTAGGACCCAACAATATAGGGTAACTATTGTCATCAGCTGCCATTTCTGATAGGGTCTACCACATTTGTAATGTCTGTCCTTTCCCCTACTTTTACTGGTAATTGGTAATAATCCAGCTTCCCTGGGCAGTTGTATGTAAGAGATTCTTCTGCTGTGTACCTGCATCAGTGACTGTCTGGGATGGGATGTGTCAGGAGTTGGCCTGTTTGGCTGAAATATTGATTTGGCTCAGCAGAGCTGAATTTCAGGAGGGATGCTCATAGTTCTATCATTCTTGGCCCTCTTAGCTGTGAGCTCTGATTCCCTGTGAGTACAATGCTGATGCAGTAATGCTAGTAAGATCATAGTCGTCCTCAGGAGCTGCCAGGGTCAATTGCTGCAGAGAGTGTTTGGTGTGGGGTGAGGAAGACTCATTGGTGAAATAAGCCTGGGGGGACTAGCTGGGGTCAGATCAAGGGCTCTGTGCTGGGTCCTTTGGTGGGAGGGCAGAGCAAGTGGGAAGAGGGCTGTGGCAAGTGCAGCAATCCCTCCTGTTAGAAAGACCTGTGAGTAGGAATTGAGCTAAATCTTCTCGAATAAGTTGGTTCAGAAATTGCAGTCTTGCCAAATTTCTAGCAGAGTTCAGTGTTACTATAAGCCTTTGCTGTACTTCTTGAAATGTTTCTAGGGGAGAGTGTTGAAAAATCTTCTTCCCCAATAATACCTACACAAGGTGAAGATTGAGTGAAGATGATGAGGAGGGAGCAGCTTGGATTCTTCTCACCTGTCCCCTGCACGGGGAGATACAGTGACCCCCAGAAATGACTGCCAAGCCTCTTGCCTTGTCTGGAGTAGCTAACGATCAGAGAGATGTTTTTTTAAACTACCATGGTCCCAAGGTTCCATCCTGAAATTTATTTTTCTTTGTATGAATATGTGTAAATGATTTAAAAATAAAACTGTAAAATATTTGTATGAAGAATAAATGGAACTGATGTGGGCATGAATTTTGCTGCTGGTTGTGAAGCTGGGGTGGAAGGAGGAGGGTTGGTGTTTGGAGGACTGGTTTTTCACTTTTTATCTTTCAAATTCTCATTGGTATATTGGTTACCCATTCGTCTATCTAGTAATTGTTGAGCACCCAATGTCTGCTAGGTACTACGGGTAGGATGGACAAGGCCCCTGTGTTTGTAGAGCTTCTGGATTGGAAGGAGACACAGAAGCCTAACAGTCATGACTGTTTACACGTGTGTACAACTACAAAGTACACAGTGCTATGTAATCATTAGGTTGTTTTGTACTATGAATTACTTGGGAGAATTTTGATAGTTTTGCAATGCATAGGGTAGCTAAAGGTTTTCATCGGGCTCTGTCTGGTTTTTATCAGGAACTGTATCAAGAGCCATATCAATATGGGTATCCTGAGGAAGAATTTTAAAATATAATTAAATACTTACATTTGGAGATAGGTGTCCATGGCCACATTAGAAATAGAAAAAAAGTCTTTTTTTTTTTTTAGTGGTCTCCAAAAGCTATAAAAACAAAAAATGTCTAAAATAGAACTGGTGCAGTAAATATCCAGACAGTGAAATAGTTACTGTGTTTATAAAACAATTCCCAATGACAATAAATGCTAACAATATAATGAGGAAAAAAAAGGTTAGCAAATTATTTACAGATTCTCTTAAGAAAAAAATTCATTGAAAAAGCATAGAGAAATGCCCCAGTATATTAAATGTGTGAAGATTATGAGGGATTCTCCCCCTGCTTTGTCATATTTCTCTGTAATTCCCAAGTTTTTTCAGTGTGCGTGTAATACTTTTCTAAACAAAAAAAGCGCCATGCGGGGGCAGGAGGCAGCAGCGGCATCTGTCGCCGCCTGAGTGGTCACAGGGCGCTGGTGTCCTGCACTCTGAAGGGTGGGGAGTGAGCTGGGCAGGCAGGGGCAGCAATTCCCTGCATGGATGCAGGAAGGAAGAAAGTCAGCTGCATAAATGGCTTAAGAATTGAGCTAATCCCTGGTGTAAGCCAAGTCTTCAGGTTTGTCTACTTCACCTGCTTTTGGTAGCATGAAAGTGTCTAAGAGGGTGCTTTTCTTGCATGGTCAGTGCCAGGTACATCTTTTGAACCCAAATCAAATTTGGCCAATATTACTGAGCCCCTACCATGTGCCAAGCACAATTCTAGGCCCCAGGGCTGCCATTCACAAGGCCGACAAAGTCCCTGCTCGCACAGCTTACACACCCGCTGGAGAGGAGACAGTGCGCAAGTAAATCAATCAGTTACAAGTTCAATGAAGAAATCAAAATGGCACGATGCACTAGAGAGTGGAGGGGTGGGTTGGTGGGGGCAACGTCAGGGTGGTCAGGAAAGGCCTTTCTGGCGAGGGGACCTGCGGGACTGAGCGGAGGCGGCCACTGGGAGTTCTGGTGGAAGAGTGGTTGGGCCTGGGGAGGAAAGGCAAAGGCTCCAGTCTGAGAAGAGTGTGCATTCCAACAGGAAAAGGGCAGGAGTAGTCGCAGACCCCGAGGCTCGCCCGTCCCATCTCCCTCCCCTCCTCCCTCACAGCCAAGCGTCTGCAGGGAGTGGGCCAGGCTCACTGCCATCCCATTCACATCTCTTCCCACTGTGCTGTTTTCTGCACTAACCACCCTGCTGAAACTGCTTTGCTGAGGTCACCAATGACTTCACATTGCTAAAGCCAATTTATTTCTGATCTTACTTGACCTTACCTTGGCATTTGATCCTGAGGTAGCTCTGCCGTACATGGTTGTGCACTGCATAATTCTGTGCCATATGCCGTAATTCTGCATGTAGTCCATATGATGGAGCTCCGCAGTGTTGTGCAGTGCACAATCTGTATGGCGGTACTCAGTGGCCCTGCACTAAATGAAGCAGAAACTTCTCAGTCTCCTTTATGTGTCTCTATCTGCTCCTTAAATGTTGATGTTGCTCAGGGCTCTGTTCTTGTCTTGCTTCCCTTGCTTTAGAGGATCCCTTAGTGGCCTCATCCACACCTGTGGCTGTAACTACCATTTAAATGCTGATGACAGTCTGGCCTCCATCTCCACCCCGGGCCTTAGATACATGGCACAGTTGCTATGTCCCGTCCCCTCCCCTTGGAGGTTCCCCAGCACCTTCAACTCAGCAGGAATTTCCTTCTAAAAATCTCATTTTGTGCAATCTTGCAGACGTATGAGGAGAAAGCAGTGAGTGGATATGGACGCCCCCTCACGTTCCCGTAACAGTTCCTCAGTCTCCCGGTTCTGCAGGGCCCGCCTCCCCAGCAAAGTGCACAAAGGCCCTCTGGTCTCTGCACCTCTGTTATTACTTTTGTTCGGAGGTTCATCATTCCTGGATTACTTGATAGCTTCTTGTTTCTCATTTCATTCACTCTCAATTCCTCATCACTGAAACGATTGTTCTTAGACATGACATGCATGCTGTCTCTCACCTCTAACTTCTCACAGTTGTGCGTGACGTGTAGAAGTTTAATCAATACCTGTTGAATGAGCTGAATGCATACTGGAAATGTGCGTTGAAGAATCAGGAAATGGAAAAGGAGCTGATGCATGTGTGTGTTTATTCTCTCCTAGTTGGAGAAGATAAATAGGAATTCTTTGTCATTGTGTGCCTTCCTCCCCCAAGGGTAAGTGCCCTGAGACAAAAGTACAGGATGGGCACTTTTTGGGAGGGCTCTGCCAAAGGAGAGCCCATGTAAGGGCACACTGTCCTTCAGAACAAAGCCATGGAATAAGCCAGAAACCCGGTCCAACCACTGGAAGGGAGAACACGTCTCTGGAGAGGGACTTGCGCAGGGAGGAGGTGTGTGTCCTGCACAGAGACTCCGCTGAGCCAGGGCTCAGGGGTCAGCCGTTACGTGGCAGTGGGAAGGAGCGCACTGCAAGGGCGCTGTGGATCTGGAGGGTAGGACTGTGCAGCTTGGCAATGGAACTTCTGAGTACTGAGTGAGGGCACCGTGATGCTGGTGTCAGGAGACAGCAGCATGAGGAGACAGTGACAGAGGGTGGGACCGCCGTGGGTATGACTGATCAGTGACCGCCTTGAACACCACTGGCATTGCGGAGGCCGCAGACGTCTGGATGAGCTGCTCTCTGGTGCCTGGGAGCTGCACCTCTTTTGTTCCTGCTTTCATTTGCACAGGCTGGAACGAGGAGAGTATTGGAGCAGAACTCAGCTATGGCCATGGCCAGCTGACAAGAGAATCAGAAGAGAACTTCAGCAATCCCTTCCCCGCCTCACGGAAATTCTCAAGAAAATGCCAGTAGAGCATAAAAGGACTTCCTAGAACGAATAAACATGATTTTCTAATTAAAAGTGCAATAAGTAAACAGAAAAGAAGGACGACCATTGCTAAGAACCAAATTCATTGTCTGAAAAATCAAAAGTATAAAAATATAAAAAAATGAAAAATTATGAAGGAAAAACCAAGGGGTTAGGAGGAAAGACCTAGGCAACCTAATGTACAAAACAATAGAAATTCCAAAGGAGAACAAATGAGTAAGTAAATGAAATGAAAAACAGAAAATGCTCATGAGCCATGGCTTGATTGAAAAGCTGTACTGAATCCTATACAAGACTAACTGGAAAAACTGGGCTCCCTCCTGTCAGCTGGGGTGACAGCATTTGGAATAGCAGAGGCTATGTGGAGTCCCTTAACCCCCAGAGCAAGTGGACAGTTACCATGGCAGACGGTGAGGTTGGTGTAGGAGCAAGCGGGCCCTGACCCAGACGAAACTGTTGTGACAGTGAATAAGCCATGGCGTGAAGGCATCGCAAAAGGCTGATGTCAGCCACTGCAATGGAATGTCAGGATCCCTTGCCCAGGTTCAAGATCTGAGCCAGCTATTGATTGAAGAGGAGGTTAGGTCCCTTTGGAAAAGAATCCTATGATACCATACACAAGTATATTCATTGAATATTCCAAATCCTCTCCAAAGGGACCTAACTAGAGTAGGGCCATGTACTAGAGTAACCATATGCCAGGAAAAGGAGAATACCCAAATCTTCAGGAGATCTAAAATGCCATTATGTAGGTCTGTCCTAGGAACACTAGAAAAATAAAATGCCATTATGACCTTGCTTGTTACAGAAGGGTGTGAATGGTAGCCAGGAAGTAAATGGAGTCCTGGCCGAGTCCCCATGGTGGGTCTGATGTGGTCATTTCTTTCAACATTTAGCCTTGTGACTGATACAACAAGTCATTATTACTAAAAGTGTCAGCCCCCTTCAGTTTCCCAGACTGGAAACCCTAGTTCCCAACCCTCTCTCACTCCCATATCACATCAGTTACTAAATTGTAACTAAACGTCTTTTATTCATTGTTTAAAATTATTCATTATGTAACATTTGATACAGACCAAGAATACATTTAACTTAACATGTAACTTATAAAGCACAAAAATGAGATCAATTGTTTTCAACTTCACGAGAATGTTATCAATAAACATTGAAACCCTGCTCCCCTCTGTTTTATCTCCTTGCCATTTTCTCAGAAGTAACCAGTATCCTGCATTTTACAAAATACTTTTATCACACATGTATACTTCCCTAAACAATAGGGTGTTTGTTTTTGAGTTTTCTAAAAATGGCATCATTCTGTTGTGGATTCCTGGGATTTGCTTTTATTCATTTAACTTTATATTTCAAAGAATCTTTCATATTTTAGTGTACAGCTACACTTCACAAATACACCACAAATTATTTGTTCGTCCTTCTGTTGATTCACATTTAGGTTGTTTTCACTTTTGGTTATAGTGAACAAGACATTGCTATGAATATTCTTGCAACTGTCTCCTGGTGCACATGTGCAAGAGATTTTTGGTTAGATGTCAAGGAGTAGAATTGTTGGGTAGAGTATATACCAATTGTTGTGAATGTTTAATTTATTAGGTAATGCTGAATTGTTTCTAGAGTGAGTGTGCCAATTCCTTCCCCATCATCAGTGTGTAAGAATTCCCATTGTTCTATATCACTCCCACATTTAGTACTATTGGACTTCAACTTGTTCTCTAACTTGGAATTGTTAGACTTATTAATTTTTCCATTCTAGTGACTTTAAAATTGTATTTCATTGTGATTTTTAGTTGGCAGTTCTCTGATTAATAAGGAAATTGCACATCCTTTCATGTTTATTTTTTTATTTTATTTTATTTTTTTTGAGACAGAGTCTCGCTTTGTTGCCTGGGCTAGAGTGAGTGGCGCGGCGTCAGCCTAGCTCACAGCAACCTCAAACTCCTGGGCTTAAGCGATCCTACTGCCTCAGCCTCCCGAGTAGCTGGGACTACAGGCATGCGCCGCCATGTCCAGCTAATTTTTTCTATACATATTTTTAGTTGGCCAGATAATTTTTTTCCATTTTTAGTAGAGACGGGGTCTCGCTCTTGCTCAGGCTGGTCTCGAACTCCTGACCTCGAGCGATCCACCTGCCTTGGCCTCCCAGAGTGCTAGAATTATAGGCGTGAGCCACCGCGCCTGGCCCTATGTTTATTAAACTGATAAGAACGGATACTGCACTTGATCTTAGCTAAAGGGCCGAGAAGCGATCTTCCATGTTTATTGATCATTCATATGTCCCCTTCTGTGAATTGCCTACTTTATGTCTATTGTCCACTTTCCATTGGGTTGTCTTTGTATTGCTGATTTTTAGAAAATCTTTATATATTTTGGATGCTAATCTATATGTATTACAAACAAATTTTGCCCATTTGTGGCTTATCTTTTCACTTACTTTCTGGTATTTCTTGATTAACATAAGTTTCATGTAGTTGAATTTCTCACTCTTAAAAAATGATTATTGCTTTTTGTGTATATATCAGAAAGTCCTTGCCTACTTCAAAGTCATAAAATATTATCCTATATATTTATTCTTTAAGTTTTAATGCTTTGACTTTCACATTTAAAACTTTGAGCCAAGTGTGGTGGCTCATGCCTGTAATCACAGCTACTTGGGAGGCTGAGGCATGAGGGTCGCTTGAGCCCAGGAGGTCTAGGCTGCAGAGTGCTGTGATCAGGCCACTGCACTCCAGCCTGGGTGATAGAATGAGACCTTGTCTGTAAAAAATAAACAAAAACTTTAATCCATCCGAAACTGAATTTTGTATGTGATGTGAGGAAAGGATCCATTTCAATATTTTTCCAATGGAGGGTTAATTACTCCAGAACCATTCATTGAATGACATCTTTTTCTAGTGACCTACAGTGCCACTTCTAGCATGTAGCAAGCGTCCTATATATGTGGGTTTGTTTCTGGCTTTGATTTAGTTTCATTTACCTTTTTGTCTATCCCTGCGCCCATACCACACTGCCTTAGTGAGATAACTTTGTCATAGCCGTTGTCTCTTTCAGGGAAAGTATCTTCTCCCACTTTCAGTTTTTTGAAAAAAATTCTTGAGCCTTTGCTCTTTCATATATATTATATAAAGAGTTTATAAAATTTCATGAAAAAGCCTATTGGGATTTTAATTGGGATTGAATTTAATCTATAGATCAATTTGGGGAGACCTAACATCTTTATAGTGATTCTTCTCTTCCATGAAACTTGTATAAATATCTTTCAATATACTTAGATCTTTGTTATTGTTTTAATGTAAAGTTTGGTATATGTGCTGCTGGAGTGAGCACTTAATGTAAGGTTTTATAATTGTTAAATTCATTTCTAGGTACTTACTTGCTATTATAAATTATGTCTTTATTAAATTACATGTTAAAATTGTTTATGAATTATAAAAATGCAATTGATTTTTTTTGTGCAATATTATGTCCAATTGCCAAATTCTCTTACAGATTCGGTAGGTTTAATAAATCTTACAATAGATTCTTTTGGATTTCCTACAATCATAGACAATCATACCATATAGAAACAATGAACTTTTTGTTTCTTCCTCTCCAAACTTAACAACTATTGTATCTATTTTTTTAATCATACTGTCGCATCTAGAACCTCCAGTACAAAACTGAATAGAAAAGTTTATTGTACATGCAATACTTTTAATTTTTCACCAGTAAGGATTACTTTTACTGTAATTTTTTGGCAAAAACAATTTATCAATTTACAGAAGCTTCTATTTTCCTTATTTGGTAAGAATTTTTCTTTTTTTAAAAAAATTGTGAATGTTACATTAAAAAGGATAAGTGTTGATTTTAATTTCCTTTTATTCCCTTCTTATGAATAAAATTTTAATAGATTTTGGGGGTACAAGGTGAATTCTGTTACATGTATATATTGTATAATGGTGAAATTTGGGCTGTTAGCATACCCATCACCCAAATACTGTATGTTATACACCATAGGTAAGTTTTCATATCTCAACCTCTCCCACCCTCCCCCCTTGTGAATCTCCAATGTCCATTATACCACTCTGTGTGTCCTTGTATAGTCACAGTTTAGCTCCCACTTATAAGCGAGAGCCTGCAGCACTTATTTTCCTGTTTCTGAGTTACTTCACTTAGGATAATGACCTCCAGTTACATCCAAGTTGCTGCAAAAGATATTATGTCATTCTTTCTTATCACTGAGTAGTACTCCATGATGTGTGTGTGTGTGTGTGTGTGTGTATGTGTGTGTGTATGCACATATATAGATTTTCTTTATCTGTTCAGTGGTTGATGGGCACTTAGGTTGATTCTGTATCTTTGCGATTGTGAATTGTGCTGTGATAAACATACGGTTGCAGGTATCTTTTTGATATAAAGATTTCTTTTCCTTTGGGTAGATACCCAGAAGTGGCGTTGCAGAATTGAATGGCAGATCTGCTTCTAGTTCTTTGAGAAATCTCCATACTGATCTCCACAGAGGCTGTACTATTTTATATTCCCACAACAATGTATAAGTGTCCCCTTTTCACTATATCTGTCACAACATCTATTGTTTTTTGACTTTTTAGTAATGGCCATTCTAATTGGACTAAGGTGATATTTCATTGTGGTTTTAATTTGCATTTCTCTGATGATTAGTGATATTGAACATTTTTTCATACATTTGTTGGCCATTTCTATATCTTCTTTTGAAAACTGTCCATTGGGCAGGTACAGTGGCTCATGCCTGTAATCCTAGCACTCTGGGAGGCTGATGTGGGAGGATTGCCTGTGCTCAGGAGTTGGAGACCAGCCTGAGCAAGAGTGAAACCATTAGCCCGTTCCCGTGGTGTTCGCCTGTAGTCCCAGCAGCTTGGGAGGCTGAGGCAGGAAGATCCCTTGAGCCCAGAAGTTTGAGGTTGCAGTAAGCTATGACGATGCCACTATGCTCTACCCAGGGTGCCAGAATAAAACTCTGTCTCAAAAAAAAAAAAAAAAGAAAAATGTCTGTTTATGTCATTTGCCAATTTTTAAAAAGGGTTGTTTGCTTTTTTTCTTGCTGAGTTGTTTGAGTTCCTTGTAGATTCTGGATATTAGTCCTTTGTGAGACACAGCTTGCAAATATTTTCTCCTATTCTAGGTTGTCTATTTACTCTTTTGATTATTTCTTTTGCCGTGCAGAATCTTTTTAGTTTAATTAAGTTCCATTTGTCTATTTTTGTTTTTGTTGTATTTGCTTTTGGGGTCTTAGTCATATGAGTTTAATTTCTTTAGAAATCTTCAGATAAATATAGACTATTAGCTAATTATTTCAGTATTATATTAGTCCAAAGTTCAAATGTCATCTTGGGATTTTTGAAATTATATTGAAACTAGCCTTAATGAACAATGTAATTACTATTGATAATCCAAATTCATCAGACACATGTGGCATCTAAAAATTTTACCCAGATTGTGTATTTGGGTAATTTGATATAGCCTACAAAATTTGTAGTAATGACTAAGGTATTATAAAGACACTGATTATTAATAATAAACTTAAATAATAATTAAATCAAATTATTTAAATACCCATGTACACCGATATATACATTACATACTCTTATATACTGACAAAGGTAATAATAACTTACTTTATCACTAAGGCAGGTGTAAGTAATTTAAGAGGCTTCATTTAATTTAGTCTTTTAGAAAGAAAAATCCAAAGTCTTGCATAAGCTGTAATGCCATGTTTGCATTTTATTTTACACTGTGGGAAAAAGAATGTATATAGAATTCTTGTATGTCCAAAATTCACAAATTCATTTACTTATATCTAAGTGAACTTGGATTAAAATTTAATAATTATCATATTTATTTTGTCATTATAACTTCTAGTTTTGGTCTTAGGACAAAAATTTTTACATAAAGTATCTTTCAAAGATTCAGGTATCATATATTTGAGCGGGATTTAGACCCAGAGTTTTTTGTATTTATTTTTATTTTCTCTTTAGCCTTTTTATGATTACTAATCACTATCCTAGTGTCCACTTGTGTCTTTTTGGTACTTTTTCTTATAACACAGCAGGGACCCTGAGGTCATTAAACCAAAGCAAGGTTTCCTTTATGCCCATCCTAAAATTTTTTAAACGAGATAAAGTAGTTTTATTAGAGACTAAGAATATTTAATATTTTATTAATAATTTATTACTTTATATACACCAATTCATATGTATATATTTTATTTTTATTTCTTCATGTCAATGGAGTATTTATTTTTAACCAAAGAATTTATAATTCAAAGTAATCTAGTATTTCACTTGAAAAAGCCTTTCCCAAGTAAGAAATCTCATTTTAAAATTTAGTTTGCCAGGCACAGTGGCTCACGCCTGTAATCCTAGCACTTTGGAGGCCAAGATGGGAGGATCACTTGAGCCCAGGAGTCTGAGACCAGCCTGAGCAACATAGTGAGACCTTGTCTCTACAAAATAAATATAAAGAATTAGCCAGGCATGGTGGCATGGGCCTGTAGTCCCACCTACTCAGTGGGTTAAGGCAGGAGGAACACTTGAGCCCGGGAGTTTGAGGCTGCAGTGAGCTATGATGACACCACTGCATTCCAGCTTGGGCGATAGAGTGATTAAAAGATTTAGTTTTATGAACTATTAGTTCATGGGGGATATTAACATATTTAATATGTTTGGGTCAATTAGAGCGGTGACAATTAAGATTATACTCTCATTTTCTAACTAAGAAAGTTTTTCTTAAAGAACTAGTGTACTTGGCCGGGCGTGGTGGCTCACACTTATAATCCTAGCACTCTGGGAGGCCGAGATGGGCGGATCATTTGAGTTCAGGAGTTCAAGACCCCATCTCTACTAAAAAAAAAATAGAAAGAAAATTAGCTGGACAGCTAAAAATATATATAGAAAAAATTAGCTGGGCATGGTGGCGTATGCCTGTAATCCCAGATACTCGGGAGGCCGAGGCAGAAGGATTGCTTGAGCCCAGGAGTTTGGGGTTGCTGTGAGCTAGGCTGACGCCATGGCACTCCAGCCCAGGCAAGAGAGTGAGATTCTGTCTCAAAAAAAAAAAAAAAAAAAAGGGAGCTAGTGTACTTAAAGCATTCAGAGTTTGGTTTGCTATTTAATTTTTTTTTTTTTTGCTATTTAAATTTTCTTGGGAGATGTATTAGTTATCTCTTGCCTCATAAATGTCACTCCAAAATTTAGTGCTTAAAACAATAACAATAATTATTTCTCACAATTGTGTGGGTTGTCAATCTGGGTGGTTCTGCTGTACTCACCTGAGAATGTTCATGGGCTGCCTGCAGTCATCTGATGGCTCAACTAGGGCTGGAATGTCACACGGTGGTCTCAAAAACACATCTGACTATTGGCTAGGGTGGCTCAATTCTCCTCCAGGTGGAGGAGAATTCTTCAGTAGGCTCTTCTGGGCTTCATCACAGCATGGTGGTTTCAGGGTGTCAAAATGGAAAGAGCAGCAACTGCAAGGCCTCCGAACACCAAGTCTCTGGATCTCGTACAGCCTCATTTCTGACACCTGTTATTGGTCAAAGCAAATTATTTATGTTACAATGTGCTGCCTTTAACCCCTCCTGCATAAAGCCTGGATCTGTTTCTGGCTTTCTACTTGGTTTCATTTATCTTTTTGTCTATCCCATGTGTTTTGCATAACTGAGGCCACCGGGCCCTGTGGGCTGCCCTTCTGGCTGTCACTGGCCTCAGGGGCTTTGTGACAACACTACACCCAAGGCTAAAATGTCTTAGGGTGTTGATGGGGATACTGTAGGTGCTGCAGCGTGGTGAATGCCCCATGTGTGCCTGTATACATTCCTCTGCCCTCCTTAAGTGGCATGAGGTGCACTGAGAATTCACCGTAAGTCCCTTTACCCTAAATCCTTTCACTGTAAGTCTCCAGCTGTCATCTCTTTGCGGTGATCAGTGAGAGACTGCAGGTTCAGTTGAACATGGCATGGGGTGACATTGGCAGGCAGGGGAGGTGAGACTTGGGCTTTGGCTCTGAACAATTTAAGGGCCACAGTGTACTTGACAGGAACTGGCTTCAGTCTGGAGCTGCATGAGTTTAACTCCTGGAAAAAAATTATTTATTTTACAAACTTATAAGCCCAACCCAGAATCAAGGGTGTGAAGAAATAGACTCCATCTCTTAATGGGAAGAGAAGAAATGACACATTGAAAAGAGATGTGGATACAGGGAAGTATGACTTTTTGAGGACCATTATTATGGTGATCAGTTGCAGTAGCCTTTAAGATTGCTTCCAGGATTTATGTAGAATGCTTTACGGTCTTTCTTATGTCAACTAAAATACGAATCCATTGCAATTGAGACACTTTCTGGCCTTCAAATTTAAAGATATTCTAGAGACAGGCAAACTATTCTAGGTCAAAGTTTCCTATAGTGGAAATTGTACAACTGGGTTTTATTCAATCTACCCATTTTTTTTGTTTAGAAATATATGGCCTCTGCAGACACTGCTTCTGAATCAAAGGGCCGGAGTTCCCTTGAGATCCCGAAATCATTTTTGATTCTCTACTCACCATCTTGGACATTCGTATAGGAAAACAAAACTCTCACTTGTTCAAACAATAGATGAAAATTACTAAAGTTTGGATACACTAGACATTACACGGCAGCCTTGTATTACAAAGAAAAGAAAAGAAATAGTTGAATCAGGGGGAAGAAACCCACTTACAACCTCAGGATAAGATGCTTAAACACCTTGTCCTAGGAATTCTACACACTGCATATTATTCTATGGCTAAGGCAATGGTCCCTTGTTTTGAGGAAGGGCTACCATGCAGGGCCACATTTTTTGTTCTTCTCTAAGCTCTACTCTAGATGAATTTTTCTAACAATCAGGGAACTCATTCCGTGATCTCTGTGGAATGGCTTAATCTAAATGTCACAAAGAAAGAAAATTTTTGTCTCAAGTTGCGTTAATAAATCTTTCTAACTTGATAAAAGTTTTAGATAAAGAAACACTTATTCCAGGAGGACAGAGCTTACGTCACTTTTCCTTAGAGTTTGATTACTCAGGCTTTAACAGTTCGAAAAATTCTCATACTGACTCCACTAACCATATCTGGCAGCCTCACTAGGCAGCAAGAAATACCACAGCTACCACTACTGTATATTTGCTGTTCTCTTACTTTTTGATGGTTCTCAAAGCCAAAGTATTCTAAGTTGTTTGGACCATGTTAGAAGCACAAAGTCAGACAGTATTCAACATTCAAACAGAGATGCATAGTAACACTATTTCTTCTGGGCCATATTTAGACTCATTTTGGAGTCATAATCATCTGCCTTTTAATTTTTAGTTTACATGAGATGAATAGTCTTGATCTCTTCATTTGAAAGAAAGAGTCAAAAGTAAAAGAAGAAAACATCATATGTATATATGTTTTAGTAAGCAGAAGTAAAGAACTATAGGAGTCCAAATTAATTTGCAGCTGCCAACCCCGAACCAACAGCAGATGGCGCCAAAGGACTTTGGTAGCAACCAACAGCTTTGCAGCCATCTCCCTTCTTACTTCCTGCTTTCTCCTCTGCCTACCCAGGGTTGCTAAGGGCGTCAGGTATGGAGTGGTGATTAAGAGCATAGACTCAGGGGTTAGACTTCCCAGCTTCACAATACCACATTTGCTAGTTGGGTGGCCTTGGATGGCTGACTTCACTTGATTTTCTTCTTTGTAGAACAGGAATGTTAATAAAACCCCTATCTGCCAGGGTTGTTGTTAAGATTAGATTAATTATTACATATAATCATAAGGAATAATTCTTGGCACTTACTAAGTTTTTAAAGTGTTAGGTGTTACTTGCTGAAACATATTTCCCTCCTTATATTTCAAAACCTCCAATGGTATCTAATCCGATCGCATTGGCACCTCTCCTTCAATCCACACTTAGGCTCCATGGGAAGCTTCCTATGACCAACTGACTGGGAAAAAAATTCAGATCTGATTTCCGATGATTCTGATAATATGCTGGTACCACCTGAAAGTGTATGACCACAGCATATAGAAGCCCTCAAAGGTGATCCTGAAAGGGATTTGAGAAGAAATATCTTTTTTTTTTTTTTTTTTTGAGACAGAGTCTCGCTCTGTTGCCCGGGCTAGAGTGAGTGCCGTGGCGTCAGCCTAGCTCACAGCAACCTCAAACTCCTGGGTTCAAGTGATCCTCCTGCCTCAGCCTCCCAAGTAGTTGGGACTACAGGCATGTGCCACCATGCCCGGCTAATTTTTTCTATATATATTTTTAGTTGTCCAGATAATTTTTATTTTTATTTTTAGTACAGACGGGGTCTCGCTCAGGCTGGTCTCGAACTCCTGACCTTGAGCGATCCACCCGCCTCAGCCTCCCAGAGGGCTTTCTTAATGAACAGAAATTTGAGCAGTGCATTTAGCTGTCCACTTTGCCTGGAAATAGAGAAGACCGGAAATTATGGATCTATACTGATTCATGGGTAGTGGCTAATAGTTTCACTGGATGTTCAGGGACTTGGAAGAAGCAAGATGGGAGGCTTGACAAGTTGGGGAAGAGGTATGTAGATCAATCTTTTGTAAGGGCACAGGTGTGGAGATACTGGTGTCCCATGTGCATACTCATCAAATGTCATCTGTTGTAGAGGTGGTGCTCAAAAATCATCTTGACGAGATGACCTTTCCTGTGAATGCCCACCAGCTGCTTTCCCAAGATACTTCAGTGCTCACTGGAGTCATGAACAAAGTGGCCGTGGTGTCATGAACAGACATTATAAACGGGCTCAGCAATTGGACTTTCCCTCATCAAGGCTGATCTGGAGACATTTTTGCTAAGTACTAAACTTGACACTTGCAGAGCCCAAAGCCTCATTCTCAATATTACATTATGCCTGCTGTGACCAATGAACCACCCAGTAGCATACTGATTATATCAGCTCTATCCCATTGTGGATAAGGATATGATTATTTCCCTCACTGGAATAGACACTTACTCTGGATGTGGATTTGTCTTCCCTGTGCACAATGCTTCTGCTGGTACCGTCATTCTTGGATTTACTGAATTCTTATTCACCATGATGGTGTCCTATGCAATACTGCTTCTGCACTAGGAACTCATTGTATTCATACCCATAGTATTCACCAGTCTTGCCGTGTTTCATTTTATCACCCTGAAATAGTTGGCCTGATAGAATTATGAAGTGGTTTGTTGAAAACTCAATTATAGCATCAGCAGAGTGACAACCCTTTCAGGGTACTTAGGATTCTGTCCTATAAGATGTGGTATCTGATCAGAATCGGTGACCAATATATGGTGGTTTTTCTCCCATAGCCAGAAAGCATAGATCCAGGGACAAAGGACAGGAAGTGGAAGTGCTTTTCTTCATTGTCATCTCTTATCCACACTCAAAATTTGTGCTTCTTGTTCCTGCAACTTTGGAATCTTTGACTTAGAGCTTTTAGTTCTCAAGGGAAGATGACTTCTACCAGAATACCCAATTAGGTTTCCATTGAACTGGAAGTTGAGACCACCACCTGGTCATTTTGAACTCCTCAAAAGGCAATGTGGTGGCAGAATAATGCCTCCTCCCACCACAATGTCCACATTCTAATTCCCAGAACCTGTGAATACGTAACTTTCCATGGCAAAAGGACTTTGCAGGTGTGATTAAGTTAAGGATTTCGAGATGGGGAGATTATCCTGGATTACGTAGGTGGGTCCCGTGTAATCCACAAGTGTCCTTATAAATGAAGAGAGGGATGTGAGAGAGTCACAGAAGGAGATGTGACAACAGAAGCAGAGGTCAGAGTGATGTGATTACTGGCTGGGGGCCGGGAGCCGAGGAATGCAGGTGTCCTCCAGAAGCTGGAAAAGCCAAGGAAACAGAGCCTCCCATGGAGCCTCCGGAAGGAACCAGCCCTGCCAACACCTTGGTTTTAGCCCTGCAAGACCCATTTTGAACTTCTGACCTCTAGAACTGTAAGATGATAAATCTGTGTTATTTTAAGCCACTAAGTTTGTGCTAATCTGTTATATCAGTAGTAAGAAACTATATAGGCAAAGAAGGGGCTTATTGAACAGGCTGAAGTAGTTGATCTTGGCTATCCAGGGGGAGACAGGGTCACAGCTGGACGATGTGGAAAGGAGGAATATGTCTTAAACCAGAGGCTTCGTTTGAGGCACCTCTCAGGACTTCCACAGACTGGCTAAAGATTAATGAAGGACTACAACAGCACAATGCAGCTAAGACCTCTTGGAACTCAGGACAATACAGATTTGGCCTCCCTACCAAATCAAGATGTCAGCCTAGGTGCTGGATGAGGACAAAGAAACCATGAATGTGCAGTGAAAGAGAAGCTAGAAATATCTTTAGTCTTGTGGCAGTTACAGAAATGAGGATGGTAGCAGCCGTATGTATTTTCCTCTTTCATTTGTTATGTAGATATATGTTCACATTAACCACTTTTCCTTCTCTCCTTTCTTCATACTTTTCATATAGAGCAGTGCTGATGGTAGATAGTGAGGAGGAAATTTGACTGTAGTAAAAGAGTCATTAATACCTCCCAGAAATCAATACAGTGACTGATGAGACTCTGTGTTTTGCTTTCTGGGAAGAGAGTGAACATGACTTTATTTGAGGAAGAATAGTTCTGTCATATTAGGTGGAAGCATGGTGTTGTTATTGTTGCAGTTTGGAAGTTTAAATATGTAGAGGAGTGTGTGGATACTGAATTTCTGAAGGGGTGGACTGCATTGGATATTGTCTATTGGTGCTTAACATAATCTCTGACCTTATAAACACTCTTCTGTTCTGCAGAGGCAAGCCTCTAGGAAGCCACATTTCACAGATTCTCATCTTACAAGGTTCTGGTTTAGATTCCAACAGTGAGAGGCACGTATCATATTTGTCAAAGCCATTATTCTCTCCTGCAAGTTATGAGGAGGTGCGTGGCATGTGGCAGTCTGAGAGTTTGCAGTGGTTTGTGAGTGAGCTCCAGGCAGCTGAGATTACTGTTGAGGCCTTCACACCAACTCCTGCATTAGCAATGGACATGTGCAGGGATAAGGTTTTGCTTGTGCTTGTCCACCTATTGCAGACAGCAGTGGGCCCCAAATCCAAAGAGGTTAGCATCGTCTATATTACAGCACTTACTCTGGTCAGACACACTGCCATGTCATGTCCACCTCTTTTGTCATCCTTATAACCTTGTTTAGAAACTCCAAGATCACCACTATTCACTCAAGAATTGGTAATTATTGTCATTCAGAGCATGGGATTTTAATACTAAAGATGTCTGTGAAATAAATTCCTTGAGACCTCAGTATAGCATTTCCTGTATTCTTATGCTTCCCGTTTGAATAACTCTGCTTACGGACCACTGCACTGAACAGGATGGTAACACTAAAGCATGCCTTCCATGAAAACTGCTGAGGAAGCAAACACCAAGTTCTTGACCACTATAGGGAATTAAAAGCATTTCTGTTTTGTAATAAGATGGGGAAATGGTATATCAGGTCATTAAATATGAAATTTCCGATTTCGAGTCAAAAGTGTACTTTATTACATCGCAAACAAGAAGCAGTACAATTAATCAAAGTATGAGATTAAACTATCAACACAGTTTTGTCATCTTAACAGCAGCTTGTTTATGCCCACAGTGAAGAAGCCTGGAGAGCGAGTGGCCATGAAATCACAAAAGGCATTTTCCACAGCTTGTTGAGAACTGAAAATTTTACCTTGCAAGAAATGGTCCAAAGCCTGGAAACAGTGGTAGTCAGCTGGTGCAAGGTCTGGTAAATACAGTGGATGACAGAGAGTTTGAGCTGTAGTTTGAGTAGTGTTGTTTGTGCAAGATGTGGTTGAACGTTGTCTTGCAGGAGGATTGGACTGTCTCTATTGACCAATCTCAGCTGCTTAATCACAAGCATCCTCATCATTTCATCCAAATGGTTGCAGTACACATCCACTGTAATTGATTGACCAGCTTTCATGAAGCTATAGTGGATAATACCAGCACTGGACCACCAAACAGACACCATTAGCTTTTTTTTGATGAATATTTGGTTTTGGACTGTGTTTCAGCACTTCATCTTTATCCAGCCATTATGCTGAACACTTGGAATTGTCAAAAAGCATCCATTTTTCACCATATGTAACAATACGGTGTAGAAATGGTTCACCTTTGTGTCGTGACAGCAAAGAAAGGCAAGCTTCGAGAAGTGATCCATGTTAGTTGCAGCACTATTCCTAACATCCAAGACATGGAAACAACCTAAGTGCCATCAACAGATGACTTGATAAAGGAAATGTGGTTTATATACACAATGGAATACTATTCAGCCTTTAAAAGAAGGAAATTCTGTCATTTAAAACAACGTGGATGAACCTGGAGGAAATGATGCTACGTGAAATAAACCAGGCACAGAGAGACAAGTACCACATGATCTCACCTGTATGTGGCATCTGAAAAAGTCAAACTGACTGATAGAGTGGAAATAGAATGGTGGTTACCAGAGGTGGGGGAGGGAGATGGGGAAAGGGGAGATGTTGGTTTAATGGTACGAAGTTTCAGTTAGATTGAAGGAATAAGTTCTGATGCTCCATTGCACAGCATGGGGACTATAGTTAATAATAATGTACCGTATATTCCAAAATTGCTAAAAGAGTGGATTTTAAATGTTCTCACCACAAAGAAATGATAAATATGTGAGGTGATGAATATGCTAATTAGCCTGATCTGATCATTCCATCATGTATACCTGTATCAAAATATCACATTGTACCCTGTAATATATGCAATTATTATCTGTCAATTAAACAAAATTTTAAAAGTACCAGGCACATAGTAAACATTAAATAAATATGTGCTGAATTTCACTATAAGTTTCTTAAAGTAATTTACAGTTATCATAGAAAATTAAGAACATGTAGAAATTTAGATGTAATTACTGGAAACATTTTTAAATATTTGTTTGAATTTGCAAGTACATTAAACTCTTTGAGGAAAAAAAATTAAGAGAAAAGAAAAAGATCAACACATTTTACTATGAAATAAACTGCTACAAATCCATAAGAAAAAGACTGTTTTTCTAATAGGAAAATGGGCAAGAGACTTGAACAACCGCTTAAAAGAGGATATCAAATTACCTAAAAACTTAAGAAAATATTCTCAACCTCATTAGTAATCAGAGAATCCAAATCATAATGGACACCAATACATACTCATTGAATTGCTAAAAGTACAATTACCCCGGTGCTCAGTATTAGAGATCTGGTGGGAAAATCAGTTTGGAAAACTCGTTGGCATCACTTAACAAAGTTGAAGATGTGCAAACCTCCTGTCTCTACAGCTTCACTTCTAGGCATATACTCAGCAGCAATGTTTTTGTATGTGCATCAAGAGACCTGTAGAGGAATGTTCAGAGGAGCATTTTTTGGGTAATCCCCCAAGGTAGAAACCTCAATGTTCTCGCTAATGGAACTGATAGATAAACTATGGTAAATTCATAAAATAGGATAACACACAGCAATGAAAACGAGACTACAGCCACATGTAGCTACAGGGATAAATCTCAGAAACATACTGCTGAGTAAAAGAATATATACTGTATTATTCCATTTATATAAAACTCAAAAACAGACAAGGATAAACTAAAGTGTTTAGGTGGAAAAGCTATAAAGAAAAGCAAGAAAGCGATTACCACATAAATCAGGATAGTGATTAACTTTTGAAAGAGGGAGAGGGTTGTGAATGGGGAGGGTTTCTGGGAAGCTGACTTTCTATTTTTTAAAAACTTTTTATTTATTTATTTTTATTTATATTTCAGTAGTCTTAGGGGTGCAAGGGGTTTTTGGTTACATGGATGAATCATATAGTGGTGATGTCTGGGTTTTTAGTGTACTCATCACCTGAATAGTGTACATTGCTCCTGATAGTATTTTTTCTTCCCTCCCTCCCACCCTCCCTGATTGTGAGTCTCTAATGTCCACTCTACCACTCTGTATGCCCCTGCATACCCATAGCTTGGCTCTCATTTATAAATGAGAGCATGTAGCATTTGGTTTTCCATTCCTGCGTTACTTCACTTAGGATAATGACTGCCAGTTCCATCCAAGTTGCTGTGAAAGACATTATTTCATACTTTTTTATGGCTGAGTAGTATTCCATGGAGTACATACCGCACATTTTCTTCATCCACTCCTTGGTTGATGGGTGCTTAGGTGGATTTCGTATCTTTGCAATTGTGAATTGTGCTATGACAAACATAACATTTACAGGTGACTTTTTGATATAATGACTTCTTTTCCTTTAGGTAGATACCCAGTAGGGGGACTGATGGATCTAATGGTAGATCTACTTTTAGTTCTTTGAGGAATCTCCATACTGTATTTCATAGAGATTGTACTAATTTACATTCCCACCAACAGTGTATAAAAATTCCCCCTTGACTGTATCCGCTATAACATCTACTGTTTTTTGACTTTTTAAGAACGGCCATTCTGATGGGGTAAGGTGGTATCCTGTTGTGGTTTTAATTTGCATTTCCCTGATGATTTGCTGATGTTGAACATTTTTTCCTGCTTGTTGGCCATTTGAAGCTCTCCTTTAAAAAAAAAACCTCTTCATGTTGTTTGCCTACTTTTTAATGGAATTACTTGTTTTTTTCTTGCTGATTTGTTTGTTATTGTAGATTCTGGATATTAGTCCTTTGTCAGATGTATGGTTTGTGAATATTTTCTCCCATTCTGCAGGTTGTCTTATTTACTCTTTTGATTATTCATTTTGCTGTGCAGAAGCTTTTTAGTTTAATTAAGTCCCATTTATTTATTTTTGGTTTTGGGGTCTTAGTCATGAATCCTTTGCCTAGGCCAATGTCGAGAAGATTTTTTTTTCTAGGTTTCTTTTAGAATTTTTATTGTTTCAGGTCATACATTTAGGTAACTGATCTATCTTGAGTTAATTTTTGCGTATGGTGAGAGATAGGGTTCTAGTTTCATTCTTCTGCATGTGGCTGTCCAATTTCCCCAGCACCATTTATAATTTCTATTTCTTAACCTAGGTAAGGGTTTACATAGGGTAAACCCTAGGTAAGGGTTTACTTTTTAATAGTTTATTAAGTTGTACATGCATGTTGCATATACTTTTCTCTGTGTATGTTATATTTAACAATAAAAAGATTTTAAAAGATAAATCTCTTAAATTGTACCTTTTGGAAACCTGAAAAAGGTGAGTTGTTAGCAGAAAGGTTCTTGAATGAGGTGTTGTGAGTGGCCTCTAGAAATTGGTGGAAACCATGCTATCTTACCACCCCAAATCTGAGAAATAATCTGCACTCACAAACACTTTATGAGGGTCTTTAAATTCTTGCTTTACTTAAAAAATTGAAAGTGTAAATCATAGACCATTGTTGCAGACCATGTGTTTAACGGTACAGTTTATGCAGGAAAGAGAAAGTAGAACTCCAATCAGAAGACCCACACTTAAAGAAAAGTATTGGCTCTATATTAAAAAATATATATATTCACACAATAACATATAATGTATATATATATTATAAGTAAAAATATTGAAGTTCTGCATGCATCATTTTTTGGGATTCTTCATTTTAAGATTTTAAATTAACTGCCAATTTTTCTGAGTACTTTTACTCTCTTTGCAAGGCATTGTTACAGGCATTGGCAAAAAGTGGCACACAAGATAGACATAGTCTCTGTCCTCCCGGGTTTATGCTCTAGTGACGAAGAAAACATTAAGCAAATAATAGTGAGATGGGGAGAAGTAAAAGGTGCTATGGATGTAAATGGACCCACTTCTAAATCATAGTGGACAGGGGAAGCCTGAAGAATGACTCAGCGAGAGAAGATGAAAGCGTTGTGGACACAGCAGGGTCTTGGCTCCCTCCCCTAAGGAGGAGCATGAGGTCTCAAAGAAGAAACGCTCCAAAGGCTAGAGGGGCTTAGGAGAGAAGGGGGCCATGACTGAGTGAGGCAGGAGACCAGACACACTGAGCATTTTACTGGGGAGGGAGGAGAACAAGGAGAGAAAAGGAGTTAACTGTTCTAAGTTATGAGACTGTGTGAAGAGAAATGACTGGGAAAACATTTTAAGGAAGAATAGTTGTCTGCTCTGTGATATAAGTCTTTTTTTCCTCCCTTGTCATCAGGAGATATTCAGTAAGGACATAAATTCAATAATTTAAGTTTTAAATTTATTAACATTGGGGAAATGGTTCTTGGGGAAGGAGCACCATATTTGAAGCGTGTCATTGATAACTTTGAGTTTTCCAGGGGCAGGGGGCCAAAGATGGAAACATCTGGAACCATGTGATATGGAGCTAGGCTGATTGCAATGTATGTAATTTAGCTCAACTACAAGTAGAATGAGAGTGGAGTTTTCTTAGACAATTTCTTCACATGTCTGCTGCACAGAAATGGAAAGAGAGGTGTTCTGAGCTTCAAAGGGCAAAACTCATGGCTAGAGGATGGAGGTCTCAGGGAGGCAGGTTTGTGTTCAAGCAAAGGTAAGACGAGCTGTCAAGGAATGTTCCCCTTGTGATAGTCTATGGGGAGTGAAAGGATAGTGTCTGTAGCGGCCCTCTCTGTGTCCATGACCTGGATATGCCAGGTCTCTTTTGAGGGGATGGGGTTGGGGTCCGGGAGGAGGGCAGAGGCTGTTCATAGCATGATGTGCTTCCTAAGCATTGGTTTATAAACTTACTGTACATAAGGGCATTTCCTGCTGCTTCTGTTCAGTTCCATCTTGATCCAAGGGACATAGTTTTCCCTTCGTGCCACGAAGTGTTCAGGACTGTTGAAAATAGGAGCACATCTTGCCCTAGGAGTCCTTCCACTCTGGCTCTAGGTCTCTCCTGCCACTCTGCACGTACCTCTTTCTTCCAGGCCATCCTCCCTTCCCAGTTCACGTACCCTTTCCTTCTCTCTTGTCCTTTTCCCAACCTGGCCAGAGGGATAGGATCACCAACAGAAATGAATTTACTGAGTTATGACTATCTCTACCTGTAGCAGAGTGAACCCACTGCATGGATGTCTCCCTACTTTTTATTTTTTGATTCAACATTCATACTTAAAACGATAGGATGGTTCCCATTGTACTTGGAATAAAATTCATACCCTTTACGTGATCCGGTCCCTGCAAACCTCTTCTGCGCTGTTTCCCACCCCTCTCCTCTGTGCTTCCTGTGCTCTGACCACAGTGCCTCCCTCTTTCTTTTTTCCCCTGGTGATTCCTCCTGGGGCATTTGCACTGGTTGTGCCAGGATGCTTTTCCATTGCTGGATCCTTCTTAACATTCAGGTCTCAGCTTATGCGTCATCTCTTGGGTGAGAACCATGCAGTCTAGAGGAGTCTAAAACACAGAGGAACCCTTTATCAATTCAACTGTTTTAGTTTCTTCATAGCACCTGTCACTCTCTAATGTTTTCCTTTCTATTTATACATTTATTTTCTACATATGCTCTTTTTCCTATGTAATGTGAGTTCTATGAGGCAAGACCATGATGACTGACGTTGATTGGGCTCAGGAACTGGTTCAAAGTTTCCAGGACCAGGTGTTGGCGCCAGTCAGTGTCTACACTAACCCACTTATTTTCTGCCACCCCACAGTGTGCACCCTCATGCACGTGTGTGTGCGCACATACACACCCCCCACCGCACACATATACTGACGTGACAGCCGGTAACAGAGAGGAGGTACATCTCTTAGTGGGGTGCTACCAGAGTCCTGAGCTAACGTAGTAACTTGCTTCTTTCCACTTCAGGACAGCAGCTGTTAGCTTATAGGTCAGGGAGGACCAGACTTGCTGGGCCACTGAGCCTCCTGGGAAACTCCTTAGAAATCCTCAGAGCAATCTGTGAGGCACCCACGTACCTGACCCCTGCAGCTTGACCTGCTGGCTCCCCTTCACTCTGTCTATTGCGCCTGCCAGTAATTTACTTTTTTGTGCAGAACAATTTTGTTGTCTCCATCTCTACGGCATCCTTCAAGATTGGCTCAGGAGGACTCTCCTTTCACAATGTTTTCTTAAGCAAAAGAAGCCTCTCTGCACCCATCTCCATGCTTACGTCGTGTAGACTGCGCTGCAGTTCCTTTGTAATAGCAAATTTTCCTTCCTGCTACATTCCTCTGTGGTTTTAACTGGAAAGCAGCCGAATGATAAATACACGTATCAACATCCTGCCTCCTCTGTTGTGTCTGATTAGGACTTACTAAGAGGCCTCGTGGTCTCCACCTGCTCGTGTGTTGTGGTTTGTCTTGTGTATCTTTGGAGAGAGGGAGAGATTGGCAGCGTCGGTACATTTGTTGCAGATAAACTGTTTCCGTTTTTGAGAATTGGAATTTGCTTTATTGATTGCTGAAAACTTATGTCTTTGAAAGCCAAATATAAATTGCCTAGGGATGTTCTCAAATCTAATTCTTCATACCTAAGATAATTTCTCCTAAATGTCTAGCACAGTGACATGCAAGCATTCAATAAACATTAGTTGAGCATTTTTTAAGTTGTAGACATTGAATATATAGAGTCACTTCCCTCAAAATCTAGCTTAGGAGAGTAAGTGGCACATAAATAAATGAGGAAGAATTCCAGGCACTATGGTAGCAGTACCTGGGAGGCAGAATGGGGCATAAAGCAGGTAAGCAGGTATAGGCTTTTCCCCACGGCAGATGCTTGCGGCTTGCAGGGGCCTTAGTTAGCATGCCCAGATAAGGATTCAAGGATAAAGAAAAGAGAATCTGTTTACATCATTTTTAGATATTAAGGGGAAGAAGAAATTTTGCTGTATTTTCAAGCAGATTGCAGGTGGCATTTTAAGCTGCACCAAAGCTTCACAACAGCACAACAGAGCACCTATGTGGAACATCTGGCTTTGTACTCTCAGTGCCAGCCATAGATGGACAATCTTGGATCAGCCTCCCAAATGCTTTCTTTTTTATTTTTGCATGATTTATTTGTGCTTTTCCACTAAGTATAAAGCAGATTCAAAACCCTAAAGCTCTTACCAAACTTTTACTGCTTTCTCCTAAAATTACCCTGTTATAAAAGCACGCCTTTTAGATGATTTTAGAATGTAATTACTAATTTAGGCAAAGGAATTCCTTAATTTTCAGCAGACCTGAGGGTACTGAAAGTCCTAAAGGCAAAGTGTGCTTCCTAGCTCACAGTTGGGATGTCTAGCGGCCTGAAGCAATGTAAATCTGCTAAAGTCAGCTGCTCAAATTCTGTTCCTCTTTTATTTTGGTTTGAATGTCTTCTGGGATAGAGATGGAACCGTGATGACACTAAATTTAGATCCCATTGGCTTAAGAATCACCACTCACAAAAACTCAGATTGCTTCGGAGTTGTTAATTGCACAGGCTTCTGACCAGAGGTGGATTAGTCATGAAGCTAACGAAGCTTAAGTTTCATGGCTTTTCATTGTACCAGCTGCTTCCAAGGACCTGGGAGGGGCTTTAACATTGCGTTGCAGAAGTCGGCTCTTTTAAATGCAGTCAGTTAAGATGGTTGTGTCTTTCCAATCCACCCTCTCTCTACCATACTTCCCCTTTCATTGGGGAGTAGCCATGGCATTTTAGATTAGTAGTTTTGTATTCTTTTCCTTAAAGAGGGTCCCTCAAATTGCACAAGCTTCAGACTCCTCCCTGGATCCATCCCTACTTCTGACCATGATTATGGCTTCACCCCAAGATTGTATTAATAATCAAATGAGAGGAAATGGGTCCTTCTTATAAAAAGGATGTACCATCTTCTTGCATAGAGGAAAAAGAGCAATTCAGTGAAATTATTTCTTATCCAAAGACGGTAATTAAAGGGACCTGTGCATGAAGCCCTAAATCTTGGAATCAGATTTGCTCAGGAAGTCAAGAAGAAACTGAAGAGGTTTAAAAAGCATATGTTGGCTGTTTGTCAGTATAGGAATGGTGGAAGAAAAAAATAAATTATGATGGATTGATTAATCTGGTGGAAAGGAGAAATGATTAAGATTAAGGTCAAGATACTCAGGAACAGAAGGGGAGAAATGGGAGTGTGACTGTCAGCAGAGACTGACATAAAAGAAAAAAGAAAAAAGATACACCTAGGTCCAGCTGCTTTAAAAAGGGATTTTTTAAAATGAGAAATGGTGACTGGGAGTCAACAAAGTCCAACAGAAGAAGCAAGGTGAGATCTGTGAGAGCTGCTTGGAATGAACGCAAAGAAGGAAGCCTGGATCCAGAAAACTGTTGAGAATCACCTTCTTAATCACCTTCTTATTTCATCTTCTTTTCAAGTATTCTTTCTTCATTATATTCATCAGAATAGGCTAAGTTATGCTGCTGGAACAAGTTAATCCACAAATCTCAGTAGCTCACACATACACACACACACACAAAACTTATGTATCATTATGCTGCAAATCTATTGTGGTTAGTAGAGGGCTCTGCTCCACACAGTACCTCAGGGACCCAGGTTGACTGTCTTGCAGATACATCATCTGGAACATACTGTGAGGGCAGGAAAAGAGAGAGGCCAGAGAATCATACTTGGGCTTTTCATTGCCTCCACTTGAAAGTGACCCGTGTGATACCCACTCACATTTTGTTGGCTAGAATAATCACTGGAGATTAGGAAAACAAATATTTGATGAGTATCACTGGCCATTACTGCAGCCTATCCAACTCTTGCTAGTGACTCTGTCAGGTTTTTCTTGCTTTGGAGAGGCTTTAGAGGTGCAGCTTTTTTTTTTTTTTTTGAGACAGAGTCTCACTTTGTTGCCCGGGCTAGAGTGAGTGCTGTGGTGTCAGCCTAGCTCACAGCAACCTCAAACTCCTGGGCTTAAGTGATCCTACTGCCTCAGCATCCTGAGTAGCTGGGACTACAGGCATGCGCTACCATGCCCGGCTAATTTTTTCTACATATATTTTTAGTTGTCCAGATAATTTCTTTCTATTTTTAGTAGATACGGGGTCTCGCTCAGGCTGCTCTTGAACTCCTGACCTTGAGCAATCCACCCGCCTCAGCCTCCCAGAGGGCTAGGATTACAGGCGTGAGCCACCGCGCCCCGCCTACAGGTGCAGCTTTGTGCAGAAATTGGACACAGTCTGAGTGTTCCCAGGGTGACATTTGAATACATTGTATATTTGATTGCTTTGACTGGTGGGGTCTCTAACTCCTTGCCTCCACTTTAGTCTGTGCTGAGGGTGATTACTCAAATTTTGTGTCTCCCTTCTTCCCTACCTCCAGTGTCTCCGATGGTCATTAATTGCAGGGTTATTTTCATCCTTTGTTCATGCATTCATTTCTTTATTTATCCAATATTTATTACACTCTTACTATGTGCTCTGGCTTTACTTGGCACTAAAGACACAATGAAGACTAAGACACAGTCCTTGCTCTCAAGAAGCTCCCATTTTGGAGATGATGAGCAAGTTTGTACAGATCCCACAGACATTGCAGTCATTTCTAGCTGGAAGGATCCGGAAGGACTCCACATAGATGACAGCTGTGTGCATTTATAATGTTGGGGAAAGTTAGGAATTTGTTTGCAGGGGGCTTGAAAATGTGTACTCTAGAACACAGCTATGCATAAATATAGGAGTCTCTATTTTTTATAACTGATCTCATTCTGCTCACTAACAAGGGGTATTTGTTTTTTTTTTCATTTCATTCAGGATTTACTTTTTAAAAAAAATTTCAGAATATTACTGAGGTACAAACATTTTGGTTACATGAATTGCTTTTGTACAGATTGAGTTGAAGTTGTAAGTGTGTCCATCACCCAGTGTGCATTGTACTCACAACGTAGGTGTGAATTTACCCATCTAACAAGTGGTATTTGTGTGGATTAAACATTTCTGTTAAAGTTTACTCAGACTCTTCCATTTAATGTGTCTTCCTCAAGTTAGCTCAGGTTCAACATGACAAATACTTTGTCAATTCTAGGTTCAAACTCCCTATCAGGGTTGATTTTCCTCTTTTTTTTAGGAGCTATTCCTTCCTTTTCTCCTCCCAAAGATGGGACCGGAGGTGGGAGGTTCTTACTACCTAATGGCAGTGGAGAAAGGTCCTTGGTCTGCACACTCTCCTAGAATCTGCTTGTCTTTGAGTTGGGAGGTTTGGTCTGGTCTGGTCTCTGAGCATCACGTGTGGGGCCTGTGAGGAAATGAATGAGGCCCAAGTGCAGGCTCTTTGTGAGATGTTGCTGGTCGTAGCCTGCAAATGGCTGAGCAGGGATGAGGGGCTGAGCCTTAATTGGGGTCCTTAACCCATGAACCACCCACAGAAGGAACACAGATCAGTGAGGTGGATCTGCAATGCTTTAATGAAACAACTCAATCAGCAGTTTCTTTTTAATGTTGTACAGATCTTTGTAATTCATGTGGCATATTTTGTATCTCAGTCACTCTGTCTCTCATAGCAGAGAAGAACTATTCCTCCAACAAGGATGTTTAATTATTAATTTCCTCAGTAAAGGGATTACTTTTCATCCCTAAACCTCCACTTTCTCATGGGTAAATTGGGAATAATAATGCTATGTTGTAATACTGTTGTAACGTGTTGTATTCCTTTACAATACATAGGCCAATTAAGCAGTTATCTGAAGTAAAAGAACAAAATTCTTTCTACACTTAACTTCTGCACTTCTTATTCAATACAGAAGCTGCCAAACTAAAATTTCTTGTAACAAAATTGTCTTCCTGTTACAGTCATGTGTGGTTTTAATTGAAAATGTGCCAAATGACAAATTTATAAACATCCTGCCCACTTAGCTGTGTCTTGGTTAACACTAGAGCAAGAGGCTTCATGGTCTTCACCTGTCAGTATGTTGTGGTTTTCTTCTGCATCTTTGGATACAAAAAGAAACCTGTAGCATCTATTCTTTTTGAGAACTGGCTGTCTCAGCACTGCTCTGGGAATGGGGCTGCATTTGTTTCTGGAAGCTGGAATTTACTGCATTCATTGCAGAGCTATTATATGTTGTGTTGTTTTGATTCCTAGCTCATACCATTCAATGGCATTGTCTTAAATACAAAAATAGCATAGCACTGAATGTTATTGTATTATTGTATTGAGTGATATAACTTGCATTGTGATATTAAATCCTCACATCAAGTTGATTGATGTTCTCAAAACACTTCTTTTTAATTGAGATGACTAGTGTAAAACACCTAGGGGAGTGCCATTCAGTAGACACGATTTGGGATTTTAAAAAATAGCCAGGCGCTGGGGATATAGAGATAAATTAGACACAGAACTTCTGCCAAGACAGCATGCCAGCTTTGAGGCGAGCACCTCCTTTCTAGGCTCCCATCCCCCATAGTAGGGTCTGGAGCCCCTAACAGTGTTGTCTTTGTCCATTTTTTGCTGCTTATAACAGAATACTTGAAACTGGGTAATTTATAAAGAAAAGGAATTTATTTCTTACAGTTATAAAGGCTGAGAAGTCCAAGATTGAGGGGCTGCATCTGGTACAGGGCTTCTTGTGGTGGGGACTTTCTGCAGAGTCCCAAGGCGGTGCAGGGCATCACATGAAGCCACCACTCCCACTCCCCTGTAACCCATTAATCCATTAACCCACTAATTCATGAATGGATTAATTCATGGAGGCAGAGCCCTCATGACCCAGTCACCTCTTGAAGGTCCCACCTTGCAATACTATCACATCGGGGATTAAATTCAGCATAAGTTATGGAGGGGACAATTATTCAAACCACAGCAAGTGTCTTATCCAAGAGATCTCAATCCTGAGGTCAGTGAGACCATATTCAACTGGTTACACTAAATGAACACCTATGCGATCCTTTGGGAAGGTACGACTGGACTCCAGCAAGGTACGACTGGACGTCCACATCCTATATCCCAGGTGTCTGGGCAAGTGGTGATGGTGTGGAGTCCAAAACTGAGTAAGAAATGGTAAATCAGGGACCCAGAAGGAGGATTGCATGAACTCTAAGTGACTGAGCAGATCTTGATCCTGACTCCAGCTCCCGGATGCAAACTCCAGTTCTAATATTTATAATCAGTAATTCTCACTAATATGTTCACAGTACAGATATAGGAGGAGACGGGGCTCATGCATGGCCACGGGGCTTAGGAGTGGAAGGAACAGATGACAAATAAGTGATTCTCAGAAAATTAACACGTAAATATTAGAACATTTAAGGGGAGACATGCATGTGTTCAATTGCTTTTTATGCTGTTTCACTGACCTGATTTTCAAGGAGAAAGTGATGGGCATGGCAGGAACAGAGAACCTGTAACTGCTGACCTGGGTGCCGTGGGTCCCGCTAGTGACACGGCTGTGGATGCACTCACAGCTGCCCTCAGGTTTGTTCCACTGAGAACATCAGCTGTGTGTGGGGGGGTGGGGCAGGACGCTGTCTCTGAGCTCTGCTGGGATCCGGGGGGTGCGCGGTCACGCGGTCACAGAATGCTTCCTTCCCATGTGCATGTCCATGTTGACAGCAGGGTGAGGGGCCAGAGAGGGGGTTTGTGTGGACTTCAGGGAGCATCACGGGAACGCTGCGCTTGAGGGGGCGTGAGGTAAGGCACCCACAGCTTCAGGCAGCGTCACCCTCTCTCTTTTCTGTTTCACACTCCTTTGTCCCCTACCCTGCAGCCAGCCCCTGGCAAAGGCGTTCTACTTCCTTTTCCTGTCTGGGGAAGAAGTTCCCTTAAATCACAATTTACATCTTCTTTAGCTATGGTTTATAATACAGTTGTGTTCTGAGTTCTACCAGACCAAACTCTTAATATACAAAGGAGATAAACTTGAAATTTTGAAAACCCTGGATTTTCAAAACTATTTATCTGCTTCTTGAGACCCCAAAGTCCTGTTTTGGGTTGCTAGATCTGAACGTTGGCTCCTTTCACTTTATTTCCTGTAATAATCTCTTGCTCTCCCAAGGCATCATTCAGAGACTGTATCTGAAAGAGAGAATTCACATAAAATAAAATGCACTAAGAAAAAGAGATTTGGCATACTAAAAAAAGCCCCTTGTATAACTTTTTTTCTATCTATCTATCATCCCATCTTCCTAACCAATTTCTTTGATGTCTACATTTCTATATTCATTAATTTATTTTATGGTCAAAACAATGAAACTCTGATATCCTAGGCAAAAGGCCATCCCAAGATGTTTAAATACGAAATAGATATATTAATTGTGACCTTAAAAAAACCCAGGCAATTTACTTTGGCACCTTCAGCTTCCAGGAATTTGTCATTCCCAGCTCTGCCATCTTGTGGCGATCCTCTGAACTGCACACTTGCAGCCTAGAACCACGGATTTTAGGCAAACAGCACCAGTCAGACACTGACGCCTTCAGACGTTGGACAAGTCCGCTAGGAGAGTGAGTGCACTACAGTTTGACTTAAACTTTCTTGGTATGACTACATGGTGAGTGCCAGGCGCACTGTCTGGAGAATGGACACGCTTGAGGCTCTGACTCAGGGGGATGGGCGGGACATGGACAATGTATATAACCTGAACTTATGTACCCCCATGATGAGCTGAAATAAAAAAACAAACAAACAAAAAAAACTTTCTTGGTAAAAATTAAGCACTGAGTATCTGAAACTGAGAAGTCTAGAACCAATCAGGGGCTATTTGAAGATCCCATGTGTACTTGAGCGGAGGGCTGGCAGTGAGGCCTGGGACCCAGAGAAGGGCTAGAAATGGAGTGACGTCATCAATACTGGAGTCCCCTTTGCATTAAACACTCCCCACTCCAGCCGCCCCTGACATAGTGGCCTAGACCTGGCGTGGGTTGAAGGAGACAGGTTTATTTTTTCTTTTCTCCTCCTTCAAGAAGTTCAAGTGATTTAGAGGAGAATACATAGATTTTTCCAGGTACTACATTGCAATATATGGTAAAAAACTTGATATTTCTTCCAGTTGACTAATAATAAACACTTTTCTGGGAACATAATAATAATAATAATTATCTTTCTGGGTATCTATCACAAATAATCCAAAACGTGGGCAAAATTTATGTGAAAAGATTTTAAAAAATTTTCTAGGACTACTGTAAAACAGCATATGTGAAAAGATTTTTATGGTAACATCGATTACATGAAAATAAAGACAAGAAATTCCTCTTTCCACACTCTTCCTTTTCCTCTATGATAATTATTGATAAATCATTACCATTAAGGAAGCTAACTCTTAACATGTTCTTATTTTCAAAAAGGACACGAGGTGTCTACTGACTGCAACTTTTCACAAATAATTTAAATATTAAATCGGAAGACTATTTTTATTAACTTACACCTTAATTTATTAATTTTATTAATGCAGCTCTCAGACAGACTCGCTATTACCTGATGTGACCAAAGCATCTCCTAACAGTAACCCACAGGGTGGAGAGCTTGGTATGAAATGATTGAAAACCTACTCAGTGAATAGGGGAAGTTGAATATTTGGTTGGAAGGTTTAATGGCCTCAAGCTCTGCAAGCTGACAAACCCATCTTTACAGTAGGTATGGATGTAGCTTCCATACCAGCCAGGCAATATCCTATGCCTTTCAGACTAGACCACCACCTGGGCCGGTAAGCGTATTTTCTTGCTCATACAATGCTTGCATAGACAATTCAATTCTTCGTCTCTGACAGCCCTTTTATGCTTCTGGATTAAAATATCAAAACTGAAATTTCCACCATGACATCAAAATGTAATAGATATGAAATCCTAAAGCCAGATTACAAAATACAGAATTTGAAAAGATTTGGTTTTATGCCAGTTGGCCCCAGTAAGTATGTCATGAACACGAAAGAGTCAGAGTGTCAAGGGAGGGGGCATTTGTGAAGGATTATTATTATTAATATTATTTTTTAAAGAGAACTATTGCAATGCTGTGAGCTCCCCTCCCCACCACGAGGGAAGAAGCAGGGGAATCTTATACCCTTTGCCTCAAGCCTGGCGAGGGGCCTTCCCACTGAACGGTGCAGAGAGCCTGAAATATGGGGAGAGTGGCTCAACCCACTGAACTGGTGCTGAGCTGGGCGGCAGGCAGAGGTGGCTGTGTTGGGACGGGCTGCACTCCTGGAGTTCGCTGGGTGAGAGGCCAGATTGGGCCTGTGCAGAAGAAAGCACCAGCGTGGGGTTGTCCTGAGTCCTGTCCAGAACGAGGTGAATGCTTCCTTCCCCGGGGCTAGGAAAGAGATTGTAGAATGCAGATGCATCATCCCTGAGAAGAGGACTACAAGAGAAAGGCCCCTGGTGATAGAAATCTCTGGAGAACTCACTAAGAGCAGGAAGCCACCGAGCTGAGGACGAACTGCCCTGAGAACATACCTCTCTTTTTTTCTGTCTGTAGCAATTAGTAAGTGGAGGAAGTAAGCAGGCAGAGGGAAAAAACCCAACAAAATCCACTCTCCCCAAATTAGCTAGCCCTGAACCACAGGCCTTAGCATAGGGAAGGAGGGAAAGAAGCCTTATCTTTGAATAAAGATTGTAGGTTTTGATTATTGCCTTGGTGTGGACAAAGGCCCACTCCTGATGTTTGTGGGCCCAGGCAGGAATCAAATGGTACCCACAGACTGTTTGTCTCCATATTTAAAAGCCCTACTTCAAGCTAATGAACTGTTAAATAAAATGTCTTATGTCTTCTTCCTTTGAGACTATTTTTTTCTGAATGATAAAAATCTCACATTGCTTGCTGGCTAGCTGATGCTGGATCCCTCAGCCTCCTCTTCCAATAATTCAGGACATAACAGTATAAACACATACTTTCTCCCCCTTTTTATTTGGCGGAGACTCTTTCACCCCTTTCCTGAGGCCGACTGTGCCAACCTCCTGTGCCCGAATGTGGCACTGAGAGGTTTCCCCCATGCCGTCCCATCCAAGGCAGGTGACCTCTGTTTAAAACATACACCAGTTCCCCACCCCCACCCCATCTCCTTGGTTCCTTAGAAGAACCTGTGGCTGGAAGGCTGGGTTCAGAATATGGCCTTGTGGGGACAGCCAGCCCAAGGCCTTCCCTCCTTTCTTCCAGTTCCCACACCTTCCCACACAAGGGCTTGTCCATCCAGCCTACACATCCTTGCTTTCCATAAACCAGTGCTTACCAAACCTTGGCATGCATGGGAATAACCCAGAAAGTGTGTGAAAACACAGATTCTGATTTAGTAGGTCTGGGGTGGGGCCTGAGAATTTTTGTTTCTCACAAACTCCCAGGTGATGCTGCCTGGGGGGAACCACACTTTGAGAAGCCCTGGTGTAGTTGCACCCCCAATTTCCCCAGCAAACAGCAGGCCCTCAGTCAACCCTCAGGACTAGAGTTGGTCACACCCAGCAGAAGAGTCCAGCTCTGGGCTGGGAGGAGCGTGCTGGGAAAGAGGCCAGTGCAGGTACGGGAAGCAGGCTGGGCTCCATTTGGGTGGAGGGTTTCCAGGTTCTGAGAACCCAGAGTTCTGGTCTAGATAGAAGGGGGATGGCGTGGGCTGCATCTGGGTTGGCATGTCCACTTGGCCTGTGGACTTCTCACCCTGTGGGAGGGACTGGCTGGGGGACAGAGTGGTGCTCTATAAAGTGCAGGGTCCAGGGAGGGGGCCACTTCAGATGGAGTCTAAGTGGGTGGGGGGTGTTCTACCTGAACACATTCTCACTGTTCCACTGAGGCTGTGTCTTGTGACTTAAAGTGACATTGGGACTGTCAATTAATTAATAGTGAGCAGTCCTGGGATCTGCCATGGGGCGGGGAAAAGTTTCCCTCTGGATAAATTTTTAAAGGATGGGTAGAATAAAAAGTTTCATTACTTCATGAACTGTGTTTATTCAACATGCCATTTATTTTCCATGGTTGACTAATCTCCTTTCTTTAGTGACAGGTCTTTACCAGGATTCATTCAATTTTCTTGGTTTTCCATGAGGTATTTTACTCTACACAACTTGCCCTTGCCCACCCCCCTGCTTGTTCTTATTTTCTTAACTTGTGGCAATGGACTCAAACCCTGAGCCCCTGATGCAGCCGAGTCAGAGAGGAGCTCATCCGCCTGGGCACAGCCCCTGGTCCAGGGATGGGCACAGGACTCAAGCTAAGCCAGCCGGTGTCTTCTGGATTTGTCAAACTGGAGCTGGAAGAAGAGACCCCTTTACCTCTTGGGGTAAGGAGACGTCTCTGTCCGTCTGTGCTGGTGTAACAAAGCACCAGATACCAGGTAGTTTATAAAGAACAGAAATTTGTTTCTCACAGTTTCGGGGGCTGGGAAGTTCAAGATCAAGGTGCCAGCATTTGGTGTCTGGTGAGGGCCTTCCAAGAAGGTGCCTTGTTGCTGTCTCTTCCAAAGGGGACAAATGCTGTGTCCTCACATGGTGGAAGGGACAGAAAGGTACCGAGTGTCCCTGTCAACCTTGAGATCTTTTATAAGGGTGCTAATCCCATTCATGATGGTGGATCCCTTAAGACTTAATTACCTCCCAATGTCCATACCTCTCAATACTATTGCACTGGGGATTAAGTTTCCACATGAATTTTGGACAGGACACCATCATTCAGAACAGAGCAGGAGGGGAAAGAGTTGGTCTGCAGCAGGAAATAATGAAGCCAGGCAGGAACAAGGACAGATGAGGGACTAATGCAGAGACTCCTGGCAGTGGCTGGTTCTAGCTTCTAGACCCAGCGGCTCTTTTTTGGATTCAGTGATCAGTGAATTGCCCCAGGCCTTTCCAATAAATTTCACATTTGGTTCCTTTGTCTTTCCGACCCTGGAAGCTCAGAGTTCTGACAGATACAAGAAGCAATGCACTCTGATTTCTCCTGCAAACTTTTGCTTCTGTCTTCAAACCCTTTATTAATGACTTCCTTCTTTAGAGTGGCTTTGTCTTCTATTTCACTGAGAAAAGCGAAATTATCAGACAGCAATTTAATAAGTTATCTTCTCTCTTCACTACAAAAGTGTTTGCAGAGTACCAGTACTGACTCATCTCTCTCTTCTCCAAGAACAAAATTTTTTCTTCTAGCTCAAGATCAGTTTCTCCATTCCCATTCTAGGTCTCAATTCCTTCTATCTGCCCAAACACCAAATTCTGGCAAGTATGATCACCTTTCCTCCTACCTGAAAATCTCTTTTCATCTTCATCATCCAACTCCTACTTTTCTTTCAAAACTCACCTCTAAGATTTTTTCTTGGAAGCTATGGCAGAAACCACTAGTTGTTCTCCAAATGTCTATTCTCTCCTTCTTCCTCCCTGTCAGAATGCCCTTCCTGATTAGGGGCAGCAACATGCCCAGTTAAAAATACTGTACTTTAATTCTCAAACTCCTTTACCATGAGGCTAGCCCTAGATACAGTTCTGTCCAGTGAACTGTAAGCAGAAGTCACTGCATGTGACTTCTAGGAAAGAAATAGGCTCAGTCTGTGCCTTTTTGCCACATGCCTTTCCCCTGTTCTCTTTTTCTCATCTGGAATGCAGTGGAGCAGATCCATGCCTTACGCTGAGGATGACAATGCAGGGACTTGTAAAGAGCCTGGATCCTTGAGAACTTTCAGAATCAGCAATGCCAGTCCTAGACTGCCTATATCTCATTGTCTTGTTAAGTTAAAAAAAAAAAAAAAAGAAAAGAAAATATCAATTTGGTTAATCCACTGAAGTCAGGATTCTGTTACATGCAACCAAATGCATTTCTAACTGACACATCAGTCTTGGACTTTCCTCTGGTGTCTGCTCCAACTGTATCGGGGCTTCACTGTCCTCTTCTGTCTGCTTTACTAGATTGTTATGTCCCTGAGATAAGGGATCCCATCCTAGTTATGTCTCACACAATGAATGGCATCTAGTAGTTGGTGAATCAATACTTATTTAATAAAATAAATGAAATCTAGGAGTGCGCCCTAGACAGTTTTCAACTGGGGTTAATTTTTTCCTGCAGAGGATTTTTGGCAATGTCCAAAGACATTTTTGGTTGTCATAACAGGGAGATATACCAGCCAAGGGAGTTGCTAAACATCTTACAATGCACAGGACAGCCCTGCACAACTAAGACAGCTTAAAGTGTTAATAGTGCCGAGTTGAGAAGCTCTGCTATGGGCAGTGCACCCTGAATACAGGCAGGGAGGGCTGCATCTCTCCCTCCACACACCACTCTCAGAAAACCAGGGAGAGGTGAGGAGATGTTCTGCATACGAACGCGACTTTGTCTGTGTCTCCATTCTAAGACGCGTAATTTGTCACTTTTTTTTTTTACCATCTCTGAAATTGGAATACATCTTAAAATCCATAGTATGTCCCAGTTTAATTGGCATTATTTTAAAATTTTTTCTATTTTGAAGGTCACATAGAATAATGGTCCATTTTACCATTGAGAGCATTTTAGATTTGATGAAATAACTGATAACTTCTTCACTTTATCATTTTCTTCTTCTGACTGGGTGTAGAAAAAATGGCTGCTGATGGAAATGGCTGAAACACAGAAGTGAGTAACTGGGGCTTTCTCTGCCTGCTGGAAGTGAAGGTGTTAGTGTTCACTCCGAACCTCTGTGGGTCAAGGAGAGGAAAGGCACAGGCTGCTACCCAACTGCCTGGGGGGTCTTTCTGCCTTGTTGGGCTCAGGCTTGCAGGTGAGCCTCTGCAGGTGGCTCAGGGGTGTCATCTGGCCTTGGGTTAATAGTAGTTGGGACCAGTTGGCAAAGACTGAGAGGCACCCATGGGGTGCAGCAGTGTGTTGAGGAGTGGGGCTTAGGAAACAGTGCTGTTCAGTCCAGGAGGATAGAGGCTGGACCCTGCATTCACGCTCAGGTATTAGAGCACAAGGGAACCATGAATGAGGCTTGAGGTTTAAAGCTGCCTGTGGGAGGGGCACTGAGTGGATGAAATGTGAGTCTGGATGTTAAGGGGACTCCTTGAACAGAGTGGGTGCAATGCGAGGGTCCCACTCATGCTCAGTGGAGGGTGAGCTGGAGCAAGGGTTTTGTTGTCAACCTGTTGACCGGGGTATAAAGAGTTGATATGATTTTGAAACAGCATCAAATAACTCCAAAGGGAAGAGAAGCAGTGAATTTAAAACACTGCTTAGGCTGGGTGTGGTAGCTCATGCCTATAATCCCAGCTACACAAGCGGCAGAGGAGGGAGGATTGCTTGAGCCCAGGAGTTTAAGACTAGCCAGGGCAACAGAGCAAGACCCTCAGAAAAAAAAAAAATCAAAACAAACCAGAAAATGGATGGAAAATTTATTTCTTTCTAGTTCTGAGACCCCTGAATTCAATCTTCATTAGGAATGACATTTTGCAAGTGTGTGGATTCGCCACTAACAAATTTAAATCACTTTTAAAAAACAAAACAAAACATAAACAAACAGAAAAACCCACCCTGCTTATCAGAGGGCTTCCCTTTTTCTTTGATTCCTGCCGAGTGAATGAAGGGACAGCCTCTCCTAATAGTGCACCCATTGGCAATAGTTCTGGTGAATCAACTTGACTGAGTTCATCCCATTGTTGGTCTGCAAGTGGTAGAGAGGTAGTGTTTGCAGTTGTCTTCCCGTTGGATAGATTGCCATTGGATGTCTATTTTTTTCTGAACAGGTTGTACAGATTCTACTGCTGTGTTTGTCCTTTGTAGTTGTTTTGGACTCAACCTGAATTTCATGTGCTTTCTCTCAGTTTAGCTTTCTACTGGCTGGAACTTCCTAAACCTCCACTCCATTCCTGCACCAAAGTATTGGTCTGTGGGAAGTCTTGACTGACAACAAAACGTGGAGCTATGAGGGCAGACTGAGTTGCATCACTCTTTTTGGCATCTTACACATGCACCATGGAGAAGGTGGTAGTTCCCTTGTGCTTCCTGTTCTGCCTCACTCTTCCTGACAAGTTCAATAACATAAGCTTAGTTCTCTCAAACTCTGGATCCCTTCAGGGCTGGCTCTAGGTCTTTATGCCCCTGTCAACTAAAAGGCACCCCTTGGTGATCTAATCTTTAATTCTGTCACCAATTCCTAGTGTATTCTACCTCAAGTGGAGCAAGAGATTCACAGGAGTAGATGTATTGATGAGTTGAAGGGCAAGTATGTTCAAAGGAAGAGTAGGAACTGAAAGAATAGAATTTCAATAGGTGAAAATTCAGAGGAAGCAGTTACCAGGGAGGACAGGGTCTAGGGAGGGGCCACAGGTGTGGGTTGATGGACCCTCATTATAAACTCCAGCACATTCATCAGGTATCAGCATAAATGTCCCTTTCCAAAAGAGGCCTCCCGAGACTGGGTTCGACTCCCCCCACAGTTCTGTCCACATTATAACTTCTAATTACCCACAGCATTTTTCCTTCATAGCTTTCCCACATCTGTTATTAAATAATTTTATATCTGATTATTTGCATAACACCTTTCACTGCCAACTAGATTGTAAACCCCACAAAGTCAGGGAGAGTGTGTCTTGGTTTTATTCTCTGCCCGTGTTCTGTACTTACATGCAGCCGTGTGGAGTAGATGCTTAGTAAATGGCGGCTGGGTTGAACGCTGAGGGTGTGTTATGCACAATGCCCAGTAACTCCCAAAGTTTACCTCAGTCCACATTGGTACCTAGGAGCACGTGTTATGTATATGTCCCGTGTTTCTTTCCCTGGTGAGAAAAATGTCTTCCTAACATTTTTAATGTTTAATGTTGAGCATTTAAATTGCTTTACTATTACTAACAGTAACACCATTAAAACTGAAAAGGGGAGGAGTACATGTATTGGAGATAGCAAGGATGAGAGGGATTTGGGGCAAAACCATGCTGCACCATGCTATGAAATGAGAGAATCCAAAATGGTAGGAGGGTGAAGGCATGAAAAAAAGTGGTGCAAGTGCATCGGGCAACTGTGTGAAGCAAATGAGCAAGTGGAGCGAGCCCAGGGACTGCTCCGGGACAAGGAAGAGTGTGTGGGGGGCAGAGAGTCCCCAGGCACCAGCGGCTCTCGGGCAGGACCGCGGCTGTGGCAGCGGCACCGGGAGGAAGAGATGGGGTCTGCACGTGCGTTGCAGGCTGCAGCCGTTCTTCGTGGCCGGGAGGCCCCAGGTGGCAGGTGTGAGCTGGGCAGAGTGGTCTTGGGTGCCCAGAGACCCCTAAGGGGGGAAAGTTAGACTGTGCCAAAGCCCCTTGCTATGAACCTGCTGAGCTCCAGGCCCTCAGGCTGCGAGAAGGGGAGAAAGACCTTCCTGAGGGACCCCTAAGCACGCCCACCAATGGGTGACGCCCACCACTGGGTGACGCCCACCTCGCTCCCTCCGCCTTCACCTGGGGCAGTCTGTGCTGCTGGTCCCCGCTGTCTGCCACTGGTGCTTACTGTCCTATTGCAGTCCTCCTCGTGGTTCTCTGCTTCGGCCGTGAGCTCAGTCACAGAGAAGAACGATGGTCTGATTACACCAGAGACATCCTCCCACCGCCGAGGGAATGAGGGTCGGTGACCGCGGCCCCTGGACCCCAAATGATCTCACAGTCCATCGGCCAGAGCGGGCCCTTGGGGGGGAGAGAGCCGCACCAGCTTTTGGACGCAGCTTTTCTGCCCCAGCCCCCGTCACGGGCGGGTTCTCGGGGACCCAAGGAAACATGACGTCAAAGGGCCGTGCTGCACATATAAGGAGATATTGAAGATTCAGAATCTAATTGGTGTTTGAGCTTCAGGGCAGACGAAGTCTGATAGCATCTGAGACGGTAGAAGGCATCTCTATTGGCGCCCAGTAGGGAGGGTGGGGGTAGGGTGTGTGTCTCTGTATCCCCTCCCACTGCCGTGGGCCCTTCAGTGTCCTGATGCTCACAGGGTTGTTTGCAGTGGAGCTGTGACCCTGATGACATGGGAGTCAAGATGGCTTCGAATGGACATCTCTCTCTCCAGGGACTCTGTTTTCTCCTCCTCAGCACCCTGGTGGGTGCCCGAGGTAAGAGCTGCCTCTCTTTTCCGGGGGCAACAGTGAGTGGGTGGATGCCTTGGAGAACGGAGGGGTCTCTGCAGGTATGGAGCCAAGCCCTCGACGGAGAGCACGTGTTTTGGACCAAAGAGGAACCACAGTGATTGTGAATATTGGTTCTTCTCCTGAGGCAACTGGTCACAGTGGCAGATTTTGTAGAGAAATGTTGTCTGGTTCCAGACTGGGCTGAGTCAATTTCCCTTGTCTTAAAGGGAGCGTCCGTTCAGTGCCGGCGGCCCCTAGTGTGTGGGAAGGACCAGTGTGGACCCCAGCTGCTGCTCCCACCCTCCATCCACCGGGCTGTTTATCCTCTGCCTTGGAGAGGACTGCCCCAACAGGATTTGTTTTGTGTATTTGTGCTTCTTTAGGCTACGTGCCTGTGTGTAGGGACGTGAGAGGTGTGTGAGCAGCGTGTCAAGGCTATCTGTGTAAGGCGAACTGCCAAGAAGTGACGGAGTCAGTTGGTCTGTGAAGTGCACTGTGCCCCCACTGTTGGGCTATGATCCTGTGTGTGTGTGTGTGTGTGTGTGTGTGTGTGTGAACCCAAGTGTGTGATGACAGGCAGAGGTCCCTCATGTCAGCCCTAACCAGATCGTAGATAACCCTGCACCTGCCTGCCTCTCTCAGGCTCCCCTCCGTCAGTCCACGGCCTCCTCTCTGCCTGACTACAGTGTCTGCTCAGCTCTGGGCTTTAGGAGAGGCTTAGCCTCCCGGCTGTACCTGTTCCTTCCAAATCTCCGGTGTAGAGCAGAGGACCCTCAGCCATGACAGGGGACCTCTTGTCTATAGACAGAGCATCGGCTATATTATTTCCCAGGTCCCTACCCCAGTCCTTGCAAATTGTTTCCTGACTTCCCGGAGTCCTGGACTGGTCTTTTCCATTCCCTAAGATCCTATGTGAATTCTATGGGGTGCATTTTCTCTCTCCTGCTTCCTCTGTCCCTCCCTGCAAGCTTGTTTCCAGTGAGCCTTTGACTCAGAGGACTGCAGGCATCAGGGATTGATTGGGCTGCAGAAAATCTAGCCTTTGGCCTGGAGGAGGGAGCTCTTTCAGATTTGGGTGTTGGTCCAGGCTGGGACTACTTATAGCTCTGTCTCCTCTCAACGCTCAGTGCCTTTTTCCTAGAGTCCCTTAGTCCCCAACTCTCCTTGGGAAGCTTCACCCCACTGAGCTGCTGCTCGTCTGGGGTTGGCAAAATGCTAGTGAAGATTCTTCTCTTGCTGGCTCTGAAGGGCAGAGGTAGGTTTTGGTGCCATGATGGCGAGAGACAGTGAGTGTTCTGATACAGGCCCCTTTCTTCTTACCAGGAAAGATGTAGGAAAGTTCCTTAGTAGTTACTTAAAAGGCAAAGACATTTCACCAAAGCAAGCATTATTTTTTATTTTCCGTGAAACAACACTGTTCAGTTTTACCTTATTAAAAAGTTATTCTTCTACTTCACATGACATTGGCCTTGCTCCTTTTAAAACGTTGCTTCTGGAATTTCTGGGCATTTGATGATTTCTGAGCTGGACACACATTGCAGCTGTCTTTACTGTGAAATCCGTGATGGGCATTGAAAAGAAATTATCCCCTCATATGCACTTTATTCCATTATACATAAAAACATAAACTACCCCAAATTGGATAATTCAGTATATATTGTGTTATAATCTGTTTTGAAAAATTAGCGATATATTTTGGACATTTTTTTATAGTATTAACTATTCTTTTACAGATTAAAATATTTTATTGCAGTATTACAAAAGCATAAAATATTCCAGGGATAATAAAGAAATTTTAATTGCTTCCATCCATTATTTCATTATATGACTGAAACTCAATATACTCCCCTAATCACTGCTGTTGGGCATTTAATTTTAGACATTTTTGCTATTATGAAAAAGTTGTTCTGAACTTTCTTGTACAATTCAAGGGCAATTCATAATTATTTCTCCTAGTAACATTCTTTTTTTTTTTTGACAGAGTTTCATTCTGTTGCCCCGGCTAGAGTTCCGTGGCGTCAGCCTAGCTCACAGCAACCTCAAACTCTTGGGCTCAAGCGATCCTCCTGCCTCAGCCTCCTGAGTGGCTGGGACTACAGGCATGTGCCACCATGCCCGGCTAATTTTTTGTGTATATTTTTAGTTGTCCGGTTAATTTCTTTCTATTTTTTAGTAGAGACGGGGTCTTACTCTTGCTCAAGCTGGTCTCGAACTCCTGATCTCAAGCAATCCTCCCGCCTCAGCCTCTCAGAGTGCTAGGATTACAGGCATGAGCCACCGCGCCTGGCCTCTCCTAGTAACAGTCTAAAGGTGGAATTACTGTTTTATAGGATATGAATACCTTTAAAGCTTTTGGTACATCGATTTTAATTGCCTACCAGAAATGTTTGCAGTAAACTTCATTCCTATTAATGTTGTATGAGAATGTTAGTTTCCACATTCTCTCACCAATATTGGCTTTTTATCAAGTTCTTAAATCTTAGCCAGTGTCGTGGGCAAAACCCAGTATATATACTGTCAATTTAGTCCTTCATTTGTGAATTACTTGGTCATGAAATTTGTCCTTTCAAACTCAAAGTATTTGTCATTTTTGTCATGATTTATATTGGAGCACTTTATCTACCACTACCAGCAGGCTTTTATGTTGCATTCACTTACAGCAACTCTTTTAATTGAAAGCACAACAATCCTGTGAAGTAAACAATATTTTTATCTCAAAAAATAGAGCAGAAAACCGAAGTACAGCAAAGTTAAATCACTTGCCCAAGGTGAGACAGGGGTAAATAATAGAGGTAAAATTTGCCCTAAGCAGTCTGGGTGCAGAGTCTTTGCTTCCATGTGTAGCTTTCCCCAGTTTATTGTTTTTATTTTAATTTTCTCATATTTTTAGGTGTATGGAAATTTCTAATATTAATATACTCAAATCTATAAAAATTTACTTTTTTTTGAGTCTACATTTTGAGCGTTGTTAAGAAAATTCTTCTCCACTTTTAGTTTATATAAATTATTTCATTTTTATTCTAATAACGTTATACATTTATTTAAATTTACTTCAGTACTAAATATCTGTGTAAGTTATTTTACTGTGATATGAAGTGATATCTAATTTTATTTTATTTTTTCTAGTATCTTTTCTTGAATTATGTCTTTTTTCCCCCCTACTGATTTGAATACCATTTGAAAAGCATGCTAAATTACACCATGACATTTTCCATTTCTGCTGTTTGGAATTTGTTTAGACTTTGATTCACAAATGTTTATTGGGCATCGAAGATGGGCTGCTGGGGTGTTAAATCCCTCCCATTTGTGGTTCACTAGCTGCAGAGGTGCGTTTGTGGGGAATGAAGTGTCCCCTGGCCCATAAAATTTACAGCCCAGTGAGGCTGGGCACTGAAACAAGACTTTACAACAAACTCTGATAAGTGCCTCCGTGGGGGCACCAGCAGGGTTACTTAATCTAGCTGGGAGAGGCAGGGAAGACTTTCCTGAAAAAGTGAAAAATTTAAGCTGGGGCCATGCATTCTAGAAATGAAGTTGTTTATGGCTTACAATTCCTGGTATTGTTAATACTGTCTAATATAATTCATTATATGGGCCCACGTATGGATGTGCGTTTAGTAAATGTTACTTCTTTATAGCATCACTTGGTTTAAATTGCTTATTTCATCTATTAAGGGCTGAGAAATATATTCTAATCTCTATTTCTGTTATTACTTTTACTCTGTCAATTTTCCCTTATATCTTTAAAAGTTTTTTTTAGCAATATATATATTTTTGATGTAATATTATTTGGAGAGAAAAGTCTTGAGTTTTGTTTTAAGGAGGAAACATAGCATAGTGATAAAGATCTTGCTTTCTGAAGCCAGACTGCCTGGGTTTAAATCCTAGCAAGCTCTCACTAAGTGACATTGAGCATGTTAATCTCTTCTGGCTTTAGTTCCCACATTTATAAAATGAAGATGTGTCTGTAAATTAAGAGTATGGCCACTATTAAATAAAATCTTCAAAGCTCTTAGAACTGTGACTAGTATACAGTAAATATTCAACAAATATTAGTTTGAATTATTATATTTTCATTGTGATTTATTCCCTCTATCAATATAAATGACAAGTTTTGATCAGTTTAATCTTGTAAAAATTAATTTACATGTAATATTATCATCATAAATATTGTTTATTATCTTTTTTGTATTTACATGATAAAACAGTACTCAACTTGTACTTAAAAATTTATACAAAAGTAGACAGATTATTATAATGAACTTGATGTACATATTCAGTTCTTGGCTAATCTTGTTTCATCTATATCCCCATCTTCTTTCATCTTCCTCATATTAGTTTGGATCAAATTCCAGACCTAACATTTTATCAGGAACTTTTTCTGTAAACATCTCTAAAACATAAGGACTATTTTTTTTTTTTTGAGACGGAGTCTCACTCTGTTGCCAGGGCTAGAGTGCCATGGTGTCAGCCTAGCTCACAGCAACCTCAAACTCCTGGGCTCAAGCAATCCTTCTGCCTTGGCCTCCCGAGTAGCTGGGACTACAGCCATGCGTCACCATGCCCGGCTAAGTTTTTCTATATATATATTTTTAGCTGTCCATATAATTTCTTTCTGTTTTTAGTAGAGACGGGGTCTCGCTCTTGCTCAGGGTGGTCTCGAACTCCTGAGCTCACACAATCCGCTCGCCTCGGCCTCCCAAGAGCTAGGATTACAGGCTTGAGCCACTGCGCCTGGCCAGGACTGTTACATAATTACAATACCATTATTGCATGTAAAAACTTAACAACAATTTCTTAAAGTTCTCAGATTTTTAGTCAGAGTCCACATTTCCCTGACTTCCTACACTTTTTTCCTTTTTCCTTTGGCTTTAGCTCCAAATATAGTTTATAGTTCCAATTGGCTGATGATCTCAAGTGTCTTTTAACTTATAGGCTGCCCCTCTATCACTATTTTATTTATTTATTTATTTAATTTTATTTTTATTTCAAAATATTAAGGAGGTACAAATGTTTTTGTTACATGGATACCTTGCATACTACTTAAGTCAGGACTTTTGATGTGCTTGTCATCAGAACAGTGTTCATTATACCCAATAAGAGTTTTTATCCCGCATGCCCCCTTGAACCTCATTCCTTTTTGTACCTGAGTAGTACTTCATGGTGTGTGTTTGTGTGTGTGTGTGTGTGTGTGTGTGTGTGTGTATATACCCCCCACATTTTCTTAATCCACTCATGAATTAATGGGCATTTAGGTTGATTACATAGCTTTGCAATTGTGAACTGTGCTGCAAGAAACATTTGAGTGCAGGTGGCTTTTTTATAAAATGGCTTCTTTTGTTTTGGGTAGACACCCAGCAGTGGATCGAGTGGTAAGTCCACATTTATTTCATTGAGGAATCTCCGTACTGTTTTCTATAGAGGTTGAAGTTTTATCAACAGTGTGTAAGTGTTCCTTTCTCTCTGCATCCACACCAGCATCTATTGTTTTCTGACTTTTTAATAATGGTCACTCTGATAATGGTAAGGTGGTATCTGATTGTGGTTTTAATTTGAATTTCCCTGATGATTAGTGATGTTGAGCATTTTTTCACATTTGTAAGTCATTTCTCTATCTTCTTTTGAAAAACTTCCATTCATGTTTTTTGCCTACTTTTTGATGGGATTGTTTGTTTCTTGCTGATTTGTATGAGTTCCTAATAGATTCTGGATATTAGTTCTTTGTCAGATGTATAGTTTGTGAATATTTTATCCTATTCTGTAGGTTGTTTAGTCACTCTGTTGGTTATTTACTTTGCTGTGCAGAAGCTTTTTAATTTAATCAAGTCCCATTTATTTATTTCAATATAATTAAGTCCCATTTATTTTTGTTGTTCCTGTGTTTGCCTTTGGGGTCTTAGTCATAAATTCTTTGCCTACCCAATGTCTAGAAGAATTTTTCCTACATTTTCTTCTAGAATTTTTAGGGTTTCATGCCTTACATTTAGGTCATTTATTCATCTTGAATTAATTTTTGCATATGGCGAGAGGTAGAGATCCTGTTTCATTCTTCTGCAGGTGGCTGTCCAGTTTTCCCAGCAACATTTATTGAATAGGGCTTCCTTTCCCCAGTGTATGTTGTTATCTGTTTTGTTGAAGATCACTTGGTTGTAGGTAGATGGTTTTATTTCTGGCTTCTGTATTCTGTTCCATTGGTCCATGTCTCTACTTTTATACCAGTACCATGCTGTTTTGGTTACTGTAGCATTGAATTATGATTTGTAGTCAGGTAATGTGTTGCCTCCAGATTTGTTCTTTTTGTTTAAGATTGTTTTGGCTTTTTGGGCTCTTTTTTGGTTCCAAATGAAACTTAGGATTATTTTTAATAGATCTGTGAAATATGACATTAGTATTTTGATGGGAATTGCACTGAATCTGTAAATCACTTTGGATAGTATGGACATGTAAATGATGTTGATTCTACCAGTCCATGAGCAAGCGATGTTTTCCCATTTGTTTGTGTCATTCTCTTCTATTTCTGGTTAATCTGGTTAGTGGTTTATTGATTTTGTTCATCTTTTTTTTTATTTTAGCATTTTATGGGGGCACAAAAGTTTAGGTTACATATATTGCGCTTGCCCTCCCTCCCCCCTACCCCAAATCAGAGCTTCAAGTGTGTCCATCCCCTAGACGGTGCGCATCACACTCATTATGTATGTATACATCCATACCCTCCCCCTCCATCTGCCCGACATCTGATTAATGTTATTCCTAAATGTGCTCTTAGGTGATGATCTGTGAAATCAGTTTGATGGTGAGTACATGTGGTGCTTATTTTTCCATTCTTGGGATACTTCACTTAGTAGAATGGGTTCCAACTCTATCCAGGAAAATACAAGAGGTGCTATATCACCATTGTTTCTTATAGCTGAGTAGTACTCCATGGTATACATAGACCACATTTTATTAATCCACTCATGTATTGATGGGCACTTGGGTTGTTTCCACATCTTTGCAATTGTGAATTGTGCTGCTATAAACATTCGGGTGCAGGTGTCTTTTTTATAGAATGACTTTTGTTCTTTTGGGTAGATGCCCAATAATGGGATTGCTGGATCAGTGGTAGGTCTACTTGTATCTGTTTAAGGTATCTCCATATTTCTTTCTACAGAGGTTGCATTAGTTTTCAGTCCCAGTAGCAGTGTATGAGTGTTCCTATCTCTCCGCATCCATGCCAACATTTATTGTTTGGGGACTTTTTGATAAAGACCATTCTCACTGGAGATCAGTGATATCTCATTGTGGTTTTGATTTGCATTTCCCTGATGATTAGAGATGTTGAGTATTTTTTCATATGTTTGTTGGCCATACTTCTGTCTTCTTTTGAAAAATTTCTGTTCATGTCCTTTGCCCACTTTTTGATAGGGTTATTTGATTTTTTTTCTTGTTGATTTTCCTGAGTTCTAAATAGATTCTAGTTATCAGCCCTTTATTGGATGTGTAGCATGCGAAAATTTTTTCCCATTCTTTAGGTTGTCTGTTTGCTCTCATGACAGTTTCTTTGGCTGTGTAGAAGCTTTTTAATTTAATCAGTTACCATTTATTTATTTTTGTTGTTGCTGTGATTTCCTTTGGGTTCTTCTTCATAAATTCTTTGCCTACACCAACGTCTATACGAGTTTTTCCACATTTTCTTCTAGAATTCTAATAGTTTCACACCTTAGGTTTAAGTCTGTTATCCACCGTGATTTGATTTTTGTGAGAGGTGAAAGGTGCAGGTCTTGTTTCAGTCTTCTCCCTGTGGCTCTCCAGTTTTCCCAGCACTATTTATTGAATGAGGAATCTTTTCCCCAGTGTATGTTTTTGCCTGCTTTGTCAAAGATTAGTTGGCTATATTAGGATGGTTTTAAATTTGGATTCTCAGTTCTGTTCCACTGGTCTGTGTCTCTGTTCTTGTGGCAATACCAAGCTGATTTAATAACCATAGCCTTGTAGTATAGTTTGAAGTCTGGTAAATTAATACCTCCCATTTTGTTCTTATTGCCTGATTTTGTTTGCCTTTTCATAGAAACAACTTTTATTTTGTTGAACCTTTGTATTTTTTTTGGTTTCCATTTCATTTAGTTTTGCTCTGAGGTTTGTTATTTCCTGTCTTCTGCTGGCTTTGGGTTTGGTTTGTTCTTCTTTTTGTAGTTCCTTGAGATATGACATTCATTGTTAATTTGTGATCTTTCTGTCCTTTTTGTGTAGGCATATAAGGCTATGAATTTTCCCTTTAGGACTGCTTTTACTGTATCCCATAGATTTTGAAAGCTTGTGTTTTGTTTGTCATTCAGTTTGAGGAATATTTTGATTTGCATCTTAATTTCATCATTGAACCAAGGATCATTCAGCAGTAGATTGTTTAATTTTCATGATTTTGTGTAGATTTGAGTGTTTCTCTTGGAATTGACTTCTAGTTTTGTTCTACTGTGGTCTGAAAAGATACATGGTATGATTTTTATTTTTTGAATTTTTTGAGACTAGTTTTGTGGCCTAAGATATGATCAGTCTTGGAAAATGTCTCATATGCTGATGAGAAGAATGCATATTTAGTAGCTTTGGGGTAGAATGCTCTGTTAATGTCTGTTAGGTTCATTTGTTCTAGAGTCCTGTTAAAGTCCAGTATTTCTTTATTCATTTTCTGCATTGATGATCTGTCCAGTTCTGTCAGTGAAGTCTCTGGCAATTAAGATGATACTGTTTATTTATTTGATTAGATCTAGAAGAATTTTCTTTATGAAACTGGGAGCTCTTGTATTAGGCCCGTATATATTTAGGATTATTGTATCTTCGTATTAAGTTTTCCCTTTATCTTTATATAATGGCCATTTTTGTCTTTTTTTACCATTGTTGATTTAAAGTCAATTTTCTCTGATATCAGAATGGCTACACCTGCTTGCTTTTGGTTTCCATTTGCATGGAATACTTTTTCCCATTCCTTTACCTTAAGTCTATGTGAGTCCTTGTGGTTTAGAGGTGTTTTTTAGGGACAGCAAATAGTTGAGTTGTGTTTTTTATCCATTCAGCCAATCTCCATCTTTTAAGTGGGGAATTCAGACTGTTCATATTGAGTGTTAGAATTGATATGTGAGATGCTATTCTGTTTATCATGTTGGATGATACCTTATTGTTTTGTTTTCCCTCTTGTGCTATTTTTTTAATAAGATTTGAGATTTATAACTTTTGTGTGTTTTTATGCAATAGATATGCTGGTGGGTATCTATTGTGCTATTGCATGTAAATGCACTCTTGAGCATTTCTTGTAGGGTAGGTCTTGTAATGACAAATTCCCTTAGTCTTTGCTTGTCTGGAAAAGTCTTAATTTTCCATCATTTATGAAACTTAGTTTTGCAAGATACAAAATTCTTGGTTGGCAGTTGTTCTGTTTAAGAAGATTAAAAATGGAGCCCCAAGTCCTTCTGGCTTGTAAGGTCTTTGCTGAGGAGTCTGCAGTTACCCTGATGGGTTTTCCTTTGTAGGTTGGTTGTTGCATTCATTTTGTAGCTTGTAGAATTTTCTCCTTCATTTTGACATTGGCCAGGTTGATGACTATGTGTCTTGGAGATGTCTTATTTGCTATGAATCTTGCTGGTGTTCAATGACCATCTTGTATCTGGATATCTGAATCTCGGGTGATACCAGGGATGTTTCCCTCAATAATTCCCTAGAAGCTATTTTCCATGCTTTTTGCTTTTTCTTCTCCCTCCGGGATACTTATAATTCATATATTGGCTTGTGTCATACAGTCCCATGTTTCTCTGAGTGATTATTCATTCTTCTTTATTCTCTTTTCTGCATCTTTGATTAACTGTGTTATTTCAAAAGCCTCGACTTCAAACTCTGAGACTCTTTCTTATGCTTGGTGTTGTTGAAGCTTTCTGTCATATTTTGCAGTTCCCTAAATGACTCTTTCATTTCTTTAAGTTCTGTTGTATCCTGTCTTACATTTATCTCTTTAGTGAGTTTTTCATATTTTCATTCATGTCCTGATATAATATCTTGGCTTCTTTGTGTTGGTTTTCAACTTTCTTTTTCTTTTTTATTTTTTTTTGAGACAGAGTCTTGCTCTGTTGCCTAGGCTAGAGTGCCATGGTGTCAGCCTAGCTCACAGCAACCTCAAACTCCTGGGCTCAAGCATTCCTTCTGCCTCAGCCTCCCAAGTCACTGGGACTACAAGCATGTGCCACCATGCCTGGCTAATTTTTTCTCTATATATTTTTAGTTGTACAGCTAATTTATTTCTATTTTTAGTAGAGACAGTGTCTCACTCTTGCTTAGGCTGGTCTCGAACTTCTGACCTCGAGCGATCCTCCCGCCTCAGCCTACCAGAGTGCTAGGATTACAGGCGTGAGCCACCATGCCCAGCCAGTTTTCAACTTTCTATTCAATTCTATTCATCTTGTTTACCATCTATATTCTGAATTCCATTTCTGACATTCCTTTTGGTTACAACCCATTGCTGTGGATCTATTATGATCCTTTAGGGGTGTCAAACTATCTTGTTTTTTTCATATTGCCAGAATTAAAAAAAATGTTTTTTGGAGACAGAGTCTCACTCTGTTGCTCCAGCCAGAGTGCAGTGGAATCATCATGGCTTACTGCAACCTCAAACTCCTGGCCAGAATTTTATTTGCTTGTTTCTTTTTATCTCAAACCTCTTCTGTCATCTCAGTGCTGATAGGTTTGCAGCACACCTGTTCCCCTTTGCTGAGAACTCTTTTACTTAGTGAGAAGGAGGTGAGGTCCCTAGATAATGCTTTTGTGTCCTACTCTGGATGATTGATCCAAGAGGAGAGGGGTGGCTGCACTGAGAGCCTGTAACACAGATGTTCTCCTGTGTTGTCTCAATCCCTTGTGGTTGTCACAGTACAACTTGGTACTAGGAGATATTTGTTTGGATTGGTGGTTTGGTCCCCAGGCTGGAAGCTGGGCTGGGGGCTGCACAAGTCCCTCTCCATGGAGGTGGGTAGAGTGACCTTGGCTGATGCCTGGGCAGGTTGTGGGACCTTGGCAGATGCCTGGACATGTCATGGGATTGTAATCAGTGATAAGTTGGGTCACAGGAGCTTGGCAGGTGCCTGGGTGCATTGCACGACCTTGGCCAGTGCCTGGGTGGGTCACAGGACCTGGGCCAGTGCTGGAGGATCTTCATGTGGAATGGTAGGTTGGTCCCTAGGCTGCTGTTGGAAGCTTGGGCAGGGAGCTGGGTGAATCCCTCTCTACTGAGGCAGGAATTGTGGGAGACTGTTCTGCCTGGGTCTCCCTGTGGTGGTGGCAATGGCTGTATGGTGAAGCTATCTAGGCAGTTGCCCCAGATGTCAGGGCTGCAGGTGTTTCCTCCACCCAGGTCTAGGTGTAATGGTGGTACATAGTGGGGGGCAGCTTGTGGCTAGCATGTTTGTGTAGAGAGCTGGACTGCAGGTGTGGCTTTGCGTGTTGTGGCAGGGAGGGTGTGGCCCTCTGGCTGACACACAGGGGCTTGTTCTGCTAGTTGGTGCTTGGGGACATGGGAGAGTGGCTTGCTCTAGGTCCTGTGGATCTGTGAGGGTGTGACCTGGAGCACAGAGCACAGGTACATGGGGGCGTGGACTTTCATGTGGCATGCAGGTCCAGGGGCCTTGTTCCAATGGTTGGTGCTTGGGCTGGGCTGCTGGTTGGCTGGGGTTCTCCCCTCACACAGGTCCCATTGATGCTGCTACTGTGGGACCCCTTGAGCTCTGTTCCCTGGTATGTGGGGCTGCTTGGCTCCCAGTCATGGGTTTGTGGCAGCATCTGCTCTCCCTGCTCCCTCCTCAGCCTGGTAAGGTGTGATGTTGGGGCAGCTGCAGTGAAACAGATCCCCTGTGTAGACCTGGTGCTCAGACTTGAGAGCTCTGAGTGGTGTTAGCCATGGTAACTGAGGTCACTGGGTTTCTGCTGAGCCTGCTCTCTGATTCAGGTTTACCATATAATCTCCAAGCAGTTCCCTGATCAGTATGGGGGCCTGTGGTGGTGATGGGGAACCCCTCACAGATCAAGTTGCAGTGTCCACATGGGGAGCGTGGGGGCCTGGGGTTCTCTGCTTTATCCCTTCCCCATGTTTAGAGGTCTCCCCCTGGTTCCTTTTTATTTTGGCAAGTGGAACTACCTGTCTGGTCTCCTTCACTCTGAGTGTCTCCTGTCAGTTGTCTGATGATTCACAATGCTCTTTCTAGAGGGTTTGTCTGTAGGTGGGCATCTACTTGCAGTTCTCCATGCTTGCCTAGAGAGTGGTGTGTGTGGGCTCCTTCTAGTTCACCATCTTGGCCTTCCTCTCTATTTTTATTTCCTTGCAATTTTTAAAATTGAAGAAGCTATATATTTTATTCTGTAGAGTTTCCCTTGGTCTGGATTTTGGTAACTGCATCACCATGGTGTCACCTAACACGTTCCTCAGCCACTTGTAGATTTTGTAAATTCACAGCTAGTCTAGAGGATTGAGTAGGTTCAGGTGATTTTCATTTATCTTTTATTCTTTGTTTTTGTTCTCTCTCCTCGCCCCTGTCTTTTTGATAAGTTTACCTCTTGGTAGTGATCATTATTGTACTTTTAATTTTTTGTTTCTTCATTTTAAGGGGTCTCTAATAAACAACACATGTTATTAAATGATTTTATTTTATGACTGATAATTTATAAAAATAATTTATTTTATTCTTTAAGTTATCATATTCCATATTTTACTTTTGTTCTTTCTCTTCTTTTCATTTCCACTATTTTTCTTATATAACCACAATTTGCTTCTAGAATTTTGAATGTTTTGAAATACAATAATAATATAGTTTCTGTTAAAAGCTAACATATTTTTCAAAAGTGATCTTAGATTTATATTTTTGTATTTCTCAGGCTCAAGTATGAAATAATTACATTTGAGCAATTTCCATTCTTGAAAAATGTAGCTAAGCATAATTTTTATTTCTCTCACTTCTTCCTTTGCCCTTTTTCCTTCCATACTTTTTATTTGCTGCCCATGTGGCAAGGGCATTTGATGAATATATTGTTATTACATTTGCTTATCTTATTATTTTGCTTTATTTAATTTTTTTCTTTGGTTTGTTATTCTTTTATTTTCTTTATGTAGCATTGTTACTGCATTTACCTTATATATAATTTTTCTCTTTTTAGAATTTTTTATATCCTGCTTCCTTAAAGCACTACCTTTGTTTTCAAAAAGCTTTATTGAGGTATTAATAAACAATAAATTGCACATACTTTAAAGTGTAGTTTTTGATATGTTTTAACCTATGTCTACAACTATGAATCCATTTCCACAATTAATATAATAAATGCATCTCTCCCAAAAGGTTTCTCACACCCCTTTCTAATTTTTCCTACCCACTTACTCCTTCCACATTCTCTCTAAGCCCTCCCCAAGCAACTATGATATGATCTGTTTTCTTTCACCATATGTTAGTTTGTATTTTCTAGATTTTTATAGAAATTGAATTGTATAGAATATAATCATTTTTTTATCCCTAGGTATTTAATATCTTAAATGCTATTATAAATGGTATTATTTTTAAAATTTCAGTTTCCACTTGTTTATTGCTAGTATATAAAAATAAAGTTGATTTTCTATATTGATCTTGGACTCTATAATCTTGTTAAACTCACTTAATACTTTCTAGTAGCTTTTTTGTTGATTTTATTCTATTTTATACAAAAATGATCATGTCATCTATGAATAAAGACTGATTTACTTCTCCCTTTCCAATCTGCATGCTTTTTTATTCTTTTTTCTTTTTTTTTTGGATTTTTTTTATTTCAGCTTATTATGGGGGTACAAAAGTTTAGGTTATGCATATTGCCCATACCCCCCCACCCCCCGAATCAGAGCTTCAAGCATGTCCATTCCCCAGACAGTGCGCATCGCACTCATTATGTAGGTATACACCCATCTTACTTATTCCACTGGCTAGAATTTCTAGTAAAATATTAAACAGAATAAAATATTAAATAGAGCAGACATCCTTGTCTTTTTTCCTGATGTGAGGATGAAAGTATTCAGCCTGTGACTATTAAGTATGATATTAGAATTAGTCCATTTTGTGTATTCACTTCATTTATTTGATCAGTCTCTTATTAATGAATATTTATTTATCCTTCAGTCTTTTGCTATAACAAATGATCCTGCATATATCATTTCATATTTGCCTGTCCATCTTTGAAGTAGATTCTCAGAAATGAGGCCCTTATTCTTTTCAAATATTTTTAAAAAATTTAACTTTTATTTGACTGTGGTAAGAACACTTAATGATATCTACCCTCTTAGTAGATTTTTAAGGGTACAATACAATATGGTAAACTACAGGCACAACATTGTACAGCAGAACTCTAGGACTTATCTTTATGTTCAGTAACTTGCATTACTGAAACTTTATGCCCATAAACTAGCAACTCTTTGTTTCTCCCTTCCCCTCCTCTGGAAACTGCCATTCTGCTCTCTGCTTCTATGACTTTGACTATAAGATACCCTCATGTAATTGGAATCATGTAGTCTTTGTCTTTCTGTGTCTGACTTATTTCACTTAGCATAATGTCCTCCAGTTTCATCTATGTTATTGCAAGTTGTAGGATTTCTTTTTTTAAGGTTAAATAATGTTATTGTATGTGTATATATGTATATATACATATATGTGTGTATATAAATACACACACACATTTTCTTTATCTAGTCATCCATTGATGGACACTTATATTATATTTATGTCTTGGCTATTGTGATAAGTGCTGCAATGAACACGGGAATGTGGGTATTGCCACAACATACTGATTTCATTTCCTTTGGGAATATACCCAGAAAAGGGATTTCTGGGTCATATGTAGTTCTATTTTTAATGTTTTGAGGAACCTCTGTACTATTTTCCATAATAGCTGCACCAGTTTACATTCTCACCAATGGTGTATGAGGGGTCCCTTTGCACAACACCATTGGCAGCATTTATCTCTTGTCTTTTTGATAATAGCTATCCTAATAGATATAAAGTGATATCTCCGTGTGATTTTGATTTATATTTCTCTAACGATTAGTGATGTTGATTACCTTTTATATGCCTGCTGGACATTTTTATGTCTTTGGAAAAATGTCTATTTAGGTCCTTTGCCTGTTTTACAATCAGGTTATTTGTTTTTTTTTTTTTTTTTTTTTGCTATTGAGTTGTGTGAGTTCTTTATATATTTTAGATACTAATCCTTTGTCAGATATGTGGTTTGCAAATATTTTCTCTCAATATTTAGGCTGCCTTTCATTTTGTTGATTGTTTCCTTTGCTCTGCAGAAACATTTTAGTTTGATGTAGTCCCATTGTTTATTTTTGCTTTGTTACCTGAGCTTTTGGTGTGATATCCAAAAAGTCATTGCCAAGGCCAATATGAGGGAGCTTTTCTCTTATCTGTTCTAGGAGTTTTAAGGTTTTAGGTATTAAATTTGGGTCTTTAATCCATCTTGAGTTGATTTTTATGTATGGTATAAAATAAGGGTCCAATTTTATTCTTTTGTGTGTGGATATCCAATTTTTCCAAAATCATTTATTGAGAACACTATCCTTTCTCCATTGTGTATTCTTGGTGTCATTGTTTAAATTATTTGACTGTATATGTTTGAATTTATTTCTGGATCTCTATTCTGTTCCATTGGTCTGTGTGTTTATTTTTGTGCCAGTACCATACTATTTTGATTACAATAGTTTTGTAACGTAAGTCAAAATTAGGAAGTGTGATGCCTCTAATTTTGTTTTTCTTTCTCAAGATTATTTTGGTTATTTAGGGTCTTTTGTGGCTTCTTATGAAGTTTGGATTTTTTTCCATTTCTATTAAAAATACCATTGAAATTTTGGTACAGATTGCATGGAATTTTAGATCACTTTGGGTGGTATGTACATCTAAACAATATTATTAATAATCTTCTGATTAATGAACACAGGATATATTTTTACTTGTTTTTGTTTTCTTTTATTTCTGTCACCCATGTTTTGTAATTTTTAGTGTACAAGTCTTTCACCTCCTTAGTTAAGTTTATTCTTACATATTTTATTCTTTTGCATGCTATTATAAATGGGATTGTTTTACTGATTTCCTTTCAGGTAGTTCACAGTCAGTGTATAGAAATAGAACTGATTTTGTATGTTGATTTTGTTTTCTGCTACTTTGCTGAATTCATTAATTCTAACAGTTTTTCTGTGGAGTCTTTAGGGTTTTTTATATGTAAAATCATGTCTTCTGCAAACAGGGACAATTTTACTTCTCTGACCTGGATATTTTTTATTTCTTTTTCTTGTGTAATTGCTTTGGTCAGGACTTCTAGCATTGTGTTAGGTAGAAGTTGTGAGAGTGGGTATCTTTGGCTTGTAAATGATATTTGAGGAAAAGCTATTAACTTTTCACCATTAAGCCTGATGTTAGCTGTGGGCTTTTCATATATGGATTTTGTTGTGTTGAAGTACATTCTCTCTATTCCTAGTTTGTTGAGAGTTTTTAACATAAAATGGTGTTGAATTTCATTAAACAATTTTATGCATCAATGGAGATTATCATGTGGTTTTTATTCTTTATTCTGTTAATGCGATGTATCACATTAATTGGTTTTCATGTGTTGAATCATTTTTGCATCCAAGAGATAAACCTCACTTGGTCATGGTGTATGACCATTGTAATATGGTGTTGAATGTCATTTGTTGTTATTTTGTTAAGGATTTTTGCATCTATGTTCACCAGGGATATGGCCTGTAGTTTTCTTATCTCTTGTGGTGTCTTTGTCTTATTTTGGTATCATGGTAATGCTGGGCTTGTAAAATAAGTTTGGATGTGCCCCTCCTCTTTGCTTCTTTGGAGGAGATTGAGAGAAATTAGGATTAATTCTGCTTTGAATATTTGGTAGAATTCACCAGCGAAGCCATCTGGCCCTGTGATTATTTTGTTTTTGGAAGGTTTTTGATTAATTATTCAACATCCTCACTGGTTATTGATCTGTTCAAATTTTCTATTTCTTTGTGACTCACTCTTGATGGGTCATGTTTCTAGAAATTTATCTATTTCTTTTAGGTTATCTAATTTATTGACATGTGGTTGCTCATACTAGTCTCTTATAATCCTTTTTTAAATTTCTGTGGCATCTCTTGTAATGTCTTCTCTTTCATTTTTGATTTTATTTTTATGTGAGTCTTCCCTCTCTTTTTTTCTTAATCTGGTTAACAGTGTGTCTATTTTGTTTATGCTTTCAAAAAACCAACCCTTAGTTTTTTTTTTTTTTTTTTTTTGAGACAGGGTTTTGCTCTACTGGGGCTAGAAGGCAGTGGAGTCATCATAGCTCACTGCAACCTCAAACTACTGGGCTCCAGGGATCCCCCTCTCTCAGCCTCTGGGACTACATGTGCATGCCACCTGCTAATTTTTCTATTGTTTTGTAGAGATGGCCTCTCGCTTGTGCTCAGGCTGATCTCTAACTCCTGGCCTCAAGTAACCTCCCAAAGTGCTAGGATTATAGGTATGAGCCATCATGCCTGGCCTAATCCTTAGTTTTGTTGATTTTTAAAAATTGTTTTTGTATTATCTATTTCATTTATTTCTGCTCTAATCTTTATTACTTCATTCCTTCTGCTCACTTTGAGTTTAGTTTGTTTTTCTTTTTCCCATTCCTTGTGGTGTGAATTTAGGCTATTTATCTGAAATCTTTCTTCTTTTTTTCATGTAGGCATTTATTGGTACAAAATTTCCTCTTAGTGATTTTGCTGCACCTCGTAAGTTTTGGTATGTTCTGTTTTCATTTGTCTCAATATTTTCTAACTTCTCTTTTGATTTCTTCTTTGACCATTGGTTGTTCAAAGTGTGTTGTTTAATATCCACATATCTGTAAATTTTCTAGTTTTCTTTCTGCTATTGATTTCTAGTTTTATTCCATTGTTTTCTTAGCTTTAAAATTTTTTTTTATTTAAGCATATTACGGGGGTACAGATGTTTAGGTTAAGTGTATTGCCCTCCTTTTTCATTACTGATGCAACTTATTAGAGTTCTTTCTTCTCTGCTTCTCGTTAATCTAGCCAGAGGCGTGTCCATTCTGTTTATTTTTCAAAGAACCAACTTTTTGTTTTATTATTAATCTTCTGTATAGTTTTTTTTATTATCAATTTCATTTAGTTCTACTCTTATCTTTGTTATTTCTTTTCTTCTGCTGGGGTTGGGGTTGGTTTGCTTATCCTTTCCAGTTCTTTGAGATGATTCATTAGATTGTTTATTTGTGATCTTTCTGTCTTTTGCATGTAGGCATTTATGGATATAAATTTTCCTCTCAGGACTGCTTTAGCTGTGTCCCACAGATTTTGATAACTTGCATCTCCTTTATCACTTAGTTCAAAGAATCTTTTGATTTCCATCTTCATTTCCTTCTTAACACAATAATTGTTCAGCAGAAGGTTATTTAGTTTCCATGACTTTGTGTAAAGATGAGAGTTTCTGTTGGAGGTGATTTTCTAATTTTATTCCACTGTGGTCTGAGAAGATACATGGTATAATTTCTACTTCTTTAATTTTTTTTTTTTTTCTGAGACAGAGTCTTGCTCTGTTGCCTGGACTAGAGTGAGTGCTGTGGTGTCGGCCTAGCTCACAGCAACCTCAAACTCCTGGACTCAAGCAATCCTACTGCCTCAGCCTCCTGAGTAGCTGGGACTACAGGCATGTGCCACCATGCCCAGCTAATTTTTTCTATATATATATTTTTAGTTGGCCAGCTAATTTCTTTCTATTTTTAGTAGAGACGGGGTCTCACCCTTGCTCAGGCTGGTCTCAAACTCCTGACCTCGAGCAGTCCACCCGCCTCGGCCTCCCAGAGTGCTAGGATTACAGGCGTGAGCCACCGCGCCCGGCCTACTTCTTTAAATTTTTTGAGACATGCTTTGTGGCCTAGGAGATGGTCAATCTTAGAGAATGTCCCATAAGCTGATGAGAAAAACGTACATTCAGTGGTTTTTGGGTAGAATGTTCTGTACATGACAGTCAGGCCCATTTGTTCTAGAGTTCTGTTTAAGTGCATTGTTTCTTTGTTTGTTTTCTGTTTAGAGGATCTGTCCTGTTCTGTCAGAGGGGTGTTGAGGTCTCCAGATATTATAGTGTTGCTGTTTATCATTTTGTTTAGATCAAGTAGGATTTGCTTTATAAATAGTTTTATTCCATTGTAATCAGAAAAGGTACTTAGTAAGATTTCAGTCTTTAATTTGTTAAGATGTTTTTTGTTACCTAACATGTAACATGTGATCTATCCTGGAGAATATTCTGTGTACACTTCAGAAGAATGCATATTTTGTTGCTTTTGGGTGGAGTAGTCGGTCAGTTTTGTTTGGTTGTGTTTACCTTTAAACAGTTAGTAATATTTCTGTGTGCTCAGAAAAAGAAGAGAACTTGAAATATTGCTGAACATTAGTAATGTTTGCCACATCTATGAAGTTTCTACAAATGAATTCCTTTTCATATGCCTTGCTTGAGTTTTGTTGTGTTTATTCACTCCATGGATTGGTGTGTTTCTTCAGTTCTGGAAAATTCCCAGCCAATACTTTTTGAATTTTGCCTTTGCTTAATTCTCTCTTCCTTTCTGTCTCTCTCTGGCTCTGCATCCCTCTTTTCCTTGCAATATTCCAATTTAATTTCTTAATCTATTTTATGTCTCTGTTCTCTTTTGTATTTTTCATCCTTTTGTTTCTCTTTACATCATTCCAGATAATTTCTTCTGACTTATTATTCACTTCAGTAATTTTTTTTTTTTGAGATGGGGTCTTGCTCTATCACCCTGACCAGATTACAGTAGCCTCATCATGGCTTACTGCAACCTCAAACTCCTGAGCTCAAGTGATCTTGCTGTCTCAGCCTCCTGGGTAGCTGAGACTATAGGTGCATACCACTATGCCCAGCTAATTTTCTATTTTTTACAGAGACAGGGTCTTGCTCTTGCTGAGGCTGGTCTTGAACTCATGAATGCAAGTGATCCTCCTTCCTCACCCTCCCAGAGTGCTAGGATTACAGGTGTGAGCCACCATGCCCCACTCAGTAATTCTTCTTTACCTGTGTTTAGTCTGATGTAAAAATTTTAATGATCATTGATATATTTTTCATTCATAGAAGTTCTTTTTGAGTTAAAAAATCTCCTGTGCATATTTTATGTCCTTAAAGATTCTTTGAGAATTTATTTTTTATTTCTTTAAATGTAGTGTATGTGGTTGTTTTATAGCCTCTATCTGATGTACTTAACATCAGAAGTCTCTGTGTGTTTACTTTAGTAGTTTCTCTTGGTTCTTATTAATTAACTTTTGTTTCTTTGGTGTCTGTTTATTTTTGACAATGTAATAGTCATTTTATTTATATAAGTATTGTTCACAGAAGTAATTTGAGGCCTAGGATAAAGGTAATATTTTTTAGAGAGGATTTTATTTTTATTCTTCCATAATTTTTGTGGCTCTATCAGTAGTGGACCATCTCAATTCAAGTGCAATATTGGTATTCTCTGGATAATTTAGAGATTCAAACTCTGACTCTAATTCTATGCAAGGGCATACCTATTTCGACTGGTGTCTCAGCTTATTGTGGAGAGTGTTCTGTTAGACTTCTTATCTAGGTGTTAGTTTGGACTTCGATTTTTACCTCCTCACCATGAAAGACCATAGAAATGACACAGTTTCCTGGGTAAGCTAATGCTGTCAGGGGAAAAGTATATCCCATGCTCCTATATGTCAATGGATTCCCATTTTATCTTCAGATTTGGCCTGATTTTTCCGTCCTATCTTATCAGGTCTTTAAGACATTTTTTAGTATATTTTATCCCACTTTTTATTTATTTTCAGCAGAAAAGACAGCCTGAATAACCAAGCCTCCTATTACTGAGAAAGGTCTGTTGAAACTTTTCACATTAATAAAACTGTCTGCTTATTTGTCTGTGTCATCAATTAGATGTTGTGCTCAATGAAGGCAAGAACATTGCCTTATTATTTTCTGCATTTCCAGAACTTAGCACAGGGCTAGCCTCTCAATAGATAATTTTAATGTTAATAAAAGTAGCTTCATGTATACTTATAGAATTCCATTTTAATTCTTTACTCTGAGCTCAATGTCAGACTTTTCAAAAAACTCGGAGTAAGCCTCTTGGGATGTCTCTCCTCTTACTATTTCTATAACCTCCTTCTCACTTATTTTTATTTCCTTCCTGGAATGGACCTCCCAAGGTTCTACGGACTAAACTGTGTCTCCCTCCAAATTCATACGTTGAAGCCCTCACTCCAGTGTGACTGTATTTACAGATAGGATAGGAGGTATAATAATTAAGGTTAAGTGAGATCATAAGGGTGGAACCTAAATCTGATTGGACTCATGACCTTATCAAAGAGGAAGAGAGAGAGAGAGAGAGAGAGAGAGAGATCTCTTTCTCTCTCCCCATGTGCATGTACTGAGGAAAGCCCACATGATCACACAACAAACTGGGGGCTGCCTAGAAGCCAAAAGAAGCAGCCTGGGAATGCAATCTGTCTTCTCAGCACCTTGATCTTGGGCCTCCCAGCCTCTATGACTGTGAGAAAATAAATTTCTCTTGTTTAAGCTACCCAGTCTATGGTATTGTGTTATGGCAGCCCCAGCAGACTTATATACCAGGATCCTTTTCCAGTTCAGCATCTTCCCAGATGTTTCCCTGCTTTGATGCACCATTTCTGTTTTTCTGCGTGGAAGCACATGAGCCGAGATCTAAACATGAGGAATGTGAGTAGGTATCCCAGGGACCAAAGTCTTGATTAGATTCCCCCACAAATCTCATTTTGCTTACCCCAATCTACAACTAATGGAGATGATTCTAGGGCCTTGGGAAACTCACTTCTCTGTTCCTGATAGGAAAGCAGGAACCTAGGCTACCGACTAAGAAAGTGATGTGATAAGAGAGAGGTGGTCTAGGTCTCAGTTCCAGGCAAGACCAAGGCAGCAGTATTGGTCACACAGTCAGGATTCTACTTTGGATGAAGCAATCAAGGTAGGCATATAAATCTCCAGCCAGTCCACTCTGGTGCTCTGGAGGAAGCCCTTGGATTAGCTTTATATTGTAGTGTAACAAATTACCTCCAAAGTTGGTAGCTTAAAACAACAAACCTTTAGTACCTCACGGTTTCTGTGGGTCAGGAATCTGGCATGGCTTAGCTGTGTTCTCTAGCTCAGGATCTCTCACAAGGCTGCCACCAACTCAAGGTTCAACTCGGGGTGGATCCCACGCAAACTTATTCACATGGTTATTAGCAGGATTTAGGCCTCCATGCGCTGTTGAACTGTTCCTTGCTGGCTTTAGCTAGAGGCTTCTCTCAGTTCCTTGCCATGCTGGTCTCTCCATGAATGGAGTTTACAGTGTGGCAGCTGGTGTCATCGGACTAAGCAACTGAGAGAGCAAGGCAGGACAAGAGAGAAGGCAGAATATTCTTGAAGCCAGATCTCTTAAGTGACATCCCATTGCTTTTGCCAAATTCAATTTGTTAGATACAAGTTACCAGGTCTAGCCCATACTCAAGGTGGAGATTACCCAAGGGCATGAATACCTGGAGGCAGGAATAATTGGGACATTTTGGAGGCTGCTTTGCCACCGTCCATTTGTTCCTAAGCTGGATGGGAGTGATCCCCATGGGACAGAGGAGGAGGGAGAGGACTCCTGTGCTGGCCTCACAGGCTGTGAGCTGTGACGGAGATGGGGAAGCTGGACTCCTCTCAGTTTGGGACACATTTGCTGGGAAGGCAGCATGCAGAGTCCTCTGAAGGCCTGTCCTCAGCGATGTGCCTGGACCTGGTCCTACTGGCTTGTGAGAAATAATTGCGAGGTCTTTCCAACTCCATGTTCAGCGATGCCACATTGGTGGCTTAAAATTGGCCACAGTAGGAATATTTACATCACAGAAATCAACAAATTATATATACTGGTGATTTTTTTACCCCTCCCCCCACAGAAAGCTAATTTAAAAATATTACCAGCATACCACTGCTTCGTTTCCTAAAACCTGTCCCATGTTGTGTGTTCTGTGTCTGTGTCTCTCTTGCAGATTTGGAGTTAAGGCTGAGGAATGGAAGCCACCGCTGTGAGGGGAGAGTGGAGGTGAAGCTCCAAGGAAGTTGGAGGAGCATCAGAAATTACAACTGGCAGTTGAGGAACATGGCTGTGGTGTGCAGACAGTTGGGTTGTGGAGCTGCTGTTGAAGCTACCTCAGGGAATCATTTTGGATCAGGAGTTGGACTCATTTGGTTACGATATTTTTTATGCCAAGGGAAGGAGCCAAATATCAATCACTGTGAACACTTTGGTCCTCAAAAATTGTATTCTGCTACTCATGGTTGGAGTGCTGGGGTGATCTGCTCAGGTAAGGCCTGTCTTGTCTGGTGGGGTCCCTGGCAGGAGCAGCCTCAGTCTCAGTCTCAGTCTCAGAATAACTGGGAGTATAGGATCATAGCCTTTTGAGCACACTTGAGACCCCAGTCACAGAGCAAGTCCGAGAGCAGTGGGGCTAAAGGGAGTGTAAATGCTTCAAACCTGAGAGTCCCAGGACTCTTCAGGTCCCTGTGGTGTGTCTGAGAAGGGAAGGAGGTTGGGTCAAAAGAGACTGATCAGGAAGCCAGCAGATCTGTGTGCTAAAAGCTGCTCTACAACTATCTGCTCTAAGACATTGAAACCTCCCTGGGTCTGTTTACTCAGGTGTCAAAAGAGGATCTAGGCCTCAGTTTCCCCTAGTGTACTTTGTAAGCATGAGGATGTATGTCTTATGTTCAGTCATGTTTTGGTGAACTGTTAGCCTCTATTTATGGTCCTGAAATAGAGCTTGATCAGGGTGTGAATATTTGGAAGCTTAGACCTAGAGAGAGATCCAGTCTCTGAGAACCCAGAAGGGAGTTGTTAAAATGCATTTTGGGGTAAATAATTTTTAAACTTACTTACTCAGAAGAATACAGGACATCCCTCAAACCCCAGTCCTGCCATGAAACTCTTGTTTGCCTGCAATTTCTCGAGTCAAAGACAAAAAGTCTGGTCTGGGGCCCTGTGCCAGGAACGAACCCAAAGATATTAGTCCTCTTTGACTCCATAGATCTGAGCCCTGTAAGGAGGATTTATACCCTTGCCTGGGATGAGTCCCTGGCCCCTCCCCCAGTGCTTCAGGTAAAGGGATATGTGTGCCTCTTCCAGGCTGTCTTACACAAGGCAGCCAGTCTGGCTTGGTAGGTGTTGGTGGTGGGTCCTCGGATTTTACATTTTAGATAGTTATTAGTGAAGTCAGAGTATAATGAACAGTGTGGTCAAAATTAGTGTTTATTTTTTTGTTCCTTTGATTTCTCGTAACATTGGCCACTTTGAGTTCCTATAGGTTTAGAGTGAAGTAGATTAGGATGTGGGATTTAGTATCTCTTAGGAATTATGAAGCACTGATGCTGCCATGCCTGCAGCTGCTGATAGAAAAGCCTCCAGAAATTTTATGGTCAGTAACATAATTTCCATTTATATAAATAAATAAATACAAAAACAAATAAATAAATAATAGAAAAGGAGCTGTGTAGCAGTCACCAGTGTAAATTCCACCTTGCTCCGTTTACCTGGAGACTTTAGTGAATTCTCCTTCAATAAATCCCCGGGAGGCACTCTGAGGAGCTGCAGGTAAGTTCCTTGAGACTCTCATCTGCACGAACACCTTCTGTTGAGGAAAAAGATAAAAATCACCAAATGAAAATGTGCTGTGCTTACTTCTGACTAGGACAGTGAATAAATTATTGAATCATTTGAAATTCATGTTTTCTTTCCATCATTATTTTAGAGATTTGAGTACTACAAGCACATCATTGATTTTTGTGGGAGTTTTGCTGTTTACATCCCAGAGCTTAAACTTCTTAGGTGGTGTGTTGAGTCAGCATCTTATGGTTCTCATTACAGAGTTCTTAAATGATGCTACCTAACAATAAATCTGAAAAAATTTTTTTTAAATTAGAAAAATATTCATCTTTCAAGTATGTATATAATATTCATTGGAAAATATTAACAAAATACTGAAAATTATAAAGAATAAGGTAAAAACAATGTGTAATTAGCCACAATACCAGTCATAAGATATAATCATGGTTAATATTTTATATATATTTCTGTGTACATTATATATTACATTATCCAAAGATTTCTAAGGGTGCCACTCATTCTGAGAGGGATGTCAAAGAAAAATGTAAAAATTATTTTTAAGAACCAAATATGGAATTTCATTTTTTAGGACTTTCTGATGCAAGGAACAGAAACAAAATTAAACAATTAAAATTAATTTAAGAGAATTATGTCTGGATTCAGAGCCATTGTAGATATTCTGGATATAAGGGGTTACCTGAATGTGGGAGGAGCTGGGAGAGGGAAGATGAGGTTCAGAGAATAAGAGAAATGTCACTCAAACGTCTGCCTAAAACAGCAGAGTGGGGACAAAGCTGTCCTTCGTGAGGAAGGCTGAGTGCTATGATCACGCAGTGAGAACTGGTAGAGAGGTCCTCAGTAGGCACCGTGGTGTGCAAGATGCTCATCTGTGCCAGCCAACGTGTCTATGGAACCGCTGTGTTGGTGGAAGCTGCAGCAGCTGTGGAAAACACCTTTCCTATCTGCCACTGCATCTGACCACCATGACATTCTGAGAAGAATGGCCAGTATTTAACTTTCAGGTCTCATTTAAAATCTTACATGAATTCCTCTCTACCACACAGAGAAAGATCCTTGAGAAGTGGTCCCCAGGCTTAGAAGGGACTTAGAAGGTAGTAGTGGGGGCAAGTTGACAAAAATCAGTACAGAAAAATCTATCTCGTTGTCATCTCAGCATCCAAATTTACTTCTCTTAGTCGTATTTAACTTCCCAAAAGACAATAGTATCAGTATCACAAAAGTGTGACCCTCGGAGGGTCAAATCTATCTGATACTGCTCTGAGATTGCTGCTCATTATGTCCATTTTGTCTTTGGTGGTTAAATACCTTGTCTTTACCCCTGATAATCCAGGATCTTATAATTTTCACTGAGGTCAAGGAGGCAATTTTGGTCACAGTATCCTTCACTGTCATTGCTGGCCTGTGAGAGAGCAGTCATTGTAGTTAAAGGGTGGGTGAGCAGGCACACATAGTAAATCTACTCTAGTATTTCTAGCTCCGTAAGCCTTTGGATAGCTTCCTTTATAGAATTCCAAGGAAGTTCTTGCCTCTCAACTTTATTTCATGTGGACTGCCATTACAACAACCACCCAGACAAATTTTTAGAGCCACTCCCATCAACTTGAGCTAATGCATTGAATCCAGATTTCTTGTTAGTGCACCAACATCAATAAATTTAGTCCAATCTAATGTTACATTTCTTCCACCTTAGTCTAATGCCTTTAGGATTAATTCTCATAATATTCCCCAGATTACTGCTATCATAAATTGGCAAAAATCTTGCAATTATTTTGGTGTGAATGATATTTCCTCAGGATCACCTTTTCCTCTGATACTCGCTAGTATTTAAATTTTGTTGTGTATCTAGAAGCAATAAGAGTTGGTGGGAAGGGGTCCTGAGGAGGAGGAGCGTTGCCCTGCTGCAGAAGAGGCCAGTACAGGCTCTTTAGTTAAAGGAAGTTAACATACTCACACAGGGAAGGAAGGGCTGACTGTGCTGGCAAGAAAGGCTCAGAGGAATTTTGGGGTTCAGGGTCTTCAGCTTCATTAGAACCTAGCGGGATGCTCCATCTCAATTCTCAGTACTTCCTTTTCAGGGCCCTGTGCTCTACCACTCAGTCTAGCTTTAACATGCAAGACCCTGAAAGGCTGTGAATTCAATTTGCATCAAAAATTCAGCCGTCTGCTTGATCAGACTTTGGGTATGGTTTTTAGAAATCCTGACTGACTCTGGTTCCAGGATGGAAGGGATTGTGTTCAAGGCAGTCATAAAAGCTTTTTGGTACCTTACCTGGACATTGACCTGGGAATTTAAAGTCTTGAGTTCATCATTCATTACCTTTCTCCAGTTCTCTAGCACACTAAGAACTAATCAACCAACCCCATGATCATTATGCTATTTGATTTTTCTGTAATATTTTATTACAAGACTTTGGTCACTCAAAGTCTTGGCTTCTATATGCAATTGACTCCATATGAGCACATATGATAATTTAAATAATTTGCTTTGCCACTGTGTGCCACAGGTGACCAATGCCACAGATTACCAATGTCTCACTCACTGTTGGGAATCGGGTCATTAATGTCTTTGAATCCTCGTGGATCAATGAACCAGTTCCAGCTTTCACTCTTACGTTTTTTGCCTTAGTCTGTTTGGGTATCTTTAACAAAATACCATAAATTGGGTGGTTTATAAACAACAGAAATTTATTTCTTACAGTTCTAAATAAACAGAATTTATTTCTTACACCCTAAGATCAGGGTGCCAGTGTGGTCAGGTTCTGGTGAGGAGCCTCTTCTGGGTTGCAGACTGCTGACTTCTTGCTGTGTCTTCACATGGCAGAAGGCAAGGCAGCTCTCTGGGGTCTCTTTTATAAGGGCACTAATCCCATTCATGAGGCGGAGCCATCATGACCTAATCTCCTCCCAACAGCCCTCCCTTCTAATACCATCACTTGGGGACTAGGATTCCACATATGGATTTTGCAGGGACACAAACATTCAGACCATAGCAGTTTAGCTTCCCCCCAAGCCACTTTTGGTGCCAAGAACTGTGTCAGTATGAGTTTGGTCAGAAAGATGGAGCCACTTACCAGTATTAATGAACAAAGAGTTTAATAGAGGAATTCGGCTATGACAAATATCGAAGAAGCTGTGTGAATCAAGGTCTGGAAGGTCTGGAAGGCCCCAGCTGGGGGATTAGAGAAACCATCACTATGACACCAGCCTGAAGCAGTGGAGCAAGGCAGGGGATGGCTAAGCCCAGAGAAGTGTGAGGAACTCTTTTGGGAGTTCGTGGAGAGCTTGCAGAAGCTGCTGTGTCCATGGAAGCCATCATGTCAGTAGAAATCCCCACATCCGTGGAAGCTGGTACATCTCATTGCAACATGTCTGACCACCACGATTTCCTGAGAATTTTGGGGCTTTCTCTTTCCCTTTGTCTTCCAGATCTCACACGAACTCTTCTCAGTGGCAAACCCTAAACTGGAAAGGGATTCTGGGGATACTGACATATGTAGTTTCTTGGAAAGGTCAAGTAGACAGAAATCAGTCAAGTGCAGGGTGTTACTAATTCATGCAACAGAAAAGCCCATGAGTAGAACTAGTTTTAGGGACGTCAGACAATCTGTCGTCATCGTCTCTCTTCCCTGCTCTCAGTGGACAGGATTGTGCACTGAGAGTAGTCCCTTCAGAAACACTTTTAGTAAGGAAGTTGCCAGAACATGAGGTAAAGTGATTCTGAGGAGTCAAAAACCAAAAAAAGCACCCCACCCCCCTCAAACCCTCACAACTTTTAATCTCAGGATTCTTATTATATATGCTTCTTTTGTAGACTGTTTTCTTTCCACTTAGTGCATCAAATTTATTTTGGCATAAAATTTTAAAATACTATAACATTTTAAAATGGCTGCATATATTCAAAACTATAGAAGTAAAAATTTAACGACTTCTCTACTGAAGGTTGACACAACTTTCATGTTCCCCGTAGCCTGGAAGTTAACAGCACACATTCTGGAAGACAAGTTGCCTAGTTTCTTTCCAGATATGTAACCTTGGGAAAATTACTTGGTCTCTTTGTGCTGCTATTGGGACATTATGATAGAAAAGTAATGGTTTTTCATTTTAGCTTGGAGCTTTTGATTTTTGGAGAGGGCAAACAACTTTTTCAGGTGTATATCATCCAATTAATATTTTTTGCATAGATTATTTTTCTATTGATGGGTTTATATTTTACTTAAGATTAGTAAATTCTCAAAATATATCACAAACATTAATCTTTTGATAGTCATATATTTCGCTTACCAGTTTGTAATTTTTCTAGTGATTTTACAATATTTTCCTTTCCTGATATAGATGTGTTTAATTTTAATGTAATCAGATGTATTTAACTACCACTTTATGAGTTCTATTTTTTTCTGAACATTTGGAAAATTCACATCCTGCTTTAATATTATAAAAATCATTCAAAGTTAACTAACCTTTTAATGTCTTTGTTTTGTCTGCTTTTTGTGTTGGAAAGCATTTGAACATTTGTTTGCAGCTTGGAGGTCCGCAGTTTCAGTTGATCCTCTAGAGGGGTATCAGTCATTTGTGACCTTAAGGGTGTCTTGATTTGGGTTAGGTAGGAGAACGTAGATTTGCAACAATAAGTGGTCGAAAAGCAAGAAAGTATTTTTTTTGGGCATGTTGCCAAAGTTGTGGGTATTCTACTACATTTTTCCATATTTCAATTGGATCTTTCTTAGCATCAAACAATGGTTTTAAAATGTCATCTACTGAGAACTCAATTCCATCTGTAGTTCTTTAGTGCCTCGGTGATATCAACTAGGTGAGGCTGAAATGCCAATTTGAGTGTTATGTCATGATTCCCAAAGTCAGTGAACCTTTCATTGTATTCTCCAACTAATAGGTCTATAACAAATGCATATTCTTCACATGATTCACATATATCATCCTGCTCATCAATGACCTTTGCTAACTGGAGAAAATGTTCATTCAAAATTTCCTTTAGAAGAAGAAGTGTTTTGAAAAAGATAGCTTTTTTCAAAATGCTTGGATTGTTTGCTACATATCATATATAGACTTAGTTTTAGCTTGCAAAGAAATATTCAAGTCATTTTGATTTGACATATCACACAGAAATGCTGCATTCCTATAGAAATGGAAATTCTTTAAATAATTCACATTGCTGATTCTATTCTTCACTAAATTTAACTATCTGTTCTTACAGAGATAAAATTTTGGCTAACTCCTGTCCCTGTGATAGCCAATGCACTTTAGAATGATACGGCAAATCCACATGAATACGTCATCTTTCAACTTTAGCATGTTACGAAACTGACCATGCCATGTTGCATTTCCATGAATGTAGTTAACAATACTTATAACTTGTTGGAAAGTGTCACTAAAATATTAGCTTTAGCAAAGAGAAATGAGAACATCTGGATCTGTTAATATTTTTTTTTTTTGAGACAGTCTCGCTCTGCTGCCCCAGCTAGAGTGCAGTGGTGTCATCACAGCTCACTGAAGCCTCCAACTCCTAGGCTCAAGTGATTCTGCCTCAGCCACCAGAGTAGCTGGGACCACAGGTGCACATCACCATGTCTGGCTAATTTTTCTATTTTTAGTAGAGACAGGGTAACACTCTTGCTCAGGCTGGTCTCGAACTCCCGAGCTCAATCAATCCTCCTGCCTCGGCCTTCCAGAGTGCTGAGATTGCAGGCATGAGCCACCGCACCTGGCCTCTCTCACCTTTTAATATGTTTAAAAATTTCTTCATCATTCCTATTAGTGGTCAAGCCTATTTTCTAATTCTTTAATTCCTTTGGTGTCATTTATAATCTTTCCTGTTCTTTGTAGTAGATTTTAATTCTGTTAAAACATTGTTTCTGGCACTTTTCAGTCCTACATGTCTCAAAGTATGCATACTCATGGAATCACAGTGCTTGACCAGAAAGAACTCTAACACATGCATAAGTAACAATGAGCATGCTCAGAAACTAGGGAATTATACTTTATGACATTTGAAAATTTTTTTCATTGTTACTTTTAATTATTTTCAAAATATGTTCTTTGGATGATTAAATTATCAATCTTTTTTTTTCTCCCTCCTTTAGTTTTAAAACTTCCATGGCCTAGGCAAAGAATTTATGAGCAAGACCCCAAAACCAAATACAGAACAACAAAAATAAATAAATGGAACTTAATTAAACTAACAACTTCCTGCACAGCAAAGGAAATAATCAACAGAGTAAATAGACAACCTGCAGAATGGGAGAAAATATTCACAAACTATACATCTGATAAAGGGCTAATATCCAGAATTGAAAAAGAACTCAAATAAATTGGCAAGAAAAAAACAAATAACCTCATCAAAAAATGGGCAAAAGACATGAACAGACTCTTCAAAAGAAGATAGACAAATGCCCAACAAACATGAAAAAATGCTCACCATCATTAATCATCAGGGAAATACAAATTAAAACCACAATGAGATACTACTTATGTCTGTCAGAATTGTCATTATTAAAAAGTTAAATAAAAAAAGATGTTGGTGTAGTTGTTGTGAAAAGGGAGTGCTTACACACTGTTGGTGGGAATGTAAACTTATACAACTGTTGTGGAAAGTAGTATGGAGATTCCTCAAAAAACTAAAAGTAGACCTACCATTTGATCCAGCCATCCCACTGCTGGGTATCTACCCAAAGGAAAAGAAGTCATTTTATTAAAAAAGACACCTGCACCCAAATGTTTATTGCAGCACAATTCACAATAGCAAAGATATGAAATCAACCTAAGTGCCCATCACCTTATGAATGGATAAAGAAAATGTGGTATATATTGATATATACCCATGGAGTACTACTGAGCCATAAAAAGGAATGATATAATGCAGCAACTTGGACGGAACCGGAGAACATCATCCTAAGTGAGGTATCTCAGGAATGGAAAAACAGATACCATGTGTTCTCACTTATAAGTGGGATCTAAAGGAAGGATCTATATGATCATAAAGAGCAGTAATAGACATTGGAAACTAACAAGGGGGAAGGGTGAGAAGGAGGTGAAGGATAAAAATCTACCTCTTGAACTATTCTGGTACACCGAAAGCCCTGACTTCAGCATGATGCAATTTATCCATGTAACAAAAAACACTTGTGCTCCCTACATTTTTGAAATTAAAAAAATGTAATACAGACAGTTCTTCATAATGGTTTGACTTATGATTTTTTGACTTTGTAATGGTGCAAAGGGATATGCATTCAGTAGAAATCATACTTTAAATTTTGAACTGTGATCTTTTCTTGGGCTGGCTATGTGCCATATGACTGTGGTCCCCAAACTCCAGGCTGTGGACCAGTACCAGTCAGTGGTCTGTTAGGGAAGGGGCCACAGAGCTCCACCACCCTCGCCACCCACCCAGTCCATGGAAAAATTGTCTTCCATAAAACTCAGGAAACAGGGTGGTGGTGGAGGGGGAGCTGCACATCAGGAGGTGAGCACCCCGCACCTCCTCCCCACTCCCATATGGAAAAATTGTCTTCCACGACACTGGTCCTTGGTGCCAGAAAGGTTGGGGACCGCTGCCATATGATACTCTCTGGGCAGTGGCAGCCAACCAGAGCTCCCAGTAAGCCTGTGATCAAGAGGGTAAACAACTGATACTCTGTAAGGTGCTATGTTGCCAGTGTTTTTTTGATAATTGTACTTTGTGTTTTTTCTATCCCATCATGTCTACAAAATTCCCATCTATGTCTCTTGCTTCTGAAGAAAATTACTCTTGAGAAAAAACTAAATTGCCCAGCATGAAGGCAGCATGTGGTTTTAATTTGCATTTCCCTGATGATTAGTGATGGTGAACATTTTTTCATATGTTCTTTGGGCATTTGTCTATCTTTTTTTGAGAAGAGTCTGTTCCTGTATTTTGCCCACTTTTTGATGAGGTTATTTGTTTTTTTTCTTGCCAATTATTGAATGCCCAGTGTACATGAGTTAGGACTTTTGTAATGCATGATCTCAACCATCCTGAAAAATAAGAAGTGAATTAGTGATGCAGTGAAATCATTAAAATTAGTTAAATCCACTGTCATTAAGAAGAAAACAGCTGGTCCAACTGATGTTGTGGAAAATTGTCATGTGGGTGGAAGACCAGACACAGAAGTGCACACTGCTTAGCCTACTGACTATCTGGGCTAAGACAAAAAGCTTTGATATGCTAAAAGCATGCTAATAATGTGATACATAGGCAAATGTTTATAGCAAGTCATGAGTGGTTTCAACATTTCAAAAGCCATCATAATTTTCATAATGGGAAGGTCAGCAGTGAGGCAGCAAGTGCCAGTTCTGAAGGTGCTGAAGCACATTTAAGGTAGGCGAGGCTATGAGGTGATGTTTGGTTTGTTAGGTGTGTTAAATGCATTTTTGACTTATGATATTTTAAACTTATGATAAATTTATCTGGATGTAACCACACTGTAAGTTGAGGAGCACCTATATATACTTCTAACTATTGGGTGGCTCTTATTCTTTCTTTGATTTTTAAAAATTTTCCTTATTCTGTCCTGCAATCTAGATAGTCTGTAAAATGTAAACTACAATTCACTTGCTCTCTTTATCTCTTTCTAATAAATTCTCCATTGTCTTAATAATTAAAAAACAAAAAATCTTCCAGCAATCCCACCTCTACCTGCACCACACTTGACTTCCTCAGCAGTTGCTTCTCATTTTGATTTTCTTTTCCATCCATCTGTATCTTTTAACGTTATTTTTTCCTTGCCTGAAGTGGGAGAAATGGGAGAGGGGTGGCAGGATTAAGTGGTGGACGCGGGGAGCAGAGGGTGCTGAAATGTGCTAAAAATTTCCTTAACAAGTATTTTTACCAAATATTTATGTTCTTCATCCCTATTGAGGCTTTTGCAATTTGGAAGGCTTTTCCAAATTATGACTGGCTTGCTCTCTGCTTTCTTCTCATCACTCTCCTTTTTTGCAGTACACCAGCTTATCTTGAGAATCCAAAGAGTAGAGGAATACATAGCTAACATAATGATAGGATTAAAGTTAGTTACTATCACCCTTTAGGATTTTCTAAGACTCCTGTATCACAGAAGAAAAGTCCCTGGTACGAAGTGATCAGCAAACTCACCTGCCTCCTTACTCTCACTGAAAGCTCATTCTTTCCCTGGTTCATTGACAAAGTCTAGGGCTTCAACATAGATGGCTAGGACCACCAGCACCCTTCTGCCCTGAACTCTTTGCCTCTGAGCTTCCTCAACATCTAGACTCATTGTGTACAACTGTTTCCCTACTTATATCACTTAAGAAATTATTGGAATTTTTTGCTATGAAAATTTTTCAGAAAAATAGAATGTGAAACTGTGTGTGTTCATTTTTATTCCTTAGGATTTGTGCGCCTGGTTGGAGGAGATGGACCCTGCTCAGGGCAAGTGGAAGTGAATCCTAAAGGAGATTGGATTCCAGTTTCTGATGGGAACTTCACAATTCCCACTGCCCAGGTCATCTGTGCAGAGCTGGAGTGTGGCAAGGCTGTGTCTGTCCTGGGGCACATGCCCTTCAGAGGGGCCAGTGGACAGGTCTGGGCTGAAGAGTTCCGGTGTAAGGGGCAGGAGTCTAGCCTCTGGTTCTGCCCTAGAGCGCCCTGTCCTGGAGGGACTTGCCACCACAGTGGGGCTGTTCAAATCGTCTGTTCAGGTGAGGCTCAGGGCAGGACTTTAACCTCCTTGCATTCTCTGTTGGGTTAAGAAGAACATGAGATTTTGCTGAATTCCTGTCTTCTCCTACCAGATTACACAGAAGTCCGGCTCATGAACAATGGCACCTCTCAGTGTGAGGGACAAGTGGAGATGAATATTTCTGGAGACTGGAGACCGCTCTGTGCCTCCCACTGGAGTATGGCCAACGCCAATGTCGTTTGCCATCAACTGGGCTGCGGAGTCGCCATCTCTACCCCAAAAGGAGCATATTCTGCGGAAGGAGGCAATGGGATCTGGAAAGACCGATTTCACTGCTCAGGGGCTGAGCCCTTCCTGTGGCATTGCCCTGTGACTGCCCTGGGTGTTCCCGACTGTAACCGTGGAAACACGGCCTCTGTGGTCTGCTCAGGTAAGAGAGAGGTCACTCGTACTCAGGATGCTCCTTAAGCAAAATGTCCCTAAGAGCAGAGAATGTGAAAAACTGACCTCAAAGGTGAGACAGTCTGTGTGTGAAAAATGGTTCTAATTGTTCATTCATTTCTCAAGTCCGGGCAAGAAGTATTAAGAAGGATAATATCTTTAAAAAATAAATGTTTTTATTTAAATGTAATTCATAGAGAAAAGTATACAAACAATAACTGTAGCTGAACGAATGGTAATAGTATGCACTGAGCCATGTAACCCCAAGCTGGAGTAACAAAGAGAACATCAGCAGTAACCAGGAGCCACCTTCCCACTCTGCCAATCAGTATGCACTCCCTCATCTCCAGTGAACATCACTCTCCTAACTTCCACAACCATAGAATATTTTTGCTGTTTTTGGAATGATATGTAAAATCTTACAGTATGTCCTTTTTGTGTCTTTTTGGACTCAATATTATGTTTTTGATTCATCTATGTTTTTGATTATAGAAGTGTTTCACTCATTATTATTGCCATAGAGTATCCCATTGAATGACCACATGACCATGTACTGATCCATTCAACTGATGGTGGGGATTTGAGTTCTTTCCAGTTCTTTTCAAGATTGATATATACTATTTGTACTTTTTTATGGGATACATGTGGTATTTTGTTACATGTATAGAATGTATAATGATCAATTCTTAACTATTAAAAATAATGATGTTACCAGTACTGTGACGTAATGACATTCAGTGCAAATATACATGCATTTACTTTGGGTATTTGACACTGGCCTTTTATTTCACTCTCTCAGTTGTGTTTGTTGGTGAGCCAAGTTCTTTATTTTAATATAGTTCATCAATTTTTTCTTGCAACCATAGTGCTTCTTATGTCCTGTAAAAGAAAACTCTCTACCCGGAGAGTCTCAATTATTTCTCCTACAGTATCTTCTAGAAGTTTAGTTATTTTTATTTCACATACAATTCTTCTGGAATTGTGCATGAGATATGCATATGATTTCATATTATTATGTAGATATCCAGTAGACACAGGATTCTTTCCTGAAAAGATCTTTCCCCACTGCAGTGCCACCTTTGTCATAAGCAGAATTCATTTATGTCAGAGACTTTTTATCTCTATTCTACTCCATTTTACCAGTGTTTATTGTTGCACCAATACCGCACTTCTGAAATTATTATTAACGTTGTAGTAAATCTTGATATGTTGTAAAATGACTCTTCTAACTTTGTTGTTTTTCTTTCCCAGTGTGTTGATCATTCTTGATCTTTTCCACATAAAGTTTAGAATTAGGTTGTCATTTTTCACCAAAAATAGCATGATGGTATATTGTTTGAGATTAGATTTAATCTACAGATGAAATTGGAGATAATTGACTATATTGAGTGTTCTAATTCATCTAGATTGATGAACTGTTTCTCTTCATTTGTTTACATCTTTAATTTCTCTTGGAGATCCTTGATACCTTTGACGAGGTTGCCTCCCAGGCATATTATCTTTTTATGTTGTTATGATTAGTACAGCTTTTAAATTTTATCTTACAAGTATTTATTGATACTATTTAAGAATACTTTTTTTTCGTGTACTTTATTTATTGAGCTTGCATCCAGCAGTGTTATAATTGGACTATAACTGCCAATAATCTAACTGTCGATTTTGGGTTTTCTGTAGTATGCATTTTCTACAATCATGTAGTCTACAAATAATTATAGTTTTATTTCTTTCTTTCTAATTTTTATACTTTTTTGGGCTTGTTAGAACTGATTTCAACCTCTAGTAAATTATTAAATAAAAATGGTGATAGCAGATATTAATGTCACCTTCCTCATTTCAGGGCAAGAAATTTCAATGTTCTACCATTAAGTGTGATTATTTGTTCCAGGGTTTTGGTATATGGCCTTTATCAGACTAAACAAGATCCCTCCTATTTCTAATATGCTAAGAGATTTTATCATGCATAGGTGTTGAATCCTTTCAAATGATTTTACCAAGTCTAATGAAATGATTATGTGATTTTTTTTTTAAGTTTTGTTAGTTGGTGAATTTTACAGATTTGATTTTCAAACTTTACACTAATCTTGCATTTTTGGGACAAATTCCATTTAGTTGTGGTGTATTAATTTTTATGTATCTTTGGATTCAATTTGCTACCTTTTTAAAATTTCAGAATATTATGAGGGTACAAACGTTTTGGCTACATAAATTGCTTTTGTACCATTGAGTCAAAGTTCTAAGTGTGCCCACCCCCCAGACAGTGTGCACTGTATCCATTAGGTGTGAATTTACTCATCCCCACCTTCCCCTCCCTCCTGCTTGATTTCTGATGAATGTTATTTCTGTATGTGCACGTAAGTATTGACTGATTAGTTCCAATTTAATTGTAAGTACATGTGGTATTTTGTTTTTCCATTCTTGTGATACTTGACTGAGAAGAATGGTTTCCAGTTCCATCCAGGTTAATATAAGAGGTAGTTCATCATTTTTTTATGACTGAGTAGTACTCCATGGTATACATTTACCACATTATATTAATCCACTCATGTATTGATGGGCACTTGGGTTGTTTCCACATCTTTGCAATTGTGAATTATGCTGCTATAAACATTCAAGTGCAGGTGTCTTTGTTTTTCTTTGGGTAAATACCCAGTAGTGGGATTGCTGGATCAAAATCTACTTTTAGTTCTTTGAGCTATCTCCATATTACTTTCCATAGAGGTTGTTCCAGTTTGCAGTCCCATCAACAGTGTATGAGTGTTCCTATCTTTCCACATTCATGCCAGCATTTGTTGTTTTAGGACTTTTTGATAAAAGCCATTTTCACTGGAGTTAAGTGATATCTCATTGTAGTTTTGATTTGCATTTCCCTGATGATTAGAGATGTTGAGCATTTTTTTCATATGTTTGTTGGCCATTAGCCTATTTTCTTTTGAAAAGTTTCTGTTCATGTTTTTTGCCCACTTTTTAATGAGGTTGTTTGATTTTATTCTTGCTGATTTTCCTGAGTTCTATATAGATTCTAGTTATCAGCCCTTTATTGGATGTATAGCATGCAAATATTTTCTCCCATTCTGTAGGTTGTCTATTTGCTCTGTTGATTGTTTCCTTGGTTGTGCAGAAGCTTTTAAATTTGATCGTCACTTTTAATTATTTTTGTGGCCTCTGTGATTGCTTTTGGGATCTTCTTCATAAATTCTTTGCCTAAGCCGATGTCTGTAAGAGTTTTTCCGACATTTTCTTCCAGAATTCTCATGGTTTGGGTTTAAGTCTGCTATCCATTGTGAAATGGTTTTTGTAAGTGGTAAGTGGTGCAGATCCTGTTTCAGTCTTCTACATGTGGCTATCCAATTTTCCCAGCACTGTTTATTAAACGGGGGTTCTTTTCCCCAGTGTATGCTTTTGTCTGGTTTGTCAAAGATCAGATGGCAATATGAGGATGGTTTTATATCCGGGTTCTCTGTTCTTACCCATTAGTCTATGTCTCAGTTCTTATGCCAGTACCATGCTGTTTTGATTACTATAGCCTTGTAGTATAGCTTGAAGTCTGGTAAATTCCTACCTCCCAACTTGTTCTTTTCACTTAAGGTTGTTTTGGCTATATGGGGTCTCTCTGGTTCCATACGAAGCATAGAATTATTGCTTCTAGATTGCAAAAAATGATGTTGGTATTTTAATAGGGATTGTACTGAATCTGTAGATCACTTTGGGCAGTGTAGACATTTTAATAATATTGATTCTGCCGATCCATGAGCATGATATGTTTTTCCATCTGTTTACATCTTGTGCCATTTCCTTCCTCAGTATTTCATAGTTTTCCCTGTAGAGGTCTTTTACCTCCTTGGTTAAATATATTCCTAGGTATTTTATTTTCTTTGTTGCTATTGTGAAAGGTATTGAGTCTTTGGTTTGGTTCTCAGCTTGACTGTTGGTATATATGAATGCTAATTTTTCATGTACATTGATTTTGTGACCTGAGATTTTGCTGAATTTATTTATTAATTACAGTAGTATCTTGGCAAAATCTTTGGGGTTTTCTAAATAAAAGATAATTTCATCAGCAAAGAGCAATACTTTGATCTCTTCTTCCCTCATTTGGAGACCCATGATTTTCTTGTCTTGTCTGGTTGCTCTGGATAGGACTTCTAGCACTATGTTGATGAGAAGTGGTGATAGTCAGCAACCTTGTCTGGTTCCAGTTCTAATAAGGAATGCTTTCAATTTTTCCCCATTCTGTATGATGTTGGCTGTGGGTTTGTTGTGTATGTTTTTTTTTAATTTTTTTTTTTTTTGAGACAGAGTCTCACTCTGGTGCCCAGGCTAGAGTGTCGTGGCATCAGCCTAGCTCATAGCAACCTCAAACTCCTGGGCTTAAGTGATCCTACTGCCTCAGCCTCCCGAGTAGCTGGGACTACAGGCATGTGCCACCATGCCCAGCTAATTTTTTTTCTATATATTTTTAGTTGTCCAGATAATTTCTTTCTATATTTAGTAGAGACGGGGTGGTGCACTTGCTCAGGCTGGTCTCGAACTCCTGACCTCGAGTGATCCACCTGCTTCGGCCTCCCAGAGTGCTAGGATTACAGGCGTGAGCCACCATGCCCAGCCATAAAAAGGTGTTGAATTTCATCAAATGCTTTTTCTATGTCTGTTGAGAGGTTCATATAGTCTTTGTTTTTACTTCTATTTATGTGGTGAATTACATTTATAGATTTGAGTATGTTGAACCATCCCTGCATTCTGGGATGAAGCCCACTTGGTCATGATGGATTATTTTTTTGATGAGCAGCTGAATTCAGTTTGCTAGGATTTTATTGAGAATTCTATCATTATCATCTACATGCATAAGGGATATTAGTCTGTAGTTTTCTTTTTGTTGTTGGGTCCTTTCCTGGCTTTGGTATGAAGGTGATGTTGGCTTCGTAAAACATGTTGGGGAGGATTCCTTCCTTCTTGATGTTATGGAATAATTTCCGCAGGATAGGTACTAGTTTTCTTTGTAGGTCTGGTAAAATTCGAGCGTGAAACCATCTGGTTTAGGAATTTTTTTTTTTGCTGGAAGATTTTGAATTGTTGCTTCAATTTCATTACTTGATATTGGTCTATTCAGGAATTATATTTCTTCCTGATTGAGCTTAGGGAGGCTGTGTGTTTCTAACAATTTGTCCATTTCCTCCAGGTTTTCAAATTTATGTACATAGAGATTTTTTTTGCATTCATAGATGAAATTTTGTATTTCCACGGTATCAGCTGAATTTCTCCTTTTTCATTCCTGATTGAACTTATTAGAATCCTGTCTTTTCTACTTCTGGCTAATCTAGCAAGAGGCATGTCAATTTTGTTTATCTTTTCAAAGGATCAACTTTTTGTTTCATTAATCTTTTTTATAGTTTTTTTATTGTCAATTTCATTTAGTTATACTCTGGATCTTGGTTATTTCTTTTCTTCTGCTTGGTTTGGGATTGATTTTCTCATTTTTTGCCAGTTCCTTGAGACAATTCATTAGATTGTTGATCTATCTTTCTGTCTTTTAGATGTAGGCATTTATGGCTATGAATTTTCCTCTCACTGCTTGAGCTGTGTGCCACAGATTTTGATAACTCGTATCCCCTTTATCATTTAGTTCAAAGAATATTCTCCTTTCCCTCTTAATTTCCTCATTGACTCACCTATTGCTCAGCAATAGGTTGTTTAGTTTCTATGACTTTATGCAGAGATGAGTGTTTCTGTTGGAGTTTATTTCTAATTGTATTTCACAGTGGTCTGAGAAGATGCATGGTATGGTTTCTATTTTTTAAATTGGTTGAGACATGTTTTGTGGCCTAGGATGTGATCAGTCTTAGAGAATGTTCCATGAGCTGATGCGAATAATGTATATTCAGTGGTTTTGGGTAGAGTGTTCTGTAAATGTCTGTTAGGCCCATTTATTCTAGAGTTCTATTTAAGTCCATTATTTCTGTCTTTATTTTCTGTTTGGAGGATCTTTCCGGTCTTTCAGAGGGGTGTTGAAAATCCTGGCTAATTATGGTGCTGGTGTTTATCATTTTGTTTAGATCAAGTAGGATTTGCTTTATGAATCTTGGTGTACCTGTGTTAGGTACGTAAATATTTAGAATTGTTATGTGTTCTTGTTGAATTGTTCCTTTTACCATTATATAATAACCATCTTTGCCTTTAATACTATTGTTGATTTGAAGTCTATGTCATCTGATATGAGAACTGTGACAGAAGCTTTCTTTTGTTTTCCATTTGCATGGAATATTGTTTTCCATCCCTCTACCTTGACCCTTAATGAGTCCTTGTGGGTTAGATGTGTTTTCTGGAAACAGCATATACTTGGCTTGCATTTTTTTTATACATTCAGCCAGCCTATGTCTCCTCAGTAGGAGTTCAACCATTTCCATATATTGAAAGAACTGATAAGTGGGGTAGATTTCTGTTCATCCTGTTAAGTAGAACTTTGTTGCTTTGTTTTATGTCTTGTACCACTGTGGTATCTTCCCTTTGACCTTTAACTTTCGTGTGATTTTACACTGGTGTGTGTCTATTGTGCTGATCTGTGTATAATACAGTTCTGAGTACTTCCTGCAGGGCAGGTCTTGTCTTGACAAATTCCCTCAGTGTCTATTTCTCCCTCATATGTGAAACTTAGTTTTGCAGAATACAAAATTCTAGGCTGGCCATTATTCTGTTTGAGAATACAAGAATGGGGCACCAATCCCTTCTGGTTTTTAAGGTCTCAGTTCAGAAATCTGCGGTTAGTCTGATTGGTTTTCATTTATAAGTTACCTGATGCCTTCACCTTACAGCTTGTAGGAGCACCTCTTTGTGTTTATTTGGGCCAGTCTGATGACTATGTGTCATGGTGCTTGGCTCTTTGTGACAAATCTCCCAGGAGTCCTGGAGTACCTGGATATCTAGATTTCTAGCAAGGCCAGGATAATTTTTCTTAATTATTACCTCAAATAGATTTTCCAACCCTTGTGTATTTTCTTCTTCACCCTCAGGGAACATGATTATTATATTAGGCCTCCTTACATAATCCCATATTTTGTGTAGGCATTGCTCATTCCTGTTATTTCTCTGCTCTATCTGTTTGACTGACTTGTTTAATTCAAAGGTATTGTCTTCAAGATCTGAGATTCTTTCTTCTGCCTGATATAACCTATTCTTAAGGCTTCACACTATGCTTTGTATTTCCTTGAATGAATTTTTTATTTCCAGAAGTTCTGTTTGATTTTTCTTTAATAATTCAATTTCTTTAGTGAATTTTTCATTCATTTCCTGCCTTGTTTTTGTGGTTTCTTTATGTTGGGTTTCTACTTTCTCTTGTATTTCATTTAGCTTCCTAACAATCCATGTTCAAAATTTGTCATCTGTCATTTCAATATTCTGACTTTGGTTGATATCTATTGCTAGATAGCTGGTGCTCCCTTTTGAGGATATCCTATCACTCTTATTCTTCATACTTTTGGAGTTCTTTCACTGATTCTTTCTCATCTGGAGCAGCTGTTGCTTCTTATTTTTGGATTTTCTTTTGTTTAGATAATGACATGCCCAGTTTATTCTCTGAGCCAGTAGGTGCTGCCTGTGGGTGAGAATCAACCACATCCTGTTTGACTGATTCAGTAAATACTGTAAAGGGTGTGCAAATTGTCCTCCCTGTCAGTAGGTGGCTCTTGCCAGAAGGAACAAGCTGCAGTGTTGTTTTGGGTCTTGTGACCATCTCTAGTCCCTCAGGGGAAGTACGCAAATGCCCCAGGTGGTAGGTGGGGCCTTGGAAGTTCAGGTGAGTCCTTCTCCACCACAGCAGAGATGAGTGGGGGACTGAGTCTGGATGGGCAGGGTTGGGTGAGCCTGCACTCACACTCCACAAATGCTGGCAACAGATCTGTGTTGGTAGCAGTCAAAGGTCTGCTCCCTGCCTCTGGGCAAAGCTGCCAGGGAGGGGCTGAAACGGCACCACTCAACCAGAAAGTCTGTGTGTGGAGGTGGGGGTGTCTGAGACCCACAGTCCAGCAGTCTGGATTAGGCCTTGCTCCTTTCCACACTCCCGTATTCCATAGTTTCTCCTGAGCCTCTGCTGGTAGGCTGGATCTCAAGCCAGCTGAACTCCCCTACAACTGTGATGCAGGCTGGGAGGTTGACTGCCCCAGATTCAAGCCTGTGCTGGGAGTGTGGCCCTCCCATAGGATTAGGGGTGCCCCATAAACATACTGCAAATATGACCCACGCTGCACTCTCCCTCTTGATCTGCTCCTGTGGACATTCACACCTTGCAAGACTAATTCACAAATATCCCATCTATGCCCACAATTTGATTGAGACCTAGGGGCATGGGATCTGGCTGCAGGCCTGTCCCTAGGGCTCTGGAGATCAACCCCAGGGAGAAGTGCATTGGTCCCGGAGTCTCCCATGGGGTGCCCAAGCTGATTTGCTGTCCCTCTGCCTTAGGGCATGCCCTACTCTGCTAGAGTCACTGGGCAAGCAGCACCAGGGAGGGCTGGTGGGCAGGAAGCTCACAGTTCAAACACCCCTCAGGCCACTGCAGGACCCCAAAAGGAAAGGGCTAAGCCCTATTCCCTGTGGAAGCTTCTGTGTGGTGGCTCAAGTATCTCTCTCAGTGGCTGCAGGTTGGGGAGGGGAAGAGGAGAAAAAGTGTCTGGGTGGAGGAAAGTCAGCACTCTGGTTGTCTCTGAGACTCTCTCTGGGAGGCAGTCTACCCAGAATACCCAGAGAATAACCAGGCTCTGGAGTCAGGCAGATCACCCGGGACCCACTGGATCACTGTGGCTCCTGCAGTCTGGGCCAGAGTTGGGACTTGTTTGTGTGGGAATGAGCAAGACAGAACCTGAGGAGTTGAAGCCACCTGGGGAGGACAAAGGTGCCTGGTGAGTAGAGAAACAATATAACACCTGCCATCGAGGCTCAGATCTGTGGGGCAGGAGGTGCCCTAAGGGGGCTGGGAATCTTGTGTTCTGTCCACAAGAAGCTCCCAGCTCACTGGCAGCAGGAGTCCCTGGGCTCATGTGGACAAAAGGTCTCTCTAGCAGTTTAGGAGCCCACTTAGTGTCTGAGATGGAGGGAGGGAGAAACCAATCAACTGCTCCACCTAACCTCGCTGGTCTCCAAGCCTCTTGGGGGTTGATCTCCACCAATGCCTTTCTCCTGCAAGTTGTGCTCCTCAGCCTCTTCCCATCAAGTCTCCTGAATGCTCTGGCATCCTTCCTTCAGACCTTCATCTGATATATGTTTGTCTGTCTGTTTGTTTTTTCTCTCTCATCTAAAACTTCTCCTTCACACTGAGATGCTCTGGCTGGTGTTGTCTCTGGTCTGCCATCTTAGAGCTTCTTGCTACCTTTTTTTAAAATCATGAATTCTGCATCCACATGGACAGAGAAATTGCTCTGTCCTTCTTTCTTCTAGTGTCCTTGTCAGATTTTGATATTAAGATTTTGCAATTCCCATAAAATGAGGTGGAATTATTCCCTCTTTTTCTTTTATTCTTTGGAAGATTGGTACTTAATTATTTCTTTATGTATTGTTAAATTCTTACTGTTAAATAATGACAAACTTACAAAGAGTTGTAATAATCATATTAATAACCCCATTTTATCCTTCACTCAGATTTGTAAATTGTTAATATTTTGCCATATGTATATGGATTTATGTCTGCCATATATTTATGTACCTGCACACACACACATACAGAATTGTGGTTTTTTTTTTTTTTTTGGTTTGTTTGTTTTTATCCCTGAACAGTTTGAAAGTTACTTATACACATCAGGTTTCTTTACTGTTTTGTACCTCAGCATGTAATTCTTTAGTATTAGAACATTTATTTACATAACAATTATATAGTTATCAAATTCAGGGAATTTTAATTTGACACAAATTATTAAGTGTTTACTGTAAAACCCATCTGGGCTTAGGATCTGTTTGTTTTTTATTTGTGTGGTTAGTTTTGTGGTTATTGTTGAAAGATTCTAATTACAAATTGAATGTGTTAAATAAATAAGACAAATTTTCTATTGGCACTTGTGTCATTTTTTTTTTTTTTTTTTGAGGCAGAGTCTTGCTCTCTTGCCTGTGCTAGAGTGTTGTGATGTCAGCCTAGCTCACAGCAACCTCAAACTCCTGGGCTCAAGCAATTTTCCTGCCTCAGCCTCCCAAGTAGCTGGGACTACAGGTGTGCACCATGACGCCTGGCTAATTTTTTATATTTTTAGTAGAGATGGTGGTGCTTTTGCTCAGACTGATCTCGAACTCCTGACCTCAGGTGATCCTCCCAGCTCAGCCTCCCAGAGTACTAGGATTACAGGCACAAGATACCACGCCCAGCCTTGTGTCATGTCTAAGTGGTGTTTTTCAAAGAATTTGTCAGATTCTCATTTCAGATACATATTCAAAAGTATTGGCAAAAGATTATTCATAATAGCCTCTTATTATCTTTTTAATGTCTGTAGACTGTGTGGTAATATGCTTTTTTCTTTTTTTTTGTCTTATCTTTTTTCTTTCTTATTTAGTCATGCTCAGAGATTATAAATTTTATATCTTTTCAGAAATATTTGGCTTTATTGATTTTTTCTGTATATTTGCTTTATATTTCATTGATTTCTATAATTCCCTTTATTATTTATTTGTTCTACTTTCTTCAGTTTGGGTTTGATGTTCTTTTGCCTTTCAGATATGAATACTTATGTCTTTGATTTTCAGGTTCATAAAATTTTTATTATATCTATTGAAATTAATACATTTTACTCTAATCACAATTGGGTACATATGTTTTGATTTGTTGTATTTTATATTCATTTAGATAAAATTTATTCTAATTTCTATTGTTTTATTTAGAACAACTTTTAAGTTCCAGATAACTGAAAATTTTCTAGTTAGTGTTTTGTTATTAATATCTAGTTTAATTCCATTATGAGAAGAGAAACTACTCAATGTGCTTTCAAACTCTGAAAAATATATTGAGATTTATTTATGTTTTAGCATATGGTATCTTTTAATAACTACTTCCTATGCCCCTGAAAATGTGTTTTCTATATTTCTTGCTGCAGAGTTTTATGTCAATTAACCAGATTTGTTAATCATATTATTCAAAGCTTTTCAGATATCTACCCATTTTTGTATGTTATTCTTTCCTTCAGTTATTGACAGAAGTGTAAAAAAATTTCTAAATCTATTTTTTTATGTTAAGTTTTCACTTCATGTATTTTAAGTCTTGTTTTTAGTTACCTAGACATTTAGACTAGTTTTTTCTTCTTGTTATATATTAGCCCTTTATAATTCTGAAATATGCTTTATTTCTAGTAACTTTCCTTTCCATAAAGTCCACTTTGCATGACATTAGTATAGCCATACCAAATTTCTTTGCATGGTATTCCTTTTTTATCATTTTGTGTTTTGTCTTTATGGTGTGTCTCTTGAAATTAGCATAATATTGAGTTCTGCTTTTTTTTTTTTTTGGAGACAGAGTCTCACTCTGTTGCCTGGGTTGGAGTGAGTGCCGTGGCGTCAGCCTAGCTCACAGGAACCTCAAACTCCTGGGCTTAAGCGATCCTACTGCCTCAGCCTCCCGAGTAGCTGGGACTACAGGCATGTGCCACCATGCCCGGCTAATTTTTTTTCTCTATATATTTTTAGTTGGCCATATCATTTCTTTCTATTTTTAGTAGAGACGGGGTCTCGCTCTTGCTCAGGCTGGTCTCGAACTCCTGACCTTGAGCTATCCATCCGCCTTGGCCTCCCAGAGTACTAGGGTAACAGGCATGAGCCACCGCGCCCGGCCGAGTTCTGCTTATTTTTGATACACTCTGACAATCTTTTAATTGAATGGATATATGTAGTTCATTTACCATTAATGCATTACTGATACATTTGGAGTAAATGTGCCATACCCACATTTCTTTTTATTTTTTATCACTTGTATATTCCTTTTTGTGTTCTTACTTGCATTCTTTTGGTCAAACCAAATATATTTTATTATGGCATTTTCTTCTCCATTTCCTTATTTTTTTAATTTTTAGAATGATTGCCATTTAACTACAGTTTTATATTTTCAATCTCACTTAATATTATCATGCATGTTTTCAAAAAGTTTATTTTTAAATTGACAAAGATTATATATATTTATCTGGACAACATAATGTTTTGAAATACGTATACATAGTGGAATGGCTCAATTGAGCTAATTAACATATGCATTACCTCACATACTTATTTTTTGTGGTGAGAACACTTAAAATATATTCTCTTTGTGATTTGCAAGAATAAAATACATTGTTATTGACTGTAGTTGCCATCTTGTATGATAGATTTCTTGAACTTATTCCTCCTATCTAGCTGAAATTTTGTGTCTCTTGACCAACTTCTACCCATTCTCTCACTCCCCCACTAGTCCCTGGTAATCACCATTCTACTGTCTGCTTCTATGCCTTCAACTTTTTTATATTCCACATACAAATGAGTTCATGTGGTATTTGTCTTTCTGTGCCTGGCTTGTTTCACTTAACATAATGTCTCCTAGTTCATTCATGTTGTTGCAAATGGCAAAATGTGTTCTTTTTTACAGGCTGAAGAGTATTCCATTTTATTTATCCATTCACCCACTGATGAACACTTAGGTTGATTTTTTATCTTTGCTATTGTGAATAATGCTGTATTGAACATGGGAGTGTAGATATTTATTTGATATACTGATTTCATATCCAAAGGATATATACCAAGTAGTGAAACTGCTGGATCATATGGTAGTTCTATTTTTAATTTGTTGAGGAACCTCCATACTGTTTTCTTTCTTTTTTTTTTCTTATTTATTTATTTATTTTTTTGAGACCGAGTCTCACTCTGTCACCCTGGATAGAGTGCAGTGATGTCAGCCTAGCTCACAGCAACCTCAAACTCCTGGGCTCAAGCCATCCTTCTGCCTCAGCCTCCTGAGTAGCTGGGACTACAGGCATGTGCCACCATGCCCGGCTAATTTTTTGTATATATTTTAGTTGTTTGACCAATTTCTTTGTATTTTTAGTAGAGATAGGGGTCTTGCTCTTGGCTCAGGCTGGTCTCAAACTCCTGAGCTCAAATGATCCAGCCGCCTCGGGCTCCCAGAGTGCTAGGATTGCAGGCATGAGCCACTGTGCCTGGCCTTTTCTACTTTTTTGATGTAGGCATTTATTGTTATAAACTTTCTTCTTATTATTGCTTTTGCTGTATCCCATAGGTTTTGATATGTTATGTTTTCATTTTCATTTGTTTTGAGAAATTTTTTAATTTCCTTCTTAATCTCATCATTGATTCACTGGTCAATCAGGAACATATTGTTTAATTTCCATGTGCTTGTGTATTTTCCAATGTTCCTCTTGTTATTGATTTCTAGTTTTATTCCCTTGTGGTCAGAGAAAATACTTGGTATGATTTCATTTTTTTTGAATTTTTTAAGAGTTGTTTTGTGGCCTAACATAAGGTCTTTCCTTGAGAATGATCCATGAGCTGAGGAGAAGAACATGTATTCTGCAGCTGTTGGATGAAACATTCTGTAAATATCTATTAGGTCCTTTTGGTCTATAGCACCGATTGTGTCCAATGTTTTATTGTTGATTTTCTGTATGGATGATCTGTCCAATGCTGAAAGTGGAGTGTTGAGGTCTGCAATGATTATTGTATCAGGGTCTATCTCTCTCTTTAGCTCTGATAATAATTGTTTTATGTATCTGAGTGCTTCAGTGTTGGGTATAATATATTTAGAATTGTTATATCCTCTTGCTGAATTGACTTCTTTTCATTATATAACAACCTTCTTTGTCTCTTTTTACAGTTGTTGTCTTAAAATCTATTTTATCTGATAGAAGTATAGCTACTCCTGCTCTTTTTTTGGTTTCCATTTGCATGGAATATCTTTTTCCACCCCTTTATTTTCAATCTGTGTGTGTCTTTATAAGGGAAGTAGATTTCTTTCAGACAACATATTGCTGGTTCTTTTTTTTTTTTTTAAATCCATTCAGGCACTCTATGTCTTTTGATTAGGGAGTATAGTCCATTCACATTCAATGTTACCATTGATAGGTAAGGACTTACTGCTGCCATGCTGTTATTTAATTTCTGGTTGTTTTGTGGTCCTCTCTTCTTTCTTATTCCTTCCTGTCTTCCTTTATTAAGAGTGATTTTTCTTTTCTGATAGTGTGTTTTAATTTCTTGCTTTTTATTTTTGGGTATCTGTCATAGATTTTTTGATTTGAGGTTACTATGAGGTTTGCAAAAAATTTTATAACCAGTTATGTTAAACATATGATGACTCTGCTTACAAACAGTCAAATAAACAAGCAAAGAGAAATCTAAGAGAAATGCTACCCTTTAACTTCATCCCCCACTTTTTAACTTTTTGATATCTCCATTCATATCTTTTTATATTATCTATCTCTCAAAATGTTGTTGCTATTATTTTTGATAGTTTTGTCTTTTAGTCTTCCTCGTCAAGATGTAAGTGGTTTAAACACCACAATTATATCAATAGAGTATTCTGTGTTTGCATACTTGTTGTTACCAGTGAGTTTTATACCTTCAGATGATTTCTCATTGTTCATTAACATCCTTTTCTTTCAGATTGAAGAACTTCTTTTAGCGTTTCTTGTAGAACAGGTCTGGTATTGATGAAATCCCTGAGCTTTTGTTTGTCTGAGAAAGTCATTATTTTTCCTTCATGTTTGAAGGATATTTTTGCAGAATATAATATTCTAGTATTAAGTTTTTTTTCCTTCAGCACTTTGAATGTATTACGCCACTTTCTCCTTGCCTGTAAGGTTTCCACTGAGAAGTATTCTGACAGATGTATTGGAGCTCCTTTACTTGTTATTTTTTTTTCTTTTTTTTTTTGCTTCCCTTAGAATCTTTCCTTTATCCATGACTTTTGGGAGCTTGATTATTAAATCACTTGAGATAGCCTTGTTTGGGTTAAATCTGCTTGGTGTTCTATGACCTTCTTGTACCTGAATATTGTTATCTTTCTCTAGATTTGGAAAGTTTGCATTATTATTTCTTTGAATAAACTTTCTACCCCAATGTCTCTCTCTACCTCCTCTTTAAGGCCAATAACTCTTAGAATTGCTCTTTTAAGGCTGTTTTCTAGATCTTGTAGCCATGCTTTATTCTTATTTATTCTTTTTCTCTTTTTTCTCTTCTGATTATGTATTTTTAAGTAGCCTGTCTTCAGGCTCATTAAGTCTTTCTTGTACTTGGTCAATTCTGCTTTTGAGAGACTCATACATTTCTCAGTTTGTCAATTGAATTGTTAAGTTCTAAAATTTCTGCTTTTTTAAATTATTTCAATCTCTTTGTTAAATTTATTTGATAGGCTTCTGAATTCCTTCTCTGTGTTGTCTTGAAGTTCATTGAGCTTCTTCAGAACAACTATTTTGAATTCTTTGTCTGAAAGTTCACTGATCTCTATCACTCTGGGATCAGTTGCTGGCATTAATACCTTATTTGGTTCATTTGGTGAGATCATGTTTTCCTGGATGTTCTTGATTCTTGTGGATGCCTGTCAATGTCTGGGCATGGAAGAGTTAGGTATTTATTTCAATCTTCACAGTCTGGACTTGTTTGAACTTGTTCTTCTTCAGAAGGCTTTCCAGATATTCAAAGGGAATTGAGTGTTGTGAATTAAGGGAATTAAGTCTTTGGTCACTGCAGCCATATCAGTACTGGTGGTGCCCCAAGCCCAGTAATTCTGTGACTCTTGCAGACTCCTGGTGATACCACCTTGTGGACTTGGGTAAGATATGGGAGAATTCCATGGATTACCAGGTAAAGTCTCTCACTCTCTTCCCTCACTTTCTGTGCTGGGCTGCTAGAATTGGGGGAGGAGTGACCTGGGCACTCCCTCCTGCCAAGTCACACCTGAAGCCAGTCCAGTGTCACTCAAAGCCAGTGGTGACTGTTGCCTGGATACCTCTGATGTTTATTCAAAGCCCAAGGGCTCTTTAGGTAGCAGGTGGTAAATCCTGCCAGGATGGGTCCTTCCCTTCAGGGAAGCATGTTTCCTTCTAGTCCAGGGTGGGTCCAGAAATGCCATCCAGGAGCTAAGGCCTGGACTTGGGCTTCAGGAGTCTGCTTGGTACTTTATTTTACTGTGGCTGAGCTGGAACCCAAGTTGCAAAACAAAGTTCTCTGAGCTCTTCCCTTTCCTTTCCCCAAGTGGAGGAAGACTGTCCCTGAGCTATGCTGCCTATAGTTTGGGGAGGGGTGACACAGGCACTGGTTTGGTTGCAGCTGCTGGTGTCTCTCTGGGTCATGTGTACCCCAAGTCCACTGACTCTGAGCCAGGACAGCAGCACCAATTGCCTGAGGACTGCAGTCTTTGTTGTCCAACTGCCTTACAAATTTAGTCCAGGCCTCAGATTGCTTTTTGTCAAATGGTGGTGGGGTTAGTGGGAACTTGGGTTTGGGGTGAAGGATTTCCCTCTGGCCAGACTGGTCTAAATGCTCTTTCCATGGGCACTGGCAGAATTCCGCCCTGTGCTGTGTTCCCCTGTGCCAGGGCAGCCCTGAGTTTCAATGCAAAGTCCCATAATCACTTAGCTGTCCCTCCCCCAGGCACACAGATTCTCTCTCTACTGGGCCACTGCCAGGGGATGGGGGAGGGGGTGTAGGCAATGCAAGATCATCTTTCTGCCCTCTTCAGGGCCTGTTTTCTTGATATAATGTTAAAACAAGGCGGTATGATCACTCAGCCGATTTTTGGTTCTTCTGAAGTTGCCTGCTTGCGTGGATAGTTGTTGAATTTAGTGTTTATACAGAGGGACGATTGCTGGAGGTTTCTATTTAGCCCTCTTGCTCTGCCCCTTTTCCCTATTTTGTGTGTTGTATGTATTATATACTGTATTCTTACAATAAAGTAAGCTAGAGAAAAGAAAATGTTACTAAGAATGTCATAAGGAAGAGAAAATATATTTGCTATTCATTAAGTGGAAGTGGATCATCATAAAGGTCTTTGTCCTTGTCTTCATGTTGAGTAGGCTGAGGAGGAGGAGGAAGTTGGAAGGGTTGTTGGTCTTGCTGTCTCAGAGGTGGTAGAGGCTGAAGAAAATCCATGTATTAGTAGACCTGTGTAGTTCCAACCTGTGTTGTACAAGGGGCAACTGTGTTTTATTGCATGATAACTATACCTCATTATAGTTGATTTTACTATTTGTCTTTTGTTTGCTTGTTTATTTCCAGAATAATTTTACTGGGGTCATAAACACATTTTTAATAATTTCAGACCTTTCAAAATTTTTTTGTGTAACATATGATTAATCTTGGTAAATGGCCTGTATGCCCTTGAGAATATTGTGTATTCTGCAGTTTTGAGGTATATATTTGTTCAATTATGTCATTCAATCATTCACCACTTAATGCCATGGGTACTTTCTGAGAAATGTGTCGTCAGGTGATTTTGTTGTGCTGACATCATAGAGCGTACTTACACACACCTAGATGGTATAGCCTATCACACACCTGGGCTATATGGTATAGCCTATTGTTCTTAGGCCACAAACCTGTACAGCATGTTACTGTACTGAATACTGTAGGCAAGTGTAACACAGTGGTGAGTATTTGTGTATCTAAACATATCTACACATAGAAAAGGTACAGTAAAAATATGTTATCATGATCTTATGGGACCACCATTGTATATGTGGTCTGTTGTTGACTGAAACGTCATTATGTGGTGCAAGACTGTATTCTAAATATTTACTGACTTGTTCTGCTGGTTTATACTATCAGTTACTGTCACTGATAGAAGGTGTTGTTTGTATATTGCTGCATAATAAGTTTCTTCAAAATCTACCCACTTAAAGCAACTGTTTTATTTTACATAACACAGATCACTGTTCATTTTCCCTCCAGCTTTCTATCACATTTTTCTCACCTCCTTTAAGTCCTTACTAACAGCATTAGTGTTAGTGGAGCTCTTCAGGTTTCGGCTAATAGCCTCCCTGAGGCCCTTCCAGCTTTTGTCCCAAAAGCAATGACAGCAATGGCAGGAGGTATCCCAGTTTTGGTTGACTGTGGAAAAAGAGGCTGTGCTAATTTGCAGTCCCACCAGCAGTGTAAGAGTGTTCCAATCTCCCCACATCCACGCCAGCATTTGTTATTTTGGGACTTTTTGATAGAGGCCATTCACACTGGAGTTAGGTGATATCTCATTGTAGTTTTGATTTGCATTTCCCTAATGATTAGAGATGTTGAACACTATTTTTTTTTTTTTTTTGAGACAGAGTCTCGCTCTGTTTTCTGGCTAGAGTGAGTGCCAGGGCGTCAGCCTAGCTCACAGCAACCTCAAACTCCTGGGCTTAAGCAATCCTCCTGCCTCAGCCTCCCAAGTAGCTGGGGCTACAGGCATGCGCCACCATGCCCGGCTAATTTTTTCTATATATATTTTTAGCTGGCCAGATAATTTCTTTCTATTTTTAGTAGAGATGGGGTCTTGCTCTTGCTCAGGCTGGTCTCGAACTCCTGACCTCGAGTGATCCACCCGCCTCGGCCTCCCAGAGTGCTAGGATTACAGGCGTGAGCCACCACACTCGGCCTGAACACTTTTTTATATGTTTTCTGGCCATTATTTTGTCTTCTTTTGAAAAGTTTCTGTTCATGTCCTTTGCCCATTTATTTATGGGGTTGTTTGATTTTTTCTTGTTGATTTTATTAAGTTCTGTATAGATTCTTGTTATCAGACCTTTATTGGATATGTAGAAAGCAAGTATTTTCTCTCATTGTGGAAAGTAATTTGGAGATACCTCAAAGAGCTAAAAATAGAAATACCATTTGATCCAGCAATCCCAATACTAGGCATCTATCCAAAGGAAAAAAAGACATTCTATAATGAAGACATCTGCACTTGAATGTTTATAGTAGTGCAATTTACAATTGCAAAGATGTGGAAACAATCCAAATGCTCATCAATACATGAGTGGGTTAATAAAATGTGGTATATGTATACCATGGAATACTACTTAATTACAAAAAACAATGGTGATCTAGCACCTCTTATATTATCCTGGATAGAGCTTGAGCCCATCCTTTGAAGTGACGTATCACAAGAATGGAAAAACAAGCACCACATCTACTTGCCATCAAACTGGTACTAACTGATCAACACTAAGGTGCTCACATGGTAGTAATACTCATTGGGTGCTGGTCATGTGGGGGGGGGTGGTGGGGGGGTAGAGTGGGTAGGGTGGGTAAACCCACAGGTAATGGAGAGGAGGCACACTGTATGGGGGAAGGACACACTTGTGGCCCTGGCTGAGTGAGGCAAATGCATTTCATGTAACCAAAATGTTTGTACCCCCATAATATCCTGCATTAAAAAAAAGAGGCTGTAAACATGCATGCATAAGTCCTTTTAAAGAGAAATATTTTCATTTGTCTGTAGTAAATACTTAGTAATATAGTAAGTGTAAGTGTCCTGGTTACTATTACTACATAACAAAACCTGCAAAAAAATTTAGCAGTTGAAAACAACAAAAAATGATGTTTCATTTTTCTAATGATTTCCTGGCTTAGGAACTTGGGAATGGCGTTTCTGCCCTGGGGTCTCTCATGATGTTGTGGTCAGATTATCACCTGGCGCTGCAGTCAAGTCTGAAGCATTGACTGAACCAGGAATGCAAGATGTCTCACTTGCATGGCTGGCAGCTGGAAGTTCGGCTGAGGCAGCTAGCCAGACCCCCTGCATGTGGCGTCTCCAGCACCACGTCTCAACAGAGTAGACCTCCCCTAAAGCAAACGTGCTAAGTCAATCAGGGGAGGCTGCAAGGCTTTTCTGACCTAGTCTCCTAAGCCAAGCAGTGTTACCTTCAGTACATTTTACTTCTTACAAGCAACTCACCAAGATTAGCCCAGATTTAAGGGAAGGAGGCATAGACTCCATCTCTCAATGGATGCAGTGTCAAAGATTTTGTGGATATGTTAAAAAACTATCACAGGTGTATTAAATATCTCCCACTGTGCTTTCGGATTTTCTAGCTTCTACTTTTAGCATTGTCATTGTGGCTTTATACATCCAAGTATTTTTTTTTTTTAGTTTGTAGATAAAAGTTATTATAATTAAAAAGCATATACCAGGTCTCTTTGTTTTTTAAAATTTTAATTGACAAATGATTATATTTATATGTGGAATATAATGTGATATTTTGAGAGAGATATACACACATAATATGTACATATATATATACATACATATGTACATATATATATGTATATATATATATATGCCTGTCCTGAAAGTATCCAGCCATGTAATATGAAAAATAGTATTAACAATGGTCAATACTTTCTGGATAGCCCTTGTACATTGTGAAATGACTAAATTGAGTAATTAACATATCCATTACATGGCCTACTTATTTTTGTTTTTTTGTGGTGAGAACATTTAAGACTTATTCTTTTAGCAATTTTGAAGTATATAATGCATTATAAATAAGTATAGTCACCATGCTGTTCAGATCACTAGAACTTATTCCTCCTGTCTAACTGAAACGTTGCACCCTTTGACCAACATCTCCCTTTCCCGGTCTCTCCCCACCACACCCACCAGCATTTGGTAACCAACATTCTTCTCTACTTCTGTGAGTTTCACTTTTTTAGATATACCTGAATTTTTCTGATTGACAGATATTATAGATGAAAAGTTATAGAAATCCTTCCAAAAGGATTGTATTTTGCTTCATCCAAGCTCCTGATTTAGGGGCAGAACACCTTATTTAAAGGAAGTGAGGTCATCAGCAGTTGAGCAGCCATCCCTGTAGGGAACAGTCTACTTCTAGTTCCCACTTCCTTCTATAGTGCAAGTTTTCTGGTTGCTTAACAGGGCTGCTCCTCCTCAGCAGACCCTGAATTATTTAATATGATGTTGTTCCCCCCGCTCTGTGAATCTGGCAAAACTTCTGCTGGGCTTTTCAGAATCTCAGCTATCACCTTTGAATTGGCAAATGCTTCAAGGGAAAGTGCTCATCCAGTCCTTTATTTCTCTCTGGGAGCTTGGCTTCAAAAATTCTTACAGCCTGGGAGTTTCACAGTGTTTTCAAATAGTGTTGATACATTTCTGCCTTTCTAAAGTCATTCCTAGTGATTGACTTAGAAGAGAAAATTTGACATTGTCAGAAGCAGAAATCTTCATACAGAAAGTTAACCGTGAAGATATGGTCATTATTCCTATGTAACAGTTTTCATCTCAGATCCCATCACTAGAGTATTTCCCGTTGAGTTCCCTTTCCTGCTCTCTAACCCTCTCTGTAGGACACCAGACCCAGCTGCTGCCCCAGTGCAGTGACTCCCTGTCTGACCCAGCAGCCCCTGCAGCCTCGGAGGACAGTGCTGCCAACTGCTCAGGTGAGAGGCCCCACAGGCCCAGAAACCCTTCTTACTTCCTGTACAAACGCCCCACTGACATGGCTCTGTCTCTCCTCAGAGAGCCGACAGCTCCGCCTGGTGGACGGGGGCAGCCGCTGTGCCGGGAGAGTGGAGATCTACCATGAGGGCTCCTGGGGCACCATCTGTGATGACAGCTGGGACCTGAGCGACGCCCACGTGGTGTGCAGACAGCTGGGCTGTGGACAGGCCCTGAAAGCCCTGGGCTCTGCTCACTTTGGGGAGGGCTCAGGGCCCATCTGGCTGGACGACCTGAACTGCACAGGAAAGGAGTCCCACTTGTGGAAGTGCCCTTCCCGGGGCTGGGGACAGCACGACTGCAGGCACAAGGAGGACGCAGGGGTCACCTGCTCAGGTCTGGGGGGCACATTGTCCACAGGCTGAGGGAGGTGGGGGCGCTCTCCAGGGTGGCGTCTGAGCCCTGGGGAAGACCCGGAGCTGCTGAAAGGGCCAGAGGGAAGGAGGCTGCTTCCATAGCGCCTGTCTTTCCAGCAGATGTGCAGATTAGGGGCTTTCATTTCCTCCCAGCAGCTGAGGTTCTGGTCCTTCCTTCTCAGCGATACTTCCTGACACGGTCATTTGCTACGGAGTTTCCATTTGAAAGCTGGGATCACTCTTCAGTTACCTATGGTAGCAAAATCTTGAGGCCCGCTGTATTCCTTTCCTATGGCTGCTGTATCATAACAAATTGCCACAAAATTAGTGGCTTAAAACAACATGACTTCATTATATTACAGTTCTAGAGGCCATAGTCTGACACGGGTCTCGCGGGGCCACAATCAAGGTGTGAGCAGGGCTGCATTCCTCTGAGGCTCTGGGGAAGAATTCCTGGTGTTGCCTTTTCCAGCTTGCATAAGTCGCCTGCATTCCGTGACTCATAGCCCTCTTCCTTGTCCAGCCGACAGCACTGCACCTCTCTGACCGTTCTTACATAGTGTCATCACCCTCTGACCAAGGCCAGAAAAGGTTATCTGCTTTTAACGATAGCAGGTCCAAGGATGGGATTAGCTTGGGCGGGTTAATCCAGGATAGCCCTGAATGATCTCACCGTCCCAAGGTCCTTGTCTTAGTAATGGCTGCAGCGTCCCCTTGCCATGTAAGGTAACACATGCACGGGTTGAAGGGTTAGGAGTGAACATATCCGTGGCTCCATTATTGTGCCTGCCACCCCTTATCCAAACTCCCTTTCATAGAGTCTGCCAGGAGTGTAGTCAGTAGACAGGATCCAGCTTTCCTCCCCGCAGAGTGCCCAGGTCTGTTTATATTTCACTACATCATTGTAGAAATAGAAAGACAGGCACAAATTGGCAAAATCAGACAAGGGAGAAAAATTTTCATGTTCCACATAGCAGCACTTCCTCAGCAGAGTCAGCGATGAGTGTTCACCACCTTTGAGACAGGAAGGAAGAAAAACAAAACCCCCAGCACCAAGAGTGCAATGCTTACCGTGCCCTCTTTCCTCCTTCTGATTGCAGAGTTCCTGGCCCTCAGGATGGTGAGCGGGGACCAGATGTGTGCTGGGTGGCTGGAAGTTTTCTACAACGGGACCTGGGGCAGTGTCTGCCACAGCCCCATGGAAGCCACGACCTTGTCCATCATCTGCAGACAGCTTGGCTGTGGGGACAGCGGGACTCTCGACTCTTCTGTTGCTGTCAGAGAAGGTTCTAGACCCCGGTGGGTGGATGGAATCCGGTGTCGGAAAACTGCTACCTCCCTCTGGCAGTGTCCTTCTGATCCCTGGAAAGACAGATCTTGCTTTTCAACGGAGGAAGCTTACATCACATGTGCAGGTGACGTTTTGTCTATTTGTGTGTGTCTGTCCTATCCCTGTAGTTGTTCTTAGTGAAATTTTGTATTTTCAAATCTAAGTGATGAGTTTGTGATAAATTTACAAAATAAATTTTGGGTGGAGATTTTTTAATCCACATTTTCCAATCTAGTTTCAAAGGCAAAAATAAGTAACCCCGTGCTGACAGCAGTTTATGTGAAAAATGCTCAGAAGATTGAATTGAACATGTGGGAGCATGAACTAGTACTCTAATAAACTTTCTAAGGAATTGCTCATGTCATCTTAGGCCATGTTCATTGTTCTGTATTTCCTGAGTGAGGAGAGCAAGAGATAGGAACTCAGTTATATAAATCACTTACTAGGTGCTATCGTTATGTTGAGTTTTGGGTTTTTTCACATATGATGAGACTTAATCCGCACAGCAAACTGTTAGTAGGTACTATTGTGATCTCTTTAAGCAGACAAGAAAACTGAGGCTAAGAGCAGCCGTGTCATATGCCCTATGCCCTAAAGTGAGTAAGGGGCAGGCTGGGAGCTGGAGTCCTGACTGCTCTGTTCTCTGAGCCCGTGGTCTTTCATTCTGCGCGGCGGCTGTTCCAGTCCCAGAACGTCTGAGTGTGTTGGCAGAAAGTATTGAGTGCGTGTAGGCAGAGAATTATATTGCAGGTACGAGAACAGAGAAGAGAAGGGTATGTAGTCACGGCCCTCAGGCAGCTTACACTCGAGCTGAAAACACTCATTAGGCAGAAATTTCAAGTGTCATGAAGAAGTAGAAGACACTGGCAGTGAGCACTTGGAGCAAAAGAATCAATGGCATTTTGGTTGAGACCTGAGGACAAGTAGGAATTTGCTAAGGGGAAGTAATTGGAGGGATGATTTTGGGGGTGTAAATACTGAGGTTGGTGAGGGGATCATGGTGTCTTTGAGGTATTGAGAAAGTTTCGTCATGGCCAGAGCAGACAAAGGGCAGGGGAGGGAATAGCTGATTACCTGGAAAGGTGACCAGAGCCAGAGGCCTCTCTCAGGCAAGGCCCCCGTGACAGTGCCCTGGAAAGGACGTTTGTTCATGTTCTTGTCGGCCACATCATGGGAATGCCTGAGAGGTCAGGGGCCTGGTGTGCTCATGTCTTCGTTCTTGAGTTGATCTCAGAATCCCAGTCTTCTTGGTGGATCCTTCATCCTCAGAGCCTTATCCTTTAATGCTGTGTGCGACTGTTCCCCATGATCTCACTCACACAGAACGTTCCATGGTGCCTGCTGGAATGTGGAGTCCATCATCATCAAATTTATTTATACTTGCCATGTTCCCTTCGCTTTCATGTTCCGATCAAAAGCTGCTTTCTCTGAAAACACTGATTTCCCTATCAACAGCATCCTGGGCTCCCATTCAGTGAGCAACTCATTTCCAAGTCCCTTCCTTCCGTCCCGTCTGCCTGTGCAGACACTGCTGACCATCAACAACTGTGCACCTTGGAGCCTTGATTTTATGGGTCCTTTCTCTATTGCCTCTTCTTCTTATGACACATGTCTTTAGCACTCGTCTTCCAGTACTTTCCATCTTCATGGAGATGCCCAATCTTTTCCCTCATCAGTTTTTCATAGTTTTCCACTCTCCTCATGTTGTAATTATTTCTAGTCCAGATTGTGCACATGACTCACACTGTAGTCTTTCTCCTTTAAGTGCACTCCACTCCCTCACCACTGTCTCTCTCACCTGACAAGCACTGGGAAGGATAAAGTCAACTACCTAACTGCTCCCTGCCTGTGCTGCATTAGTGAAAATGGGTGCAGAATAGTACACAGTTACATTGCTGGACTCTTTCTGAATTCCAGGACTCAAATCTCCAACGGGCTCTACACTGCCCAAATTCTAGTGTGCCTGTCTGGCATGTGCGCTTGCCCTCTCTCTAAGATCATATTTTACATATTCTCTGTTCTCCCCACATGGCTCTTACCTGCACCATCCTCTCTTAAATGCTCAAGTCTCACACTTCACTGGGAAATTTGTCAGCTGTGAGCTTCCTTGTCTGTCTTTCACCTTTGCATGTTTTTTGGCACACCCTCTACCTGGCCTCTGGATTGGTGGCCTCAGTCCTTGTGTGATGCCAGCTCTTCTCCCTGGGCTACACATTCTGATCCTACTGACCTTGTCAAAGACTTCACTGTTTCAAAGGTGCAGTCTTCTTCTGCAACATCAATTTCTCCCTGCCCATCCTGGTTCATTCCCCTCAACATGCACATGGGCTCGAGTGTCTCCCATCTAGGAAACACATGAACAAACCAGCCTGCTTCCTCCACCCCACGTCCCCATTAGCTACTGCGCCATCTCCTCTCTTCCCTCCACAACCCAAATCTACAACAGTATGGTCAGATACTCACTGTCTCCACATCTATATCCCATATCTCTTGTTGCTCTGAATTCATCCCAGTTATGCTTTAGATGCTACCACTGCTCAGAATGGGTAATGTCATGAACTATACCAACCAGTTCTCTTTTCATTGCTCTTGACCTCTCAGCACCATTCAACAAGTTCACTTGTCTTTCTTTCTCAATTCTCTTTCTTTCCTGACAGTCACCCTACCTCACTGCTTGTTCTTATTCTGTCTCTCTGCCTTGCAACTTCTCAGCTCAACCTCTAGACTGTAGACACTCCCTGGGCTGAGCGTCAGAGTCTCTACTCTTCCTTAGCTGTGTGCCTTCCCTGGGTGGTCTCATTGAGGTCCACGGCCTTAAATGTCGGCTGACAGCTCTCAAATATATACCTCCACAGTCGATTTCTGCCCTTAACTTCACACTCAGATGTTTTATGGATACGTAATAGAGATCCTTACTTGAATGTCCAATGGGCATCTCTGATTTAGCTTTCTAAAGTGGAATGTTTGATTCCATACATTTATTTAATTCCTGCCCCTAACTTTTCCTCCCTGCCACATGCCCCATTTCAGTTTGTGTCACTGCCATGACCCAGTTACGTAAGCTCAGGACATAGGAGTCAACCTTCACTTCTCCATTTTCCTTCCCTTCACTTTCAGCACAACAGCAGGTTCTGGTGCCTCTATCATCAGATACATCTTTAATCCTCCCACTCTTTCCATCTCACTGTTACCTTAGTCCAGGAAAGGTCACCTGCTGCCTGGTTATTCCAACAGTCTTTAGTGGTCACAACTTTAGTGGTTTTTCTCTTCTATAATATATTCTCTATTCAGTGCTGGAAATATATTTATTTTACCTCCCAAGTTGATTAATGTGTTCATGTATGGTTGGTTGAACTGCCTTTAGAAGTGATGTTGGCACATGTCATTGTCTAGTGGCATGTGTCCTAAGGAAAAAAACAACTGGAAACCATGACACAGTGAGTCTGTAATTGGCATATTTTAGTGAAATGTCAGGGGTGATGTAGCTTGTTCACTTCAGCCTTTGAAGGACTTTGCCATGGGAGAGGGAGGAGGTCCTCCATGAGCTGCTTCAGGGGCCGGGTTCTGACTGATGGATGGAGGTTACAAAGGGCAGGTTTGGTTCACTCTAAGTAGAAGTAACATAAAAGGATGTCATCCATGTGGTGGTCCCCCAGGGAATGCACAGTGCTACCAGTCTGGTAAAAGAACCCTGCAGGCATTGAGGTATAGGGAAGCCCACCTTTCCTCACCCCTCTCTGCCTTTCACTGTGTCCCATCCATGAATCTGCTACATATTTTATGACAAGTACCATGTATACTCCTGGATTCTGTGTATTGTTTTGTATTTATGTGTACTTTGGCTTTAAGTTATTTTGGTTGCAAGTATTTTATGTATTTTTTGGTCCCGTGTTTATCTCTGTGTCTTCCTGGTGCATTTTTTCTCAGTATATTTATTTGAGTCTCATGCAGACATTTCTGTCTCGTAGTTATTTGTCTACTTCTCTATCTTGCTCTATAGTTATTCTCTTTTTTAAAGATCCTATTTTAACAATGCTTCCTCTTACTGTAGTAATATCCTTTTCTAGCCCACATGTTATACTGAAAAATAGATAAGAATAGTTTTGAATAGTTTATAATTTTCTATTAAAAACTATGTAAATGGAATCTTGAATACAAATTACTTCTGTGATTTTGGACTTATTTTTTTTAATACCCACTATATATTATCACAAACCATTAATATCAATTTACATTTTCTTTATTATCTTACCGATTAGAAGAGTTTAATGGAATTTTTCAGTGGAATTTACTCATATATTCATTCACTTGATAAGTATTTATCAAGCCCTAATCATAGTTGTCACAGAAGACTCTCCACAGAGACTCGTTGGTGATGCTGTCCTGAGAGCAGGAGCAGGAGGAATGAGATGGGTGAGGTCCTTCCTCTAGTGGAGCTTTCACTCATGTGTGTGCCTGTGTGTGTGTATCTCCCTGTGATGCATGAATGTGGAGAGTGGTAAAAAAGTAAACAGATAAAATAATTGCAGCCAGTGACAAGGACATGCTATGCTGAGACTATATGACTCAGTGACTCAGCTTGTAAGGTTCATTATGAAGTCCACTTTGTCACCTGTACGTGGACTGCGCCAAGGACAGTAGGCACCTTGTCTGGGGCAGGGCCGCCCAGCTGCTCCTGATCCGGAGCCCCCATTGTCTGCTTCTGCAGGAGCCGGACCTGAGAGCTGCCCAGCTGCCGCCCCCTGCACAGGTACATCAGCCCCCCACCTCCCCTCCAGGCTCGCAGGGGCTCTTTCCCACCCACCAGGGGTGAGGGGGGTAACAGGATGTTTTGCCGCCTTTTCAGACAAAGAGAAGCTCCGACTCAGGGGAGGAGACAGCGTGTGCTCAGGCCGAGTGGAGGTTTGGCACGAAGGCTCCTGGGGCACGGTGTGCGACGACTCCTGGAGCCTGGCAGAGGCCGAGGTGGTGTGTCGGCAGCTGGGCTGTGGCTCCGCCCTGGACGCCCTGGGCGAGGCTGCATTTGGCCCGGGAAATGGAAGCATCTGGCTGGACGACGTACAGTGCAAGGGCACGGAGTCCTCCCTGTGGGCCTGTGCTGCGCAGCCCTGGGGGCGGAGCAACTGCAAGCATGAGGAGGACGCGGCAGTCAGGTGCTCAGGTGAGCAGCAGGACCGGACGAACGCGCTGGGATGATGCAGGTGTGCGTGCACATCCAAAAGCTCTTCCTAGGATGAGCTGCTGCCCTGTGCTGTGGCTCTGGGGAGACTCAGGTCTGATCTCCTGGCACCTGGGAGAGAACCATGTGCCAGTGATGGTAGGGGTGACCCAATGACTTTCCCGGGCCAAGCCAGTACAGTGACCTCGTTCTCCTTCTCTTCTCTCCAGGTGAAAGGACAGCTGTTCCCCCCAGCCCTGGAGGTAAGTGTTTCTTCTGCTCTGGGCCATGCGACAGAGGAGACACCCAGATTGTCAGGGACCTGCACTATGGAATCTGCCTTCTTTGTGCAAAATTACAGTAGCCCTGATGACTGAGTGCTGTGAGCAGCCATAAAGTTTCATTAAGTTGTAGCGGCCAGAAAGCTGCACGGGTTACTCAGCATTCACTTTATAGAAACCCCTTAGAACCTGATTCAGAAGACAGTTGACAGAGCTCAGGGCAGGGCCTGGGCTGGTCACATCATGGGTGCAGGCAGATGCATCGAGTCTGAACTGGCATCTTCATGGGCCGGAGGACACAGGAGATGGCCGGTGTACGGGGGATCTGTGGGTTTATGACTGTCTCTAAAGGCTCATGACCCTTTTATCTTCTCAGGTGCCAGTTCAGGCTCAGCTCCTGTCCCTGGCGTCTTCTCCCTGCCTGGGATCCTCTGCCTCATCCTGGGAGCCCTTCTCTTCCTGGTGCTCGTCATTCTGGGGACTCAGCTGCACAGACGGAGAGCAGAGCGCAGAGGTGCGTCCTGGGGCACAAGTGCGTGGCCCGGGATGTGTGTGGAGGCAGGCAGTGGGGCCAGGTGTGGAAAGAGGAAAGCTGGACTAGGTGTCTTCTCACCACATTGGTTGGCAAACTCCATCTGCCTTACAGTACACACCAAGGGCTCTTAGGAGGCTCTTAAGATTGGGGTCTGAGTACTCACACGTCATGGCCTCTTGTGGGAGGCAAGAAAGAGTAGGAGCTGAGCTGTGCATGCAAGCTGGGTAAGGCCATGAGGTGCAGACGTGCTGCCGGGGCTCTGAGCCCTTTAAGGGGTCCTGGCAGCCCTGGGGGCTCTCCACGTGCGAGCTTCGGGGAGTGTGAGGACTTAGCCTGCTGAATCCAGGGTGGTCTCCGGTTGCAATCTCTGACCTGCCACTGCTTTGCTCAGCCTTATCCAGTTTCCAGGATGCTCTCGCTGAGCCTGTTTACCAGGAGATCGATTACCTCGGGATGACAAGGGAGGATCTGCTGGGCAGCCCAGGTGCGTGACCCCTGGCTGTCAGCCACCGTGAGCCAAGTCTTGCCATCACCCGCAGACCCACCTCTGCCCCAGGCCCCCGGAGGACGCAGGTTCGGCCTCTCGGTAGCCCCAGAGCTCCGAGCCTTCCCCTCACGCCCCAGGAGCCACGTGGGCCGCAGATTCCTTCTCTGCCTTTCCACGGGCCAACGGGGGTGGAGGCATTGCTCTGTTTGTTTCTGGATGTTTTTCTCCACATTAGGGTCCCTGTCAGAAGACTCAGCGAGTAAACTGCCATATTACATAGGGGACGCCGAGGACAACGGTGACTATAAATCCACTCCGGGTAGTAGAGCTGGCTCTTCCCTGGCTGGGTTCAGGGGCAGGAGGAATTTCCCTCATGGAGGTGAGGTCCTGAGGGGACAGTGTTCCTCTGACTGGGGTTGGAGGGGGTTCTTGCTTCCAGCTGGGGTCCAGCCTCCCCCTTCTCTGGCGACTGTGTGAGGTCACATGTTTGGGCCCAGTTCTTTTGCCTGGAGCCAGTCTTATTCAGTCACAACAGGCACACGTTTAAAAAAATAATACCTGGGATGTGTAATCTGACTAAATGTTTTATTAATATTTAGTGATGCTCACTGGCGTGAGAGTCTCTTTGAAATATACTGTTTTCCTTGAGAACTATTAGGGTATTTGGATTATTTTCCTGTTTATGAAACACTTGGCCTTGAAAAGCCTGTTAACACAGGGAGTGAGTGGTGCCTCCATGGATGAACCGTCAGAGTCTCTGGGTAGAGGGATTGTCGGTGTCGCCCAGGCCAAGCCACTCACTGTGGTTCCACCTGCTCCCTGTCTGCCCTCAGACCCTCTGGGACAGGCGGCTGATGCACCCAGTGACGGCTATGACGATGCTGCAGAGACGCCAGGTGTGGAGACGCCCCCCGTCCCGCGGATGAGTCGGGGGGAGCTGCCCCCGGAGGAGGAGCATGGGGCGAGGGCCTCTCAGGCAGGTGAGTGGCATGAGTTGGTCTGCAGTGATCTTTTGTCTCCCTCCAGGACAGAGTGAATTTGAGTTTCTCAGTGCTCATTGTTTGTGCAGACTCAAAAATTGGATGACCTCCTGTGTTTGAGAACATCACCTCGACCACATTCCTTTCTTTAATGTTGTCAGATTCTGTGGGAAGGGGAATCCCTCTGCCTTCCTGGTATCTGTGTCTCTGTCGCTTCATCCTCAATGTGCCTGCTTTGACACTTGCAGATTAATTGAGCATATTTACCAAATCCAAAAATAGAAGAACTGTTCTGATAACGTGTTTGTGCTGACTCATGTTTGAAAGGCAGTTAGAGTTATTTTAAAGATTGTAATATTGGAATTTGTGACACATTTTGATAATTTAAGATGTACTGTGACTAGGTGTTAGCACTGATCTGTGCAAGGTCTATGATCTATGGTGGCCTTAAAAACTAGAGTCATGGTGGTGGACGCAGACTACGAGTTTGTAGGCAGCTAAAGGCTAAGCTTCTCCAGACATTGCAATGGCGAGTGAAGACGCTCATTCTTCAGAGCAGAGTATTTCTCCATCTGGGAGCCCTGGCATTCCTGGGGACAGGGCAACTGTGGGAGGATTCTGTGATGGTTCTGTGGGCATTTGGGAACACAGACCAAGGCCACCAAGTGCACCATTGGATGGTCAGTGAGAAACACGTTTCTCCAGATGTCATATCCTGCTTTCTTCTTCCTGTGAATTCAGACCTGTCCGGAGTGAAAGGAGAAATTTTCACATCCCCTCTTAGGATTCTTACTGATTCCTTTTGCATCTCCTCGCTGATTGTGTGAGCCAGGAAACAGGTCAGCACAGGGCACCTGCACCGGCCACAGATCTCCTGTGATCCAGTGTCCCCGATGAGCTGGGACTAAGCCCCAGGGACCCACGTGGACTGGATCCTGACGGGGTCACCCTGATGTGTTCCTTGCCGTAATTAATGTTAAGTGGCCTGAGCTTCCTTAGCGTTGGTGGCCCCTGGGGAAGCTTTGTCCTCCCCACTTCCTTGACTGTGCCTGCACCACAGGGCTCTGTCCTCTCCCTCTGTCACTTCTCTAACCAACGTCTCTGTACCGTTTCAGGATCTTTGGTGCAGTTCCTCAGAGGGGCAGCGGACCCTGGGAATGGAGCAGATAAACCCTGGCTGCCCCAGGGGCAAGAAGGGGACCCTGCGTATGACGATGTTGAACTACCTGCCCCTGGAACATCTACGGCGGCTTTCCCATAGTGTCATATTAGGAATGAGATGAGTCTCTGACAGTCTAATTGCCTGCAGCCCGATGAACTACTGCTGACCCATCATTGCATGATATGGAAATTGCTCAAAACTACATATTTTGAATAAAGTACTTTTTGCTTTGTGATAGTTTAGCAAGTTTCATCCCAACTGCTCTTGGAGGATTAGCCCCTAATCACAGTTTCCCTCAGAGGAAACGCCAGGAAAATGAACTGACCTGTTCTCTCAAATCCCCCACAGGCTACTCGACGCATCGCTGTGCCCAGGTGCAGGGATGTCCCAGGTCACGTAGACAAGGTTCTGCACTTGGTCCACATGCTCACCCTCGTTCCCAGCAAGATGAACTCAAGGGGAAAGAGCCAATGCTGACCACTGATGTATGCTCTTCCCGGAGATGTCACAGCATCTTGTTTTAGCAGACTTGGGGGTCAGTTTCTAAGTTGAGGTGGGGAGGTTGTCAGGTGTAAGCAAATGGACACAATTTTCATTGTTCTGCCCAAATTTTCATGGACCAATTACAAATCTAATCCTACATAACTATGTCTTCTTTCTCATCTCTAACTCCCTAGGTTACTTTTTCCATTTATTACTCAGCCCACACAGACTCCTATTCCTCACTACTTTCCTGTCCAGTTGGTCATCAAATCCTTTTAAATTTGGTCTTTTTTTTCTACATTGCTTCCTCTCCTTTTCTCAGGACATTGCCATTTCTTGTCTTTCCAACTATGAGGGAATTATGTCAGCTCAGGGCTCTCTTCAGTGCAGTCTGATGGAGGACAGCTTGGCGCTCTCCCACAGGCCTGTGTCCCTGTGCGATGACAAGGCCGGAAAGAGGACACCAGACAGAGGAGACCCTGAAGGAGCACAGACAGAAACGCCAGGACCTTCTGGCTATTTGGATTTTACACATGTGGATGGGGAGGGTTGTGACAGGATTGAACTATCTGAGGAACAACTTCAGACCAGGCTTCTCTCTAAAAATACATTGCTTCAAAATGGCTTTATCTGGTAACTATTTACAATGCAATGGGATCCTGCTGCGGTTCTTCAGGGCAGAGAAAGGTATATTATAATAGTGGCCAAGGAAAGGTCACATCTCCAGAACCCTCCATCACACAGTGAGTTTATGGGGGAGGTTTGCTGAACTAAGGTAAGAACTGGAGTTGTGAGCAGAGCCCACCCTGTTACCTAGTTGATGGCTCTGGATGCCATGTGGGGGTCCAACGTACATGTTCTGTTGCAGTCCTCATAATCCATGCAGTGCATGGGGGTTGGGAGATGTCTAGGGCTTCTTCCAGTGCACAGACAGGGCCACTGGCTGTAGCCAAGTGACGGAAGCAGTGACAGAGCAAAGAATGCCCACCAAGATCATTATACTCTACACATGACGATGGTGTCAACAAGGCCAAAATGGAGAGCTAGCTACTAAGATTTGGGGTCATTAAAAATCAGGAAAAATTAAGGAGGAGGGAAGTAGGAGAAGCCTCCCCACTCAGATTTGGACAGTACCAGGACGGGTCCTATTACGGACTGAGTGCTCAAAAAGTAGCCAGGAGTCCGTGGCAGACTTTCAGAGTGTTTAGACTCAGGGAGATAAGTGGCATTATTCCAAGTGATCTGTGCTGTCTACGAATGAGTCTTTTATGAAGACGTGGGTTTGGACAGTATTTCATTCCAGGGTTTGCCACAAAAGCCGGAAAACCTCCCTGCACAGTAGTTATTGTGACAGAGCAGCCAGAATGTCACATAGGAATGGCATTTGTAGGAAAATCTGTCCTATTAAGAGTGGACTTTGCATACAAGCCTGGAGGCCTGCCCTTGGGAGGACCCAGTGGAAGATCGCAGATTTTCTTGAAACTTCTGAGGGAGTTAACACTGATAATGTCTCATTCCAGGCAGAATGGGGAAGTCACAAAGACAAAAAAATATCAGGGGTTATGTTAAACACCAACTTCCAATTTAATAACCTAATGTGGAAGATAGCGATATGATCTCTACAGTGAGCAGGATAAAGCTGCAGCCCTCATTATGGGCTGTAGCACTGAACATGACCCTCACAGAGCTAGTCAAAGCCTGCGTGGGACTGGTCCCTGAGGCACTAGCTGGAGTAAGAGGTGAGCCTGCAACATTTAAAGTGGTGCACAAGACGTGTCCAATACGAGTTAATTTCTAAGTCAGGACTGGATGGGATAAGTTGGCACAACAAAATATTACCAATATGTAGCCCAAATTTTTGGCTTGAATGATATAGCTTAAATGAAATTCCTTCCTTACCCACAGTTGTAAATCTGCAGAGATGGAACCATTGGACGTGGTGCATCCCTCTCTTCATAGAATCTTCTAAGGCTGCAGCACCACAGGGGGATACATTGTTAAAGCAGAGTCAAATAAATTATAGAACTTAACCCTACACCAAGCTTTACAAAGAAGCCAGGCATGAAGAGAGAGTGTACCTTTAGAGGGGGCTCAAGCTGGTAGATGTACCTTTCTAAAGGTCTTTTTTTCACGTTGGGGCACAGATGAGCTCTAACTATGTGGGTGGTACAAGTTAGACCAAAGGAAGCCCTTTAGGTTTGAGGCTTCTCAATTTTTGGGCTTTGTCAGTCCTACAGGTAGAGGGCTTATTTGACTGTCTTCCTTCCTGTAGTCAACCACATCTCCAACATTAAACCCAGGTTTATTTACAGGCATCAATCTCGACAGAGTGGGTATATTCTGATAACATATTTTTAGATAAGAACTTCCTTGGTTATCTTCCAGCTAGTAAATGCCATCAGAATGGGCTCCAGGAGGTCTGGTTGAGGGTAACACTGCCTTATGCCCTGGAGCAGGGGTCCAGCAAATTACAGACCTGATGTTAACTCTTTTATTGCCAGAGACCTGTGGATTTGGGTCAATGGTCCCCAAAGAATGAGAGACATACTATACCACGGAGCTGAAAAGGTCACACAACCATGCTGTTTTCACTTTGTGTTTTATATTTTTCATAAAATCTGTACAGGAATTAATTAAGAAGTCAAAATTATACGGGCCTTCTTAATAAAAAACACCAGTCCTCACTCCCGCCTTCTGCACACACTCATCGAGGCTAGTCAAACATTTTAAAACACTTTTTTGTTGATTTTTTCACATCTTCCTCAGTATCTTCACATAATATTTTGTTTATTTTTCTGATGTAGTCATTTATATTTTACCTTTCCACTATGATAAATGAGGATGTAGCACATTTTCATTCAGTTCTCACCTTGTCTAACTCTTAATACCATCTCTACCTGCACAATTAAATACTTCCTGTATTTCTAGCCTTCTAATGCAGTTATATTATCATTTTTATAGGTTAATATCCATCACTTACATTATTATGATTATATACACTATTCATTAGTTGAGTCATGGAGTATATGATAAATATTACACTCTTTCTTTTTTGCATGTTTTAATTTCCTGTCATTACACTATTTTGTTTCTCCATTTGATTAGTTAATATTTTAAATACTAATTTTACCCTAAATCTCTGCTAATTCCTTAAATTATCTTGTAAGATATTTAGACACTTCCATGTTCTATCAATTTGATCTTCTTTAAGAAATATGTCCCACGTCCCTAGTATAATATCATGCACAGTTGTCATTCTGTGATCTCTTTACATCATGACATTGGAGATTCCCTTGAATTCTCTCCTTTTTGGGTCACTGTTATCTCACTTTTTTGTTCACAGTTTTGTATTGAGAGAGTTCTGGTGGCTTCCTGCCCAAGGGTGCATGAAAGAAAGATTTGAGAACTATGTGCCTAAAAATATCTTTATGCTCTCTCATTCTTTTTTTTTTTTTGTTTAATGCCTTTACGACTTTTATTACTTATGCAGAACATGCTTATTAGGGGAGATACGGTTAACACAGAAAAATAAATGGAAAATTGTAACCTACAATTCTAATAACCAAAGACATCTATATAACATTAGGTATATATTTTTTCTCAAGGCATCTATAACAGACATTTGCCATTCTTACCAAACACCTAGCATCTGTGTCTGAGGAATTGCCACCTTATGAGGCAGATCCTTCCTCTTATTTTATAAGCAGAAAACCCAAAGATCTTTTTCAGCTGGCCTTAGAGCTAAGAGCGAGTGCATTAGCTTAGGCTACATCAGTTTGCTACAGCCACTCTGGGCTTTGGATTGAAATCTCCTGAAGCAAAGCAGCCCAGACACAGGAGAATCCATTCTAGCACCAACAGCCAATCTTCGGAAGCAGAAGAAACAGCAACAATTCTGGCAGGGACATCAGGTTGCTGAAAGTTTTGCACAGATGAAAGTTTTGCAAGTAACAATGAGTGTGCCCATCAGTTCTGGTGGCAGTGTAGCTCCTTTAATGGTTGTGGAGTGTCATTTGTTTGTTGACAATGACTGCGTGGCCATAGACCTGTTCTTCTAACTCTTAGGAGCTAGTTAGAAATTTTACAAAATTAATTTTGACTAAGATTACCTGAATTAGTTTATATTGCTTACACCTGAAACTTTAACCTTTAATTAAACTTTCAGATACTCTCTATGCCATACAGGCATATTTCAGAGATATTATGGGTTATTTTTTGTTCTTGGTGCGTGTGCTTTTGGTGTCATACTCAAAAAATCATTGCCAAGACCAATGTCAAGGAGATTTTTCCTTATGTTTTCTCCTAGGAGTTTTACAGTTTCAGGCCTTACATTTAAGACTTTAACCCATTTCAAGTTAAGTTTTATGTAGTTTAAGACGAAAGTCTAATTTCATTTTTTTGCATGTGGATATCCAGTTTTCCCAATACCATTTATTGAAGATACTTTCCTATCCTCATTGTCCACTCTTGCTGCTCTTGTCAAAGATTAGTTGACCATATATGTGGATGAATGGATGGGTGAATAGATAAAGAAATTGTATTATATATATACAATGGAATATTATTCAGTCACAAAAGAAGGAAATCTTGTGATTTGTGACAATATGGATGAACCTGGAAACTAATAGGCTGAGTGAAATAAGCTAGACACAGAAAGACAAATACTGCATGATCTCACTTATATGTGGAATCTAAAGAAGTTGAACTCACAGAAGCAGAGAGTAGAATGGTGGATGCCAGGGGTTGGGGGAGGGCAAGCAGGGAAGTGGAAGATGTTGGCCAAAGGGTACAAACTTTCAGTTATAAAAGGAACAATTTCCAGGGAATCTAGTGTACAACATGTGTAGTGATGGATGTGCTAATTAATTTGATTGTGGTCATAATTACATAGTGTATATGTATATTAAATCATCATACTGTACACCTTGAATATATTCAATCTTCATTTGTCAATTAACTATTTTAAAATAAAAAAGAAGACAATGAAATGATATTATGATATTTCAAAAGTGATATAATAAAAAAGGCATCAGTACAGAATTCTATATCTAGTGAAAATATCCTTTAAAAATGAAGGCAAAATAAAGACATTTTATGATAAATGAGAACTGAGAGGGTTTGTTGTTAGCTGACCTGCACTACAAAAAATGCTAAAAGAAATTCTTCAGAATGAAAGGAAATGACAGTAGATGGAAACCTGGACCTGCAGGAAGTGATAATGAGAGCAATACCTGGCAAACATATAAGAAACTATGAAAAACCATATTTTTCCTTTCAATTTCTTTAAAATATACATGACTATTTGAGGCTAAAAATCATAAAACTGTAGTATTATCTATACATAAAATTCATGTATAGATAATATATATAACAGCAGTTGCACTAAGAATGGGAGTAAATAGAAGTATACTATTGCAAAGTTCTTATATTTTACCTGAACTGGCACAATATTACAGTTGTCCCTTGGTATTTGTGGGGGTTTTGTTCCAGGAGCCCTGTGGGTACCGAAATTGGCAGATGCTCAAGTCCTTTATATAAAATCTATAGTATTTGCATATAACCTATGTACATCCTCCTGTATACTTTAAATCATCTCTAGATTACTTATAATTCCTAATATAATGCAAATGCTATATAAATAGTTATTATACTGAATTAATATTATTTGTATTATTTTATTTATTTATATTTTTTGAAAGAACATCAATGCACTTTATTTTAATGCTTCTAATTTATGAGAATAACTTCTTATTGCTACATCAGAAGTCAAATCACCAATGCTGAATTTGGAAAACACAAACAAGATCCACAATTTTATGGAGACTACATGGCTTCTCACAATACTAAGTACTATGAGTCTAAAAAACTGAATTATACATGACAAAACTTGTGAACCTTCATGGGATCCATGAACCTCTCCAAACTGTATGCAAGAAGTTGTGTAGTGTGTGTGTGCATTTTTCCTGGAAAGAGGTCCTCTAATCAATTTCTAAAGGAGCCCAAAGATGCTAAGAAACAATTGTAATCTCTTTCTCTATATTTTCAGTAATAATAAAAGCTGTGGACCACAGGAAATTCACTTTTGCACATCTAAGAATTAATTTTAATGGAAAAAGGGCAGAAAACAAACAAAAGTTAACTTATAAGGACTAGGCAAGGCCAGGTGCGGTGGCTCACGCCTGTAATCCCAGCACTCAGGGAGGCCAAGGCGGCAGGTTTGCTCAAGGTCAGTTTGAGACCAGCCTGAGCAAGAGTGAGACCTCATCTCTACTAAAAATAGAAATAAATTATCTGGACAGCTAAAAATATATATAGAATAAATTAGCCAGGCATGGTGGCGCATGCCTGTAGTCCCAGCTACTTGGGAGGCTGAGGCAGGAGGATCGCTCAAGCCCAGGAGTCTGAGGTTGCTGTGAGCTAGGCTGACGCCACAACACTCTAGCCCAGGCAACAGTGAGACTGTCTCCAAAAAAAAAAAAAAAGGACCAGGCAAGACAAAACTCCTTTAAAGGGTTATCTCATCTCCTTTACAAGTTTAGGACCCACATGTTCTGGTTTGGGAGAAATGAGGACATATGGACATATGCAGTAACATGAGCTAGAAGCAAGGAGACTCCCAAGGGATTCTTCAAGTCCTTAGAAAAACCAACCTTTAGTATGAATAAAGCAACAGCATGAATTTAAAAAGTAATTTATGTCCAGTTTTCCATTTCTGCATACTATCCACTTTTTATTGCTGAATATCACAAACTTCAATCAGAATACCTTGAAAAATATTCTGCATGCACTTAACAAATCTGACAAAAAGACAAATATCCAGTTTACTTGCATTATAACTCGCATTTTAACTGAACAGCCAATTAACATATATTTAAAAGCATTAGGTACAGGTAACAATGAAAAAACTTCGATGCATTAATCTGATAGCATCCTATCACTATGCATATGTTTGTGTAACACTACCAGTAATTACCCTGAAGCACAGGCAAATGTAGATGGAGGACTCTCCCTAAAAAGCAAGTTTAAAGGATTAAATATCATCATCACTACTGAGGTCAAAGCTGCTACTTGTGGACAGGGGCTCGTCTTCCTTAACATTCCCCAAAATACCCAAAGTCCCTCTCTCATCAGAATCCTCATCATCATCACACAACTTCTCGTTGGAATCATCATCTTCGAACAACTTTTCATCTGCATTATCCTCCTTTCCATCTGCATTATCCTCCTTTCCATCTGCATCTTCTTCATATTCCTTGTTGTCTGACTCTTCAAATATCTTTTCATCTTCATCATATTCCTCCTTTTCATCAGCGTCTTCAAGCCCTTTTTCATCGGCATCTTCTTCACCCTCTTTTTCATCGGACTCATCATCAAATACTTTTTCATAGGCATCTTCTTCCTTCTCATCCGAATCTTTGTCAAACTCTCTCTCAGAGCCTTCCTCATCTAGAACATTTTCAGAGGTATCATCTTCAAATTCGGAGTTTTCAGAGTCATTTTCTTCTAACTCTTTGTCAAGAACATCTTCAAGCAACTCCTTTTCAAAGCCATCCTCATCAAAATCTTTCTGGAGACCATTTTCTTCAAATTCTTTTTCGAAGTCATCTTCAGACTGTTTTTCAGAGCAGTCTTCATCAGACTCTCTCTCTGAGTCATCCTCTTCAGACTCTTTTTTGGGGCCACCTTCCTCGTCAGACTCCTCGTTAGGGTCATCTTCAGATTCTTCTCCAAGGCCATTCTCTTCATAATGACTGTTGAGCTTCTTAGGTTCTCTTTTGGGGCCATTCTCTTTTGGCTCCTTTTTAAGACTACCCTCTTCATTCTCTTTTTTGGGGTAGCCTTCATGCTCTCTCTTGGTGCAGCCTCCTTCAGACTCCCTTCTGGGGCAGCCCTCTTCAGCCTCTTTTTCAGGGCCATCTTCTTTAGCAGCTTTTTCAGAAGCATTTTCTTCAAATTCTCCCCCATCTTCTGTCTTTTCAAACTTCTTCCCATCTGTAGGTTCTTCAAATGCCATTCCAGTTGCAGCTCCATGAGCATTCATTTTGGATGTGCTAGGGTGCTCTGAAAAATGCCTTGCTCTAGAAGGCCTGGCCCTTTCTGAAGCACAGGTGGAATTCAAATGCTGAAGGCCTCTGTTATTGTCAGGAGCAATGAGGAAAGCCTCCCATCCTCTCATCCTTTCCTCCCGTTCTCTTGAGGTCTCCTCCACCTGTTAATCTGTAGTTCCATCCCATGCTTGAGCAGTGATTTGATGGCCACCAAACCATCTTCCATCGAGAGTTTGAATACAATAATCAGCTTCCTCTGGATCCCAAAAGGACACAGAGGCCACACCATCTGGGTGCCTATCAAAGAGATGGAGCTTCCTAATTTGTCCAGACTTTGAACACTCCACTCGAAGATCTTCTCTGATCTGATTCAGCACCAATGGATCATCCTCAAAATCCATAGGATGAAACATATTTTTGATGATGACAACTCGCTCGTGGCACATCCGGGAGGGTCCAACTCTCCTCTCAGGTCTCCAATCCAGCTGCTTTTGCTGCAGAGACAGCTTCTTCTTATAGTCTTTGCACTTCTTCTTCTTCTTTGAGGCATCATATTCCCCCTTCAGTTGAAACTTTGCCACCTCGACATGTAATTTGTAGCCTCTAATTTCATCTTCATCCAAGAGTTTTAATGCAAGTTCCACAGATTCTTTCTTCAAATAACAGCAAAGCCCATCTCCTTTAAGATTTCCTTGATTATCTTTGTAAAGTTTGACCTTAAATTCTTCTGTCTGAGGATCTCTCATAATAATGCCAAACTTGGACATAAGCTGTATAAATTCATTCACTGTAATGTTTGGAAGCAAACCAGACACATATACATTTGTGTTTCTGTTGTCTTCAACATGAAACCATCCTGATTCAGACTTTCTTTTTTCTCCCTTCTTTCTGAGATCAGCGGGTTCAGAGGTTTTCCTTTGCGGGGGTTCCTCTGTAGTCCTAGTATTAACATCTTGTATGCTTGCAGTAGAACTAGATGCGCCATGATTAGAGAAGCCATAATTGGCCTGATAGGTAGCAATGAAATCTTCAGTGATCTTGGGGAACCAAGCCTTCTTGTCCAGGTCCCACTCGTAGGGGGTGTCAGCAGGCTGCTGCCCGAAAGAATCGATTTCTCCGTCGTGATTGTTCTGAATGTCACCGTCCTTGGCATCTCCGTACAATTCTCGCATTCGCAACTGCTCATCAAACTCGTTGTTCCCATCCAAGTTGTTGCCGCTCATGTTTCCTACCTAGGCCTGGGGCCGGGTCCAGGCGTGCAAAGAGGCCGAAATGACGCTGGAAAGCAGAGAAAAGCTATTTGTATTATTTTAAATTGTTTTTTTTTCCAAATATTTTTGATCCACAGTTGGTTGAATCTGCAGATGAAAATCTGTGGATATGGAGGCCGACTGTACCTCTAAGGAGGCTGTGATAAGATAATGGTGCATATTGAATGCCTAGAGAAACTACTAAAAATTGATGTAAAGAAATACAGCTAAAAAGCCAGTATAGGCCTTTTATTATTTATTATTAATAGTTATTTATTATTAATTAATTATTATATTTATTTACTATTCATATTCCATTAAAATAGAATATTACATATATTCATTTAATCCAAGAGAAGGCAAAGAGGATGCAGGCAGAGCAAAAGAGAGAGCGAGTACAAACAGAAAATAGCAAACTGGTAGAGCTAAATCCAACGATATTCAATTGCATTAAATGCAAATGGACCAAACCCTCTGATTATATAAAATTAAACAATGACCTGTTAGAACACCTAAAATAAACAATGGTGGTAATACTTATTGCTGGTGAGGATACAGAGAAACTGTATTTCTCATATATTGCTGGTGGGAATACAGCCTCTCTGAAAAACAGTTTGGCAATTTCTTTCAGAACTAAATATGCACTTACCATATGCTGTAGCAATTACACTCTTGAGCATTTAACTCACAGAAATAAAAACTTGTGTTCACACAAAAACTTGTACACAAACATTCTCAGTAGCTTAATTTGTAACAACAAAATACAGGAAACAGCCCAAATGTCTTCAATAGGTGAATGGTTGAACAAACCCTGGTACATCCATACAAAGGAATACCTCTAAGCAACAAAAAGGATTGAACTATTGATATACCCAAGAACTTGGATGGACCTCAAGAGTACCGTCTTGTCTGTTCTGTGCTGTTGTATCAAAATACCTCAGACTGGTCATTTATAAGGAACAGAAATTTATTTTCTCACAGTTATGGAGGCTGGGAAGTCTATGATCAAGGCCCTCGTGGGTTTGGTTGTCTGATGAGGCTGCTCTCTGCTTCCAAGTTGTCACCTTGTTGCTGCACACTCTGGAAGGGAGGATTGTTGTGTCCTCACATGCCAGAAGGCGGAAGTGCAAGCTGGCTGAATACTGCATGAAGCCTTCTTTGTGGGGGCCTTAATCCCATTCCCGAGGGAGCAGCCATCATAGCCTCATCACCTTGTAAAGACCCCGCCTTTTGACACCATCGCATTGGCAACATCTGAATTTTGGAGGGGGCACATTCAAACCATAGCAATGTGAAAAAAGTCCATCTCAAAAGGTTACATATTGTGTAACATTCTCGAAGTGATAAAAAATAGAGATGGAGAACAGATTAGTGGTTGCCAGGTGATAGGGAGAGGGCTGGAATGGGGTGGCAGACGGGTGTGAAGAAAAAGAGGTAGCATGAGGGAATTCTTCTTTGGTGACCGAATAGCTCTATATCTGGATTTTGGAGGTTACAAGAATCTATACATGAGATTATATTGCACAGAACTACATCTATAAGTGAGCATGCTTGTGCACACACATGCACACATGAATGCTGAATAAAAAAGGGCAAAAACTGAATTAGGTTTTTAGTCCAGTTGGCAGTAATATGCCAAAGCCAGTATCCTGATCTTGGTATTGTTCTACAGCTATATAAAGATGTCACAATGGGGGAAACTGGATGAAGTTTACACAGTACTCTTGTACTATTTTTGCAACTTCCTGTGGGTTTATAATTATTTAAAAATAAGCATTTTTTAAAAAGGCAGAGATTGTCACACCTGATAATAAGTCAAGACCTAACTATTTTCTGTTAATAAGAGTTGCACTCTAAAGACATACAGATTGACAGTTACCATCCTTCCTTTTTACTTCCCCAAAGCACTACTAACATGATGTTGTGTAAGGCCCACTTTCACTGCATCTGGGGGGTAAGTGCAGGAGGGCTGCAGCACGGAAGCACAGGGAGCAATGGATCATTTATTAATGATACTAGACATCACTGCTCTTAACATTCTAGTTATCCCCACCCAAAGGACTTTCTTTCTGGTTGCCTTTCTCCTTTAGCCTCATAACGGCAGCATTATATGGGTGGCTATTTTCTTCCTCTCTATTCACAACCTTCTTTCTAATCCCTATTCCATGAACTCACCATGCACCTTTCCCTTACTCAAATCAACTCCAGATTTTTCTGATGTAGTAGATAGTCCCAAATAATTACTTTCACTTTGGTAATTAGAGGGACTTAGGTATCTTTGTATTAAAAAAAAAAGACAAACCCAAAACAATTCCCCCAGGAAAAATGCAATCAATGCTGTAGACATTGTTTACTTGTTTCCTTGCTTGTATATATTTTTAGACACACAGTGCAAAATGTTGTTAATATTATGCCACAGGTCACTGCACATTACCATCATAGAAATATATTTTTGTTTTATTTCTTATTTATTTCCTTTTATTTTCCACCCTAGTATCCACCCAAAGGAAATATTTTTAATGTTTACTTTTTTTTGTATGTGTTTTTGTAGAATGTGTACATTTTTGTGTGGATGCTTTCAAAATATATAAATGATATTGCATTATATATTTCACATTTTATCTCATTTTCATTAAATACTATGTATTTTTGACCTATTCATATGACTATACATATATATAATTCACAGTTTCTAAGTACAGTGTAATACTCTCTACAGTAGTTATTTACTGTAGATTTTCCATTCATAGTATATCACTGATGGAAACCATGCGTACACACCATTAAATTGGTACTAATTGATCAACACTAATGTGCTCATCTGAGAAGTAACCTTCATAGGGGATCAGGCAGGTGGGAATGCAGAGGAGGGGATGGGTAAGTTCATACCTAACAGGTGTGGTGTGCACTGTCTGGGGGATGGGAACACTTGTAGCTTTGACTTGAGTGGTGCAAAGGCAATTTGTGTGACCAAAGAATTTGTACCCATGAAATATTCTGAAATAAAAAAAAGCTAAAAAAAAATAGTGAGTACATGTGGTGTTTGCTTTTCCATTGTCTAGATACTTCACTTAGGAGAATGGTCTCCAGTTCCATCCAGATTGTTATAAAAATTAATTCAAGATGTATCACAGTCTTAAATCTAAGACATGAAGCCATAAGAATTCTAGAAGAAAATGTTGAAAAAACTCTTGTAGATATTGGCCTAGGCAAAGAATTTATGAAGAAGATCCCAAGGGGAATCACAGCAAAAACAAAAATAAATAAATGGGACTTGATTAAATTAAAAAGCTTCTGCACAGCCAAGGAAACAATCAACAAGAGCAAGTAGACAACCTACAGAATGGGAGAAAATATTTGAATGTTATATCCAATAAAGGACTAACAACCAGAATCTACAAAGAGCTCAAACCCAAATCAACAAGAGAAAAACCAAACAACCCCATTAAAAAGTGGGCAAAAGACATGAACAGAAGCTTTTCAAAAGAAGATAGTCTAATGGCCAACAAACATATGAAAAAATACTCAACATCTCTAATCATCAGGGAAATGTAAATCAAAACCGCAATGAGATATCACTTAACTCCAGTGAGAATGGCTTTTATCAAAGAGTCCCCAAACAACAAATGCTGGCATGGATGAGGAGAGATAGGAACACTCATACACTGTTGGTGGGGCTGCAAACTAGTACAATCTCTACGGAAGATAGTATGGAGATTCCTCAAAGAACTAAAAGTAGACCTACCTTTTGATCCAGCAATCCCACTACTGGATATTTATCCAAAGGAAAAAAAAGGCATTATATTAAAAAGATACATGCCCTAGAATGTTTATTGAAGCACAATTCACAATTGCAAAGATGTGAAAACAACCCAAGTGCCCATAAATTCATGAGCAGATTAATAAAATGTGGTATATGTATACCAATGTCAAGTATTTCTAATTCCAAGAGAGTGGCTAGACCTCACACTTACCAATTCTGATTTGTAGGCACTGGGATGCTCCTAGTCCATGGCCAGACCCAAGAAAGGACATTCTAGTCTCTTGTTCTTTGCACTATTGTGAAGTTCCTAATAAATATAAGATGGTATCCAATTGCAATTACAAGATTGCATTACCTTGCATCAATAGGAAGAAAAAAATTAATTATGAGAATTCCAACAATATTCAGAAAACAGTTCTAGCAATCGACTGGAGGAAGAAACCAGATTTGGTAAGAGTCTGAATTTTAGATTTGTTCTGCCTTGGTGTGAATGTCACTGCCCCACTTTCAATCTATTACTGATATGTTGAGAAACAATGGAAGGAAATAGCTTTCAGGATTTTAGTTATGGGAGTTATAAGTGGGAAGGGCAAAATATGGAGAGGTGTAATTGCCATAGAATTAATAGGTCAATTCTGGGAACATCTGTGAATTAGGGGTATGTGTTTCTAACTGTCAGAGGGAAGATGTGTTAATCTAATTTTTTAAAGATGTTTTTCCTTCCTTTTCACCAGCATTGGGAAAGGGGTAACCACTAAAAGCATGACAATGAAATGTATAACCAAAAAAGTTAATGGAAGACATAAAATAAAATTTCAAAATATTTGTTATTGATACAAATGAAGGCAAGAAAGGAAGAACAAATGAACAAAGAATAAATGGGATAAATAGAAAACAAATCATAAGATGTAGACTTAAACTTAATTTCAGCAAAAATAATATTAACTGTAAATTGGCCAAATATTTCAATTAAGATATAAAGATTTTCAGGAGATATAATTTAAAAAGACTAACTATATGTTGTTTACAAGAAACATATGTTAATTATAAGGCAAAAGAGGTTGGAAGTAACAGGATGGAAAAGATATACTATGCAAACACTAACCAAAGGAAAGCTGGTATACGTACATCAATATTAGACAAACTAGGTTTTAAGACAAGAAGCATTATATGTGCACTGTCTGGGGAATGGACATGCTTGGGGCTTGGACTTGGGGGAATGGGGGAGCATGGGCAATATATATAACCTGGACTTTTGTACCCCCATAATAAGCTGAAATAAAAAAAATTGCTACAAAAAACCCCACAACCTAATATAAAAATAGATTAAGGCGATGGACATTCAGTTTATACAAAGGAAATAAAATAAAGATCTTTCCTTGTTACTGTTAAAAAAAAGAAGCATTATAAAGGATAAAACAGGACATTTCATAATAATAAAAGTCAATTAAATAGGAAGACTTATACAAATCCTAATGAGCATGAATCTAATAGCAGAGAGTCAAAGCATATAAAGCAAAAGTTGATGTTTTAAGCCACTAAGTTTGTTATGCAGTAGTAGAAAAACACAACAAGATAAGTCTAATACTTGCTATTTCACATGGTCCCATATTTAGTTTTAAGAGAACTTTTTTTTTCCAAAATTTAATTCTGTCCTTGACAGCTCCTTTGTTTGATTTACTTTTTCTAGGGGAAGGCAGATTAATCATAGGCAGTAAGTCTTGCCTTCTCATTCTTTGGCATTCCTTGACTTATTTAAGTCTAGCTTATTTAAGGAAATACTTCAGGGTTAACCCTGGCTCTGAGAATAGGTTTATTAACTAATGCTTTAAAGCCTCAGTGTATTTGACAATTAATATGGAATAACTAATTCTGTGTTTCTGTATTGCTGGTTACTCGAATTGTAGTATTTTCAGATATCCTTAAAACAATAAGAACAAAAACAACAAAGCATAATCAATAAGACAAACCAGTAAAACTGCACGTAATCACACCATCAGCACTGTAAAGAGATAGAGAAGACTATGAACTGCAAATTACCTGTAAGTGGAGATATATTTGAAAACGTATCTGGGATTTGTTTTAAGCAGGTGTAGTAAGACATGCAAACATGGAAATAATTGCCATGAAGGAAGAAGTTTTTGGTATATTCCCAGTTCCCTAGACACAGGAGGCATGGCATGCCGTGCAGGGACACATGCAGAAACACTGAAGCAAAATTAGCAGGCATGGAGAGAGGCGCAAGTGTGGGCAAAACCTTTATCATGGTTTCTGTGGGAAGAAATGGGTGAAGCAGTCTTAGGATTGAATAGTTTGAATAATTTCACCAGGCTTGGACTGACCTTGGTTGTCTGATACCTGGCCCTGGGATGATAGGACTATTGTCTCCTGGAGTGAAAGAGCCAGGTAGAGGAGGTGTTTCTGAGCATAGGCTGTGGATTCGTCAGTTTGTGTAAGAAAGATGTGCTCACAGGTGGGTGGTTTGGTGTCTCTAAGAACTGGCTAGCCCTGAGAGACAGTTTCTCCCCAGATAGGGAGGCCTCAGGTACCAGAACATCAAGAATATAGAAAATAAGAAAATGTATTAATAGTTAATACAAGATATAATTATTAAATACCCACAGAGCTATTTCAGAAACTCCTGCTGCTGCAATGCTACCTAGCAAGTTGGGGAGCACGAAGAGGTTATTCTGAAATGAGGAAAAGGAATCAGAACACATAAGAGTAACAGAGCATATTACCCACAGAAAGAAAAAAACCCGGCCGGGCGGGGTGGCTCACGCCTGTAATCCTAGCACTCTGGGATGCCGAGGCGGGAGGATCGTTTGAACTCAGGAGTTGGAAACCAGCCTGAGCAAGAGCGAGACCCCATCTCTACTAAAAAAATAGAAAGAAATTAGCTGGACAACTAAAAATACATAGAAAAAATTAGCCAGGCATGGTGGCACATGCCTGTAGTCCCAGCTACTAAGGAGGCTGAGGCAGAAGGATTGCTTAAGTCCAGGAGTCTGAGGTTGCTGTGAGCTAGGCTGATGCTACGGCACTCTAGCCCTGGCAACAGAGCGAGACTCTGTCTCAAAAAAGAAAAAAAAAAAGAGAAAAATCCATATGAAATGCATATTAGGGAGAGTCTTAACAATGAAATTTGAAGGAAGTAGATTAGACCTAGGGAAAATTGCTAGGTGAATACCTAGGGAATACAGGCATTTAAGGAAATCTGTCCAATTATTAGCTCACTACTAAGCTAACCAAGCAGAATATTTAGTGGCCACACATAACAAAGAATACAGACTTTATAGAATTAGTTCAGAAAAATCACTAAACAAGCAGTAACACCCAAAACAACAACAAACAGCAACAACAAAAAACCCTGGTGAAGGGGAGAATCTCATTTCCAGAATTACTAAATTATTTTATTTAAAATGTCTAGTTTTCAACAAAAATTATGAAACATGCAAAGAAATAAGAACATATGGTCCTTACATAGGGGAAAAAAGGCTGCCAATAAACCCACCAAAACCTGAGGAAGACCAGATATTGGATTCAACAGATGAAGACTGTAAACCAGCTATATTAAATATGTTAAAAAACTAAGAAAATCATGTCTAAAGACCTAAAACAAAGTATGGTGTTTCATTAAGTAGAGAATATAAAAAAGAGAGAAAGAAATTATTTAAAAAGATCCAAATAGAAATTCTGGAGTTGAAAATGGAAAAAAGTGAAAAATTTACTAGAGGGGTTCAGGAGCATATTTGAGCAGGCGGAGAGAAGAATCAGCAAACTTGAAAATAGGCCAGTTGAGATAACTCAATCTAAGGAAAAATAAGAAAAAAGGAATGAAGACAAATGAACAGAACCTCAGAGATCTTGGAGGCAACTTCAAGTGTGCTAACATATATAGTAGGAGTTCCAGGAAGAGAGGAGGCAGAGAGAAAGGCAGAAAAAATATTTGAAGAAACAATGTCCAAAACTTCTCAAATTTGATGAAAAACATTAATCTATACATTTGAGAGGCTATATGAACTCTAAGAAGGAAAACTCAAAGAGATTTACTCCAAGATACATCATAATCAAACTGTTGAAAGCCAAAGACAAAGAGAGCTATTTTGAAAGCAGCAAATGTGAATCAATTCATTTAACTCATCGTGTATAAGGAGTCTTACTATTTCTCATCAGAAACCAAGGAGGCCAGAAGATATTGGGATGACATACTCAAAGTGCTAAAAGGAAGGCTGTTAAACAAGAATTCATCATCCAGCAAAACTATTCTTCAAAAACAAAGAAGAAATTAAGAGGTTCCCAGAAAAGCAACAACTGAGAGAAGTTATTAGTAGCAGACTTTCACCAGAGGATATACTAAAGGGAGTCCTTCAGGCTGAAATAAAAGGAAGAAGGTCAAATACACACAAAGAAATAAAGAGTACCAATAAAGGAACTATGGGAAAATATAAAAGACAGTATGAACGAATGTATTATTTGTTTGTAACTCTTTTTTCTCCTTTCTGATATCAAAGGCAATTGCATAAAGCCAGAATTACATGTATTGGGGGACACACAGTGTTGAAGATGTAGTTTACATGACAATAACGCCACAAAGAAAGGGAAGAACAGAGTTATATTGGAGCAAAGTTTTTGTATGCTATTGAAATTAAGTTGGTATTAATACAAGCTAGATTGTTATAAATTAAGATGTTAATTGTAATAGCCAGAGCATACATTAAGAAAAATAACATGAACACTCACACAAACACACATATATGTATATGAAAAGAAACAACAGAGAATTAAAATGTGCACTAGAAAATATTTTGGCAAACAGTTTGGCAGTTCTTCAAATGCTAAATACAGAGAGTTCCCATATGACCCAAAATTTCACTCCTCAGTATATTGGCAAGAGAAATGAAAACATGTTCACACACAAATTTGCATGTGAATACTTATAGCAGTGTTATTCATAATAGCCAAAATAGTAGAAATAATCCAAAAGTCTATCAATTGATAAATGAATAAATAAAAAGAGGTATATTCATACAATAGAATAATATGTAGCAACACAAATAAATGATGTATTGCTATCTGCTGCAACATGGATGACCATTGAAAACATGGTAAGTGAAAGAAGCCAGGCACAAAAGGCTACTTCTTGCACGATTCCATTTATGTGAAATGTCCAGAATAGAAAAATCCATAGAGACAGAAAGTGGATTAGTGGTTGCCAGGGACTGGGGAGACGGGGGAAGGGAGAGTGACTGCTAACATGTGTGGGTTTTTTTTCTGGGGTAATAAAAATGTTCTGGAATTAGATAGTGTTTGCACAACTTTGAGACTATAATAAGAACCTCTCAATTGTATACTTTAAAAGGATAATTTTAGTGTATATAAATTATATTTCAATTAAAAGAAATGAATGAAAACTTCCCGTGGAATGACTTTTTTTTTTTTTTTTTTTTTTTTTACCAATTAATCAGTCCTGTGACTTGCAGCTTATAGAACTTGTTTACCCTGAGAAGAAAAAATAATTGACTAAGGCAAGAGTACAGCAATGATATGCCATGTATTTTTCCACAGTTTGTGTCCTGAGATTAATTTTATTTATATAAATAAATTGAAGAGTATTGTATTTGTGGAGTTTGCCCAAATGATCATATTGAAGAGTGGTGGACAGCCTCTATAATGGGCCTCCACATTCCTTGCATTCTGGTATTCAATGGCCTGATGTGGTATTCTCCCCTTGAAGGTGGGTTGGACATAGTGACGTGTTTCTAATAAATAAATATTGCAAAAGTGATGGGCTGTTACTTTCCACATTGGGTTACAAAAAGACTGTAGTTTGTGTCTTAGCTTTCTCTCTCTCTCTCTGTCTCTCTCTTGATCAGATGTCATGATGTGAGGGAACTCGAGCAGCCCATGGAAAGGCCTCCAAGGAAGGAGCCAAAAACAAGTTGAATGAGCTCAGAAGTGGATTCTCCAACTGCAGATGAACCTTCAGATGACTGCAGCACCAACAGACAATTGAGTGTACCTCATGAGAGGGCCTGAGTCAGAGACAACTGGATTCCCGACCCACAGAAATGGTGAGATAATAAATCTTTGTTCTTTTGGAATAATTTTTTTCTGCAGCAATAGATAACTAATATAGAAGATTTTGTAATTGTATAACTCATGTGATACTTGACCTCATTTGTTTTCTTCTAAGCAAGATGTAGAAAAAATAAAATCAAAAGATAAATGATAAACTATTAGAAAGTATTTCAACATATATCACAAATAAAGGGTTAATATATTTAGTAAAAAAGAGCTCTTAAAGATGAAGAAAAAAGTGACTAACATCCATTAGAAAAATAGATAAAAGATGTGATTAGACAATTTACAAAATTGATATAAAATGACCCTTAAAATATGAAAAAATATTTTACTTATAATAAGAGGAATGCAAGTTAAAACTGCACTAAGGATTGTCTTTCATCTATCAGACTGGCAAAAACTTAAAAACTTTATAATACAGGCTGAAGGAAATAGTCACTCAAACCTTGGGGATGGAAGGATGTGTGTGTGCAAAATTGTATACTACCCTTATGAGAGGAATTTAATAATATTAATATTATAACAAAACTACCTACTCATTTGTCCTTTGACCCAGCAGTCCCACTTATAATAATTTCCCTGAAGATAGGCCTCCAACAATGCCAAAACCTATATGTGTTAACTTATTCATTTTGTTATTATCTCTAATTTTATCATATTATAAATAAGCTAGATATTCTTATATAGAAATATGTTAAAAGCATGGCTCATTAAAAAAACAAACAGAAGTACATTCCTACTATGGAGTACTGTGGAGTTCTAACAAAGAACTAGGAAGAGCTCCTCAGAATGATTTTCAGGATAGATTGTAAGGTCAAAAAATACAAAGTGCAAAAATTATATATAGTGTAGTACAGGGGTGGGGGATATTTTCATGTTGGAAGGCAGCGTTAATTTAGCTGTGATCAAATGAGGCCACATTCAAGAAACTTTAATTAGATATACTTAAAAATGTACATTATTTTATAAAAATCTCTACTATGTACTTAATAATTTCAAAGGAAAACCTTTTGTTAATTTTAAAGTTAACTAAATTTTTATTGACCTTGTTGTGTCCACTTTTTGTTGGGAAGCACTTGAATATTTGGTTGCAGCACGGAGGTCTGCAGTTTCAGTTGATCCTCTAGATGGGTATCAGTCATTTGTGACCTTAAGGATGTCTTGATTTGAATTAGGTAGGAGAACATAGATTTGTAGTAATAAGTGGTTGAAAAGCAAGAAAACATTTTTTGGGCATGGGTATTTTTCCATACTTCAATGAGATCTTTCTTAGCATCAAACAATGACTTAAAAATGTCACCTGCTGAGAGCTCAATCAATTCCATCTGTAGTTCTTTAGGTACCTTGGTGATATCAACTAGGTGAGGCTGAAATGCTAATTTGAGTGTGGTCCTCAAAGTCAGTGAACCTTTCATTGTATTCTCCAATTAATAGGTCTATAACAGCTGCATATTCATCAAATGATTTGCACATATCATGCTCATCAATGATGTTTACTAATTGGGGAAAATGTTCATTGAAATTTCCTTTTGAAGAAGAAGTATTTTGAAAAAGACAGCTTTTTTTGAAATGTTTGGATTTTTTTTTTTGCCACATATCATATATAGACTTTGATTTACTTTGCGAAGAAATATTCAAGTCATTTTGATTTGACATGATATCACACAGAAAGGCTGCATTCTTATAGAAATCTTCTTTCGATAATTCACACTGCTGATTCTGTTCTTCAAAAAATTTAACTATATGTTCTCGCAGAGATAAAATTTTGGCTAACACCTATCCCTGCAATAGCCAACACACTGTAGAATGATAACGGCAAATTCACACTGAATACCTCATCCGTTCAATTTAGCATATTACAAAACTGATAATGTTGTGTTGCATTGGCACAAATATAGTTAACAATACTTATAACTTGTTGCAAAGTGCAACTTAAAATAGTAGCTTTAGCACAGAGATTTTGTAGATGCAAGAAAACAATGAAAAGAAATGAGAGCACCTGCGTCTGTTAATATTTTTTAAATCTGAGCAACAAACCCTGCACGTTTTCCTGTCATGGAAGATGTACTGTCTGTACATACACTCACTAAATTTACCAAATTCAGTCCAACTTCATGGCATTTATCTTGAAAGTTGTTGGAGTTATCTATGCCCCATGTTCCCAGGTTCTGTTCACAAGAGTATCTCAAGTAAGTAGCAAAGAAAATCCTCTGTTATGACTCGAATTATAAAACCTGTGCCAAGTCAGTAGTATCAGCTGATTTATCCAAAGCAATTGAATAATATACATTTTTCTTTTGAAGTGTTGTATAAAGTTATTCTGTTAAGTTGAAGGCTAATTCATGCTGTTGATCAGTTATGGTTCTCCTTGAAAGAGGCAGTCGTTTGTACTTTGAAATGTTATGGGGGCTTAAGTATCCTACAACTTCAACAATGCATTATTTCACAATTTCTACATCACTGAATGGCTTCCGTTTTTTTCCCCCGGGTATATAAAGTACTTTATAAGTTGCTTCAGTGGTGTTATTTCCAGGTCTTATTGCTGCTTGAAAGAATTGTCTTTGCTTTTGCTTTTCATCTTTTATTATCTGCAATACAACCTTTTGCGCCTCTCTCTCTAATTTAAAATATTTGTGGTCCTTATTAGTGTTATAATGCTGATGAGCATTGAATTTCTTTAATGTTGATATTGCAGTATCACAAAGCAAACAAATCATCTTATCTTTAGCAGAAACAAGATAATATTGCAATTCCCAATCTCATTAAAAAATCAGTTTTCTTCCTTCTGCATTTTCTTTGTCTCCTTTGACATGATGGATTGTTAAGCAGACAGAATTAAAAAAATACTGTTGAGCTGTGCAACTATTTACAAATTCCACTTCAGATAGGAGCACAGTGCACCGTTGTCAAAAGCTGATAACAGACTGGTGTACTCGACCCCCATAAATTCTTGCCAACCAGCCTCAAGCGGTAGCCAGTCAGGCGGGGGAAGTTAGAACTAAATCATGAGTGTAGCAGCTGTCAACTTAGCCCTTATGGCTTACTAATGTTCTAATTGTGCCAGTCAATCTGGGAGGATTATTTCATTGAAACTTATTTTATCCTTTGATGTTTCAAATACATTCATTTTAAAAATAAATAAAAATATAAAAGATAAACAAAAATGTATTAATAAAAATAAAAGGATTTGTTCTGTAAAATTTGGATTCAGTCAAAAGGTCACATTTAAGGATCTAGAAGGCCACATGTGGCCATAAGGTGGCAGGTTCCCCACTCCTGGTGTAGTACCTTTTGTGTTAGAAAGGAGAAACATGAAAATATATATTTATCTGCTCATTTTTGCAAAGGAGTACACAGGAAGGGAAATCTAAAAAATAATGAAATTGTCTACCTATAATGCATGTTTGGGAATGACTTGGGAGGGATATGAGAACAAGTGACAATTCTTTGAGTGTTCCTTCTTACAGAATTTTGACTTTAGGGACATGTTATTGTTGTACATATTCAAAGAATAAAACTTCATCAGCAAAGATGGGGAGAGAAGCTAAATTTGTATTTAAACAGAAACTAACTGAACTGTAAATTAGATGACTAACATAACCATAGAGAATTAAAAAGAGAAACTAACCCAAGTAATTTTGAACATAATACTTTGACTATATTCCCCTAATCTAAGACAAAAAGAACAGCAACAAGATCTTTACCTATTCTTTTTTTTTTTTTTTTTTTTTTACCTTTTTTTAATTCTTATTTCAGCATATTGTGGGAGTACAAAAGTTTAGGTTACGTATATTGCCCTTGCCCCCCCACCCCTCCTGAGTCAGAGCTTCAAACGTGTCCATCCCCTAGACAGTGTGTGTTGCACTCATTATGTATGTATACATCCATCCCCTCCCCCTCCATCTGCTTGACACCCGATCAATGTTATTCCTAAATGTGCTCTTAGGTGATGATCAGTGAAACCAATTTGATGGGGAGTACATGTGGTGCTTATTTTTCCATTCTTGGGATACTTCACTTAGTAGAATGGGTTCCAGGAAAATACAAGAGGTTCTACATCACCATTGTTTCTTATAGCTGAGTAGTACTCCATGGTATACATATACCACATTTTATTAATCCACTCATGTATTGATGGGCACTTGGGTTGTTTCCACATCTTCACGACTGTGAATTGTGCTGCTATAAACATTCAGGTGCAGATATCTTTGTTATAGAATGTCTTTTGTTCTTTTGGGTAGATGCCCAATAATGGGATTGCTGGATCAAATGGTAGGTCTACTTGTATCTGTTTAAGGTATCTCCATATTGCTTTCCACAGAGGTTGCACTAGTTTGCAGTCACACCAGCAGTGTATGAGTGTTCCTCTCTCTCCGCATCCATGCCAACATTTGTTATGGGACTTTTTGATAAAGGCCATTCTCACTGGAGTTAAGTGATATCTCATTGTGGTTTTGATTTGCATTTCCCTGATGATTAGAGATGTTGAACATTTTTTCATATGTTTGTTGGCCATTCTTCTGTCTTGTTTTGAAAAATTTCTGTTCATGCCCTTTGCCCACTTTTTGATAGGGTTGTTTGATTTTTTTCTTGCTGATTTTCCTGAGTTCTAAATAGATTCTAGTTATCAGTCCTTTATTGGATGTGTAGCATGCAAAAATGTTTTCCCATTCTGTGGGTTGTCTATTTACTCTTGTGACTGTTTCTTTG